>NC_092632.1:2139166-2460000 GCF_039555335.1 Amphiura filiformis | reverse complement strand
CAAAATTTCGGATTATGACAAAACTACAGCACCTAAAGTCTTGATTTTTGCAGAGCATCTTTATTGACTAAAGTACATTACAATCGTGTAAAAAACAGAATTAAATTTTTTTTGAGGGGGTTCCCCTCAGCAAATGTTATAATATGGCTTTAAATAAGGCATTTAATATTGCACAGCGTCATCATCCCTATATCTCCGTGTCAAAAATTGCCGTGATAGTACAGCGAATCCTCCCGTTTTTCAACAGCTACGCATGGCGATTTTGTTCGAGATAGGCCGAGCGACTCAGGCTAAAATACCATTTACACCATATGACTATCATATGAGATACCACAGAGTTTCTATTCTACACATTTCTAACTGTGTCTATAGAATTGACAGCCATAGACCACACATAGTTACATTTACATTCATACAATACATATAACAGCTTATGGTTTGAAAATACCGCCATTTGAGATGATATTCATAGCTATAATTGAAAAAAGAAAAGTATGTTGTAGCGTTAAACAATATTTACTACTATAGCCCTTATGAAAAATGACTACATGTATGGTGATGGTGGTGCATTTTTCTTTGATATGTCAATGTGTGATTATAATCTCAAATCATAGAATATATCCCGTTATTTTTGGTCTGTGTTAAAACCTATGGTTGGACTTAAATATATGTGTTGAAAGAATATGGTAATCTATTGTCAGTGGATTGAACTTCCAGTCAGCTATTGAACTAAAACTCGAAAACTCGAATTTTCTTGAGTAAAACTGAGTCATTTCAGATGAAGAATGGCAACGCTGCATTCGAAGTGGGAATGAAACGTATATTTTTATCGTACATGGTGGTGTGCTCGAACAAAATTGCCATGCGTGGCTGTTGAAGAACTAGGCCTAGTGGATTCGCCCTATTAGAGAGATTGCGGAGAGGCGTTCACTGCAAACGCCATACGGGTTACGGATTTCTGCATTTTGCGGCAGAACGTCATAGTCCCGTTCACATCCAAACTATTCTCCTACACAGCCAGTTTGTGTCGGTCCTAACGCTCGTCGTTCCTAGTATGTTCGTGATAGCCGCATAGAGTCTGAACCAAGACTACGTGTAAACGCAATTGCAATCATGATGGCGCTATGCTGAGACAAATAATCTAAAGGTAATAGGAAGCACCCATTGATTCACCTTGGGTGCATCGAACCAGAGAAGATTATCTTCTTTCATCGAACTACTTTCCTCGGTATTGATATGCAAATACGACTGGCTGTATCTATAATGCTCTAAGCATTCAGTCCAGATTAGCGATATTTGAGTTTTGCGGGCTATTGGAAAATGAGTATAGGCCTATGTTCACACGTGTATGCTATTTGTCTAAATAATCTAAACAGAGTTTGGTGTTGGATGCCTAGGAAGTCTTGGTGTATATTATTCGAATAACAAGAAACAAACTCCATTATCATATAAATAATACCCTGTTTACTTTCTAAAGCAAAATGAAAATAGATAATCTAATATGCTTAGTTCCATTACTACCCAGCAAACACAAATATATTACAGAAAACGTTAAATGTCGGGTTAAAGGTTATGTGAGGGTCAAGGGCATTAAAAGTTTTAATAACATTCAAAAAACCCTTCGTTCTAAACTTGCTGATAAACGTTCTAACACAATAGACACTTGTAGACCTTAATGATATTTGACTATAGCATTTCGAATTTTGGCTTAAAATGTTGTTGTATTATTTTTTCAGTATAATACGAGTTTTCATGATTTTTATATAAACATACATCGATATGTTATCAAAACGTTTTAACTAAAACCAAACACACATGCATTATCATGTTTTAAAAACATTTTGGAGTTTGCTGAATAGTATCCATAAGCAAAACACTTTGACCATGTTGACAGTTGTTTAATGCACAACGAAAAAGCAAGGCGAAAAATAGCGTTGCACGAACTTCTGTTCCCCGTCCCAAACAGACAATTATACCGCATTTATGCCGTAACACGACACAATCTTGCCTAAAACGCCTCTTCGCAAGCTGATTTTTGGACGGCATTTTCCACACACAAATGAATAGGCAATCTGCCCGTTCGAATTCGCGTCGAAAAAATCGAAATTTTTCACTTCTTCTTGTCTATACGAGATCAAATTTTAACCCCCAAATGGATTTTATTACATGTCGGACTCTACTTGTTCTATTAGGATACTTTGATTCGTTTCATAACATGATAAACATAACATTTTTCTGCCTTTTATAATGCGTTTTTTGTCATTTTGGAACGTCATTTTTTTGCTACCAACCGCAACGTAATCGCCTTACGGTAATTCCACGATTGACCAATTCACAATAGATTTCACTCTCTAGAGGGCATAATAACCGATTTTCGACTAATGTAGCTTGCTGTTCGCGTTCCCGTGTCACGTTTCACGTAAATTTCGCAATCTCTCTACTATCATGACTATTACGGCAATTTTTGACACAAAGATAATGATGATGACGTTGTGCACAGTGTCGCACCATGCATGCAGATGCACACAAGACAGCATGCCTAGCACACATGGTCCAGACATCCCTGAACACATGACTACACCACTGTTACTACACCAAACATCACAAAACACCGTAACCCACATCTGCATACACACACCACTGAGCATGCTCTGATTGGAATTTGTGATATTCGGCACTTGAATTATGAATACCACGTGCTTCAAACTCGGTGGGCGATTAAGATGTCTATTACGCGTATTTAAGTTGATAGCCTTTTGGGAAATGTATGACCACATTCTTTTAATAGAGTATGTGGAATGACATGAAATTCTCTATCAAGATCGCACGAAGTACTAATTGCATCATTATGTGAAGTATACCGTAGTTCCAACCAAGTATTCAGTCTTGCATCCCGGTCTTGCATACCCATTTTTGGAAAGCAGCTTGCTTTAAAGAATACTGGAGTGCCAAACCAAACCAGCATATTCAAGAAATGGTCGACGGTAACTTTTGAGAACAGCAACGGTGAGCTTATCTTTAGAGAAGCTAAATGGTTTTAAAGTACGCGCTAAATGTGATCGTGCTAACGAATAGCATTACACAGGAACGCTAATGGAGATTACTTTGCAATGATCCCTCGACGTCTTCTCTGAAATCTGCCTTTTATGATGCGTTGTTTTTGCAACAACAATAACAACAACAACAACAGCAAACCACGTTGCCACGTTATTCCTAACACGCCTGATAATGTTTACAAATGATTTGAAATGGTAAATCTGCGTCACGATGCACAGCGCATTTACCATTACATGTGATATTTCCTTTCTTGCAGAACTATATCGGATTATTTTGCCTTTTCCGAAAAGTATTTACCTATAGATATTCATGGAAAAGTTATCGATATCAAACTGTCACCAGAAGACTTTCATGCAAAAGTAGTGGATAAAATCAAACTGTTTAAAGGTTGCCTCCGGTCACGATCTTTAAAGACATGCGCAAATGTATGGAATACTACCAGAGATTTTCCGGTGAGTGGGGGGGGCAAGAATTATTTTGCCGGGGTAGGGGCAAACAATTTTTTTTTGACAAGCCGAGATGGAGGGGCAAGCGATTTTTGGCACACATTCATGGGACGCCTTTTTAAATAAAACGCTTTACAAAGGCTTAGGAAAATAATACGAAAAAAAATAATTGTAAGTTTTCCTGCTGTGCTCGCAGTATTAAAACCAATTCAGATTTTCAAATTGGATCCAAAACAATTGGCATTTGCAAAGGGGGGGCGGGGGGGCAGAAGGGTGGCAAGCCTTTTTGGCACGCCGTTTGGTAATCTTTCCATCCCGGGCTCACAGACCCTAACGGTAATGTAATATTGCATACCAATAACATACTTCACGAGCAGTCGACGAATAAGAAAATCATTACGATAAAATTTGATTATTTATGGTTGTTTGGTGGAGTAGTTACACGAATTTTTAGAGAAGAAATCTCCGATTGTCCGTTTCACTATAGTTGCGATATCTAACCTTTTTTCATCTTATCTTGTCATACTCTGATGTTTTGTTTCAATTTCACAGAGATTGCACATAAGCGTGTATATTGCTCATATACAAGAATGGCTGAGGGTGTTTCCAAAGGATCAAATTCTCATTTTAAGAACCGAAGACTGGCATAATCACGAAGAAATAAACCTCTTGCAAGACGTTTTCAAATTCCTTGATATAGGTAATGAAATGTATAATATTCTTACAGTAGTAGAGGCCATTTATCCAAACCAAATTATTTGGTCAGATTTATTAATTTGTTAGTTTTGGTTTTTGGTGGATTGAACAATGGAGGATAGATTCCATAGTAAAGCTGCTAAGCTAAGTATCGTGTAAGTGTTCAGGGTCCTCAAGGCAATATGCTACATATGATAATATCCATGATAACCCTTATATCATTCCAATATTGCCGATACTATCCGTTAAAGTTATACACATGATACAGTGGCAACATAATAAACTTGCTCGGAATATCTTCGAAAACCATGTCATTGAAACAATACCTCGCGTGTCAAAATGTATACCCTGTAGTTTGCACCATCTGTGACAATTTATTCTCCCGCTATGAGCTAAGGTATATGTACACATAATAGTTCTAATCATTCTTTGCGTTCATTTTCTATCATTGCAGAAGCTCTACCTGAAAGCAATCTACAACCGATAAGAAACAAAGTTGCACTTACGGATATTAATAACAAACAAGTAACTCAAAAACAATCTGACAAATATGGCGAAATCTTTCCCAAAACAAGAAAATTGCTAAACGAATTTTATGCACCTTACAACAAGCAACTTGCTGCATTTTTAAATGATAAGAAATTCTTGTGGAAAACCTAGCCAGTATTCAGAAGCCATCCAAACGAATCTCAAATGAATTCTAGCAGGCTTAATAACCTACCTGGGTTATCACGTTTTTTCATGTGCCGGTCACATCACCAAATGTGTTTTGTATGATATCTTATTTTGTATTTTACTTTGTACATTTCATAATACTTGCTACTTGTATTGATTTTAAGAACAATTTGCCTATACTTAAGGGATCTGGAATGAGCGTTTCGACAGTATTTCTTGTGGGACATGAGAACACATCAGACATATCGAATTGCATTCTGGATACGAAGAATGTCTTTCTGATATCAAATAATTTTCATTTTTTGAAATTCACGATATAATACAAATTTTGTGACAAATTATTAAAATTTGATATTTTTCACATTTTTGATATACAGGGTGTCCCAAAAAAAAGAGGCCCCACATTGCACCCTCTTTTTCTCCTATTTCTGAAAAGTTGATCAAATATATTTTGGTATATAAAGAAACCTTAAATCGTTAGCTTTAATAAACCAAAACAATTATTTCAATCGGCTCATAACTTTTGAAGATATGTCCTTTTAAAGAAATGTATCCGTTTTTCACTCTGTCCACGGAGGAGGTGTGGCTACTTCAAAGATTGAAAAGTGCATATACCATGCATGAATATAAAACATTCCTCGATGATAACTTTATAAAATAACAACTTTATTTTAGGGAATGGGCTTTACAGGTGGGCTTATGGGTTATGGAATTTGTTAAGTGTCATTAATTTGGGCGAAATTGATGTGGGATGGGACTTCTTTTGCTATACTTGCAATTACTTATGTTTTTCTCGTTTCTTGCTTTCTTTTTATTGACAACATAAGTCATTTCTCTTTTTGGAATAAAAGGTAGCCCTGAAAAGGGCTGTTTAGTTTGTCTTTGGTTCTTTTGAAGTGAGTTTACTGTGCTGCTCTGCCCTCTACCTGGTTGCCTCCATGACGAATACAGGTTTCAGCCCTAGTTCTCATTGCATTAATTGCGTTGCGTACCATCCTTGTACGCCGGATACTTGCGAATGCAGCAGAAATACGGGGTTGCGAAGATGTTTGAAGCAAGCTGGTGATCCTCGCTTATAGTGAATGCTTTCCCAAGCCTAATGCTATTATCTATCCATGTCATTAACCGTGTGTTTCGTTTAAATCTTTGATGTAGCCAAACCTCATCCGTGGACAGAGTGAAAAACGGGTACATTTCTTAAAGAGGGCATATCTTCAAAAATTGTGAGCCGATTGAAAGAATTGTTTTGGTTTATTAAAGCTAACGATTTAAGGTTTCTTTACATACCAAAATATATTTGATCAACTTTTCAGAAATAGGAGAAAAACCGGGCGCAACGTGGGGCCTCTTTTTTTTGGGACACCCTGTATAACAGTCTTCGATGTCAATTTTATAAATCTAATGATATATTCTTAAAGTGTATGTAGATGGGAGGAAAAGACATAATTTTTTGTGTGTTTTGGGAAAAAAATCCATATCTTCAATACGAAAGGTCAAAATTTTCAATTGATCGTCGGCTTTTCATCCCACCTACATACACTTTAAGTATAAATCATCAGATTTATAAAGTTTACTTCGAGTACAGTTAAATATCAAAAATATCAATTTTTAATCATTTGCCATAAAATGTGTATTACATTACGAATTTCAAAAAATCAAAATTATTTGATATCAGAAGGACATTCTTCGTATTCAGAATGCAATTCGATATGTCTGATAAATACTGTCCAAACGTTCATACGCCATCCCTTAATTGCTTTCTGTATTATCATGTTATAGTAATATTATTGTATTTTGTGTATTTTGTGTATTATGTTGTATTATGTGTAAGTTTAAGTTATATTTGGTAGTTTTTAAGGTTTTGCATTGTTTTCTCTGTAAAGCGCCTTGAGGCTTTTCTGCATAGGGCGCTATATTAAATCTTTGTTTATTATTATTATTATTATTACTTTCTCTGGACGGTTCCCAGATTATGCAGATTGACAACCTCTTAGCGTTTCAAACTAATTTAGTTGTCTAAAGAAAGACACATCGTAAGGGTGCCTTATATTACAGGTTTGTCAGAATTTCACAAATTTTCACTACCCAAATGTCAACTCGGTACATTATTGAGAACGCAAACAGCAGGAATATTGTGGCATGCCGAATCATCAATCCAGGGTATATTTACGCGTTGATGTGAAAATTTGAGTCGAAAAATTAGGCGAAAAATGGTGCAATCAAAATGGAAATTTCAACAAAACTATGATATATAGCTGGTATGACATGTATGATGCGCTTTAGAAAGTTGAGACATAGCGATCCGATCAATATCACGTTGCAAAGCTTAATGTTGAACCCCAAAAAATGCTCATGGGCGAAAATACTCCCGACCTGTCGAAATAAAAAATCTTACACTAAACACGCCTAAGATTACAAGCATATATAGTTTTCTTCTGATATTGAAAAAATGAAAATTATTCCATTTCATTTGGCCGAGAAAGTTAATTTTAAAGTGATAAGGTATAGCTCACGTCAAGTTTGCTAATTTCAACACCGAATTCGATCTCTTCCAGTGATTAATTATATAACTCATTTGAATTGTTTCGAGTAGAATGGATATGCGAAGCTTCCACGAACTTCCTTCCAGACCACTTGGCGTTCACGTACAAAATCTTGGTATTGTCCCAGTTGGTTTTACATGTTGGTTGGTATTACCTCAGATGTTCAGCGACTGCTTTTTTTGCCGACCCAATTCATTGGGTCGGCTAGTATACGCCGTAGAAGTGACGTAGTTAATCGGATTAACTACCAATAGATGAATACAATTTTGACTATACCGCCCTGCACTAAAACGTTAACGCGGTACCGATGCATTGAACCATAGATGTCAAAGAAAGACTGATCACTCGCTCCTGTAAGATTAGTATCTTTCAAAATATCGGTATTGTATTCAATCTACGGTGTGTTGATCTACACAGGTGATTAAATTAATCTGCTTGTAGGCCTAGTGCGGAGCGATCTAAAAACAATGTATTCATCCGATGTTAATCCGATTATGACGTCACTTCTACTGCGTATTCCATGATGATACGATGTGACGTCACCAACAACAACAACCTCATACGCCACAACTTGATGTTATATTTGAAGCTAGACGCTAACACCCCGCCGCCATACGGCAAATACGCGCCAGCGAGCGAAATACAAACACGGGGATCCTTTGTAATATTTCGGCCTTGGTAAGACAGGCATGATGCAGTTTTGTCTACAGTATAATTCACCACGACCTTTGCAGGACTTAAACCCCATTAAAAGCTATTAAACCAAGATAAACACTCATTGAAAACGGCTCAACTATGTTAAATCAGATCTTCTCTGGTTAAATCGACACTACACATGTTTCTGTATTACCTGTGCGATATTGCAATGAGCTGGTATTATAGTTTCAGTTGGGTGAACGATTATAAAGCAAACGCAAGGTAACAATACTTTGTTTCCCAAATGAGAAAATAGTCTGCATATTGTTAACCAGCATTCATGAAAATGAGAAACATAATGGTTGTAGACTTAACACGGTAGACAAAAATATGAATCAAACACTGGACTCACCAACGATTTTTTTCAGTAACGTTGCGACCCGTTCACCGGGTCTTCATCAGACTGCGCAGAGACTTGACTGATGGTTTGGTCACGTGATGGTAATCGGCGAGGAAGTAGTTTCACGGTGGGGTCCCAGGCGTGTGATAGCAGGAAACGGAGGCCCCCCTTCTTGTTGAGTACTGGCTACTCAGCTCTTTCCCGGATGGATTCTTCCACTCCCCTCTCAAACCACCTCTCCTCCTTGTCGAAGATTATGATGTCGTCGGCATTGAATTGGTGGCCAGAGAGTTTTGAATGGGTGAAGACTGCGGAGTCATGGTTTTCGTTGGAACTTCCTCTCCGGTGTTGATTGAAGCGAGCTTTAATAGACTGTTTTGTCTCTCCTACATAAGACTGGGCACAGCTAGTTTCAGAGCATGTGAGTCCATAAACTAGGTTAGACTGTTTGTCTTTTGGAATTTTGTCTTTTACGTGCACCAGTTTGCTCCGTAAATTATTAGAGGGCTTGTAGGAGGTAGCAATGCCGAATGCCTTGAAAGTGTTTTTTGATTCTCTCTGAAAGGCCTGTGGAGTAAGGTATAGTAACTCTGGCTTTGCTAGCAATGACATCCCCGTGTTATTTTGTTGTGGGGTGTCTCTGGTTGTGGTGGCTTTCTCGAAAGCCCAGTCTGGGTAGCCACACTGTTGAAGGGCACTGCGGATGTGATCTTTTTCTTTCTGAACGTCACTTTCTTCAGAAATAATAGTATCCGCGCGATGATATAAGGTACGGATCACCCCTAATTTGTGCACAAGGGGGTGATGTGACCCAAACTGAAGGTATTGGTCAGTATGGGTCGGTTTCCTGTAAACAGTAGTACTAAGGGTGTTATCAGGGTTAACTTGAACAAGACAGTCTAGGAAAGCAAGCCGATTGTCTTTACTACTTTCCTGAGTAAACTTAATGTTGGAGTCAACTTGATTGATATACTTGAAAAAGTTGTCTTGTTCGTTCTGATCAATAACGACGAATGTATCGTCCACGTATCTGAGCCAGAGTCTTGGAGGTTTGCCTGGAAAGTTCTTCAGGACATATTGCTCAAATTCTTCCATACGTATGTCAATACCAATTGGTAAAAGGGGGATCCCATGACACAGCCATGGATCTGCTTGTAGTATTGCCCTTTGTGCGAGAAATACGCAGTATTCAGACAAATATCAACCAACTCAGACAATTGTTCAACATTCAGATTTGTGCGCTCAATGAGGTTTGGGTCATTTTTAAGCGAATTGGTCACTGCTTTGAGAACATCATCCGGTGGAATGGATGTAAACAATGCGCTAACATCGTAAGATATTATGATTTTGTTTTGTTCTAACTTAATGTCCTTGACAGTATCCACAAAAGCTTGGCTGTTCTTAATATGGTGGGGCGTTTTGCCGACCAATGGAGCAAGAACCTTGGCGGCGTATTTGGCCAAATTGTAGGTAACTGAACCGATGCTGCTTACTATAGGTCGTACCGGGATCGGTTCGGGCTTATGAATCTTTGGTAAGCCATAGAACGCGGGAACAGTGGGTTCAGTTACCATCACGTGACCAAACCATCAGTCAAGTCTCTGCGCAGTCTGATGAAGACCCGGTGAACGGGTCGCAACGTTACTGAAAAAATCGTTGGTGAGTCCAGTATTTGATTCATATTTTTGTCTATTTTATACTACTGGATGACTCAAAACATTCATAATCTTGTAGACTTAACACGGTTTGGAAATAATTTCTTCATGTTTGGTGTTATCTGTCATTTACATATCAGGGAGGTACGACCATTTGCAGATGCCCAACCTACTCAGTTTTTAGCCTACATGTAATGTATTCATTATTTTTGATTGACATCAAGTCCAAAAAATGTCCGTCAAGTGGTTAAACTTTAATGCCCTTCGCAAGAGAGCGGTACACAAGTGAGTGATAGTCAGTAAAAGATGCATTCGATTTACACAGACAATTTTGCAGGCCGTGCCGTGCCCTTCCTTCCTAAACACCAAAGTGCGAATATTTCCAAACACCTAAATTAGCTACAAATTTAGGACATGTTACAAAACTATATTGTCTAGAATTTCAGAGAGTATTTTAAATATTGGCCGGTTATTTTTAACACAGTGACGTTAACTAGGCAATGCCCTATACCTATAACATACACTGAGAGTGAGATAATTTGTTTCAGTGCGAGAAAATATCATAGTGCCATTATTTTGAAATTTGATACAATTATATCAAACAGTCAAAGGTCTATTTGAAGCCAGTCTTTGTGATGGAAGGGATTATTTTATTATATGTTGCCAGAATGAGTGTCTCTTTCGTCTTCTTCGATGTTTTAAGTTAACTTAAACAAGATCTTCAAGGTATGGAAACCCTTGGCCGGGGAATTTGGATTTTAGCCTATCAGCAATTAATCAATGCTGTGTAAAAATAACTTCGAGCTACATACCTGGGAAGCCGTGTGCTAATTATTGATCATAATTCATAGATCTAGCGGGATCCATATGTTTATTGACCAACATTAATAAAAGGTATTGACCATTTCATCAATAACTTAAGCAACAGTCCAAGTGGGTCACTACATCACCATCTCCAGTACTACATTTAATCTTGAATGAGCTGGTTGATAAAGTGGAGAATTAATTACTAGTATGTGGAATTAATAGTAAATTCGTCGGTGGAGTCTGTCTTTGGTGGAAATTACCACTTATTTCTTTGTCAAGAACAATAATTAAATTGTGCTTAACAAAATTATATCAGTTGAATTGTGTGTTCTTATATGTAGAATGATATATTATCTTCATACAATGTGTATAGCTGCTCGAATCTTCGCTATTAATAAAAAGCATTATGGTGAGTAAAATCGGTGCATTGCATCGACACACTTTTTATGTAGGGGTGCGGATATGTATTATTTGGGTGTGTGGGGTGTGTACGTACGTGTGAAGGGTGTTTGTGTGGTTGTTGTTATTGAAGTTATAGATGTTGTTTCTGTGGGGATGTGTTTGACTGACAAACAGACCATTGAACAGAGTTCAGACTTCAAGTAAGAGTTTGAAACTTACCTCCTGTCCTTGGAATCATTGTTTCTGTGGTGATGGTACTATGGTAGTCGTCTTGCCTTGAAATTCTAGTACCCCTACCTTCCGTATCATTTCTATGAACGGTCCGTCGGTGACGTTGTAAATGATGGGTACTAATGACGTGTAAAGGTCTTGTCACAAACATAACATTGCAGAGGTTCCTGGTATCTCATATTGACAATTTATTAAGACCCGCGAAAATGACTTGGTGCAAATGTCACAAACGAAAGATACTTTTGACTTGACTGAGGTACATTGGTACGTTGCCACTGTCTTAACTAATAAATCCCTTATGATTGGTAGGAATTTATCTTTTAGTTTAAGCAGACAAATTCCGGATGTGAGGTCACAATGGTTCTGCACGAGTGTTTGTTACTTTACCACATAGTTCATGTTAAATTATGTTATATAATTGTGTTTTTTTTTCCAGACTTTGAAATGTCGACAATTTAGCTTGGGCTTTCTCATCGCCACTTTCTTGATTCTAGGAATTCTGTCATACTCAAACAATTATCTTTTCTCATGGTACTTCCCGAAACACACCCAAACATTAGTGCAATCATATAAATTAAGTAAAACACAGTCTATGGAAAGAAGACTTACTTCGAAAGTAATTTCAAGACTAAATACGGATGGCACCGGTAATGAACAACATGGACGTTTTCAACCCCAAGAAAGCAAATACCGAGACCGGACATATTATAAAAACATGCCTCGCAAAACAAAAGTGGATGCTCGACGCAAGAATATTCGCAGGAATAAGGGAGCAAAGAGACTTAAAAAGGGCAAATCCTCTAATAGGATTAACATCAATGTGAACGCTTCAGATTTCAAAATCTTAAATCAGATTCATCTTAGTCGTGGAGGAAAGCAGTTAAAACCTAGGATGGGCAAAGGCAGACGACAATTGTATCAAAGGATGCACAAAATTGCTCTTCCGGAGAGTCGTAGTGACAATATGAACAAAGAGGTTTCAATATTATTATTAAATACCAAGCCTTCTCATGTGGCTGACACTAAGATATGGAATCAGATGGTCAAATATTTTCCTGAAGTAAGTGCACTTGTTTGGACTTTTATTTAGCCCTATCTCACGTGATCCGATAGCGTAATCATTAAAGATCAGATACACGAAAACGGTGGCCGGGAAACGTTCACATTCGTGGCTTGTTATCCTCGGTCTTGTCCTGCGCACCCGAGTTGTCGGTGGTTCAAAAACCGAGGCGGAGAAAACAACATTTTATTCATAATAAAAATTCCTTTAAAAAAGGAATGTGGCGCCCAATGTGAGCTGGACGGGATATGGTGAATTCCATGGTGATTAGATTTGGTATTATAATGATTTTTTAGGGAAGAGTAGAAGATGATCAAATACGAGAGAAATGCTTCATGGAATGAAGCTTTCGTGTCAATTTGCGATTATGTGGGGTCGGAGTTCTGTTTTGGGAGCCTATTGTAGTGAGGATATTGCTTTGGATATTGAATATTGTTGAATTTCGTTATGCAGGGCCTAGGGTATATGATGGATAACTAGAAGACACAAATAAGTAAGCTTCCCCCCTAGTCATCTATACACTCATTCTTGTCACACGACGAATTTCGACAAAGTCATGTAAACGTAATTTCGTTTTTCACCCGACCTCCGTCCAGAAACAATCCTGAAATGTTGAAAACTTGGGGTCGGCGCACTCATGCCAGTTTATCCTAAGGTATACTCTGTGTCTTTTGTAGCCAACCATGTGGCTAAGAGAGGCTAGGAAATACTTAAACTAATACAAAACAATCATACCCTCCTTTCATATCAAACAATACCAAGAAATTGACAGGCCTGTTAAATCAAGGGTAAGATCGATCGTTATTCTTCATGAAACGGGCACAGCCCATTTTATGTTATTAATTCTGCTAAAAATTAATTAATAAATAACAAAATTACGTCATAGAACTCTATTTTAAACAGACAAAATAGCCAGTGGGGTTTCTTTCACTTAACCTTGCTAGGAACCCTTCCCAGCAGTTAGGCATTACAATGAATATTATTTTTGCAAATACACTTCTGACCTTCAACACAGTCATGTCTTCCGAATTTATTCCTTTCTCTGCTGACCAGAACTGATTTTCGTTAATTAATGTTTTTTATCAGAGATAGTCACCACAAAGATACTGAGCTTCTAATATCTTTGGTCACAATCAGTTAGCAGTCGATTCAAGCACATAAAGTCATAAACCAATTAGTGATTTCATGATTGGTCAGTGGTTGTGTTGGTCAACTATAATCAATTGGTGTTGGTTTAAGGATTAGGTGCACCGCGTGCAATCACTATGGACCACAATGGCCTCATCCAGTGGCATATTATCAATAACCTCAATTAAACAATCATAGTGTAAAATTTGACCTTAAGTTGCAAAGTATGAGTTTTTGTACTCACATTTTCAAAGGTCATTCAATGAATGCACACATGTATTGGGGTTAAAGAACTGTGCCCTGATAGATGAGCATGTTGTAGATTCTTCACACTGTAAACAACTAGTTCATGTGCAAACATGTTCAAAACATACATAATTAGAATGGTCAAATGTCACCGTCTATCGGGTTCTAAGAGGCGGTAAACTGGTTTAAACCATACAAAGGTCACGGGTTATTTGGTGTTTTATAAGTCCATTAATTTTGTATTTTAAACAAAGAATATACACACATCATTTTATCCCGTGCATATCAGAAAACAATAATAAAATAAAATCCTAGCATATTGTGGTTTTATTTCTGAGCTGGGCATAATTTTAGCAAAACAATTAAGGAGTAAATCTAGCAAGAGTGAAATTAGAAGCTATTCACAAAGTACATGCCTATATGTGGCCCCTCCGTAGAGGGCGCCACAAAAAGCTGAGGGACGGTATAATAGATTAATCATGTTAATAGGATTGATGAATTTCATGTCAAGAAAGTGAAATCTGAATTCGTTATGGCCGGGCATAGGGAATGCGATCGCAAAGACCGACGTAATCTTCCAGTTTTCTAAATATTTTGTTGATATTTCTGAAAAGTTCAAGGGTATTCTTCCTACTGTATCAACCATTTTTAAGCTGCTTCAGAATATATCACATATTTGTTTTTCTCCTCGGCAGATCTCTAAAAAAAAGGATATTTTCACCATGTTTTCAAAATTTGGTGTACTTTCACACCATGTTTTCAAAATTAAGGACATTTTCACTATGTTCTCGTGGTAGCAAAATATAGCGTTAGATTAATACTTGAACTATTAATAATCTTTATAATAACCGCAATAACGTTCTACATTATGTATTCACCTGGGAACCAAGGGAGAACAGCGCCAGTGCATTGATTGGCCACACCAGGTTAAATAATAAATAAATAAATAAATAAATAAATAAATAAATAAATAAATAAATAAATAAATAAATAAATAAATAAATAAATAAATAAATAAATAAATAAATAAAATAACGTAAGAGGAAATTATAAAACAATTTTGACAAACGTTTGTAATAAATTATAACATATGTTTTTTGCTTCCATCAGCTGATTCATAGATTCAAGCAAGATTTCTTATCCGAATACAAGAATCCATGTTTTGTGGAGAATGGACGTACACGGTGTTTACCTTACTTCTACCTCGGCGGTGCTCCAAAGTGTGGGACAACAGATCTATGGTTTAATTTACTCCGTCACCCTGACGTATTTAGCCAGCCGCATTTTAAAAAGGAACCACATTTCTGGAAGAACGCTCCTAAAACATGTTAGTATAGATGAAACTGCTTTATTGTATTTAAGTTTCTGCCCTTTAATTTCTGGAGAAACTATCATAAATCATGTTAGTATAATTATGAAACTGGTAATGTTATTATCTGCCTTATATTGAAGCCCTTCGTGTTCCAAACCGTGCTCATCATGATCCCCTACAGATATGAAGAGGTATTGCCATGATACTGTTAATTTTCGGGGGGGGGGGGGGGGTCTCTGGTTAAAAGTATATGGGGATGTGCCACGTTTTGGGGGTACCTTTTCAGCAATTGTGGTTTATCGATGGGCGGGTTTTCAGTGAAAACCAATGCGCCCAATCGGGCGCATTTGGGCAAAAGTGCACTTGAAAGCACCCAATTAATATGGCAAATTTGGGTACTTTTTGTAAAAAGTTGGTATGGTTGCAACAACTGCAACAAATAGGTATAGAATTAAATTTCGTCTTATCTTGTAATTAACCCTTTCATGACCCCTTTTAAATCAGTTTACCAGTGTTAAAACTATTACCGTCAATCCGTCTTGAAATGGAGGGGGGGGGGGGGCGAAGGGAGTGAGGACATTCGGGCTGAATTGTCAAGAAGTGGATGAAAATAACAAAACAAATGGGTCATTTTGCCGAAACGAGGGGATGGCGACACTTCCTCCTGCCCCCCCCACCCCAGGATTGACGCCCATGGCCCATACCTAAAGGCACTTCAATGGATTTTTTCCATTTAAACTAACAGTGCTAATATTACAATCAATTTGAGTAAATCGCAACAACAGCCCAAAAACAACTTCTTTTTTGATTGATTTCAGACAGAGGGACAGACAATTATCTCAGACATTTTAATAAGTTTGCAAAATCGGTAAGCAGTGATCCAGTTAAGCGTGAAAAGCTCATCGCCGGTAAGTGTCTATAACGCATTATGTTAAAGAAATAAAGTGATTGAAACATTTTCTTAGGAGAACGCCCTCAATTGTTTTTTAAATTCTGAATTTTACACGATTGTAATGTAGTCCATAGGATCGAGATATTATAGTCGAATTTGCGCAAGGCTGAAATGTCTCGCGTGAATCTACGGGATATTGAGCCGATCGACCTCATTAGCGCTCGACTGAGTAATACACGCAGTGACAATATAATAGCGCTTTTCTCATTTGTGCAGCTTAAAATTAAAATGGCACACATCTGATAAGAAAAGTAACATTTTGTTGGGAAAAATAAAAATCAACTTTTTCTACGAATTCACAGTGGAATCGTGGACATGGTGGTTATCTGGTTACATTAGGGAGCGTCGTGTGTTGACGATATCTCAATTTTGCGAGTTGTATGTCTTCTTTCAGGTGATGGTTCAGCATCAACTCTTTGGGCAAACTATGATATCGTCAAGAAGGCTGGTATTCAAACTAAAGGTGAAATTCCATTTGTTTTCGCCGACGTTATTCATGCAATACAACCGAAAGCAAAAGTCATCTTCATTTTAAGAGATCCGGCAAATAGGTAGGTGTTAGTACACAATCAATGCTATATTTCGATTCGGAATTTTTTCGCTGCATGGTATTATAGACATTGCTTTTTAATACAAGGTTTCATGGTTTCAATATGTAGGCCTACTCTCAAAAAATTGTAGGGAACAAAGCAACAAAACTAGTCAAACGTAACTCATTTTGAGTGCAATTTAATCAACATTGAGTTATATTCCTCATTATGTTGCTTTGTTCCCTTTTTTACTTAAAATGTAGATTTTATTTTGTGGGTATTATTTTCTTCCACGGTAAACCGAGTATCATCCACTTTAATCGATTCACTCTAGAATGTTGATGGTTAAGATAAATAAATTAATTATCAAAATAATAGATCCAGTTGGTAAGGAATGATTGGTTGATGCATTCACGTGACAAGCGGCATTGCTCGGGAGTAATAATGTGAAATTAATCCATTTTCAAGTACAAATTTTTCAAATCGAATCTACAGGAACAACATAATACGTCACGGGCTATCAGTTCCAAACTGCCTTATCTCCATATAACATGTAGCCTAGGCCTATAACTCCTCTGGGTTATGTTGTAAATAAATGCAATCGCGCTAACAAATAACATTACCCAGCGGAGCTAATGGAGATTTTCTCATGCGTTTTTTTTTTAATTTTGTAACAAAAAAATCATGTTTTAGACCTACATATTACCCTTTAATAATCATTGAGTGACATGGTCTTGAAAAGGAAGATTTTTTCCCAACACGCCTAATAATGCTTACAAAATGATTTGAACACCTGTTTCGATGTTTCGGTGCACAGTACATTTACCATGACATGTGATATCTCCTTCTTGCAGAACTATATCGGATTATTTTGCCTTTTCCAAAAAGAAGTCACCAGAAGACTTTCATGCAAAAGTTGTCGATAAAATCGAAGTGTTTAAAGGATGCCTCCGGTCACGATCTTTAAAGACATGTGCTATTGTATGCAGTGCTAGTAGAGATTTCCCGGTGAGTTTTATTAAGAATTAAAATACTATTCTCTACATGAACCACTTATGCTCAAGCTTATCAAGTTGCGAAAAATGAAATGATTCCGTTGTGATAATTCGCCCATGAGTCACCCTACATAGAGAATAGGTTCATTAGGTTTGTAGAAATGCATAATATACATTAGTTATTTACTGACCTGACATCTTGGGCGATGGCCATCTTCAGACTGATGTTTTTCTCTCCAACAGAGGGCGGACCAGCGCCCAGAAGTGAGTCGTATACGTGACTAAGATAATGGAAACGTTACATGGATGACATTTTCAAGATCAAGTTGAAAATCTTACCATGCATCTCAATCAAACGGACCACACGAACAGTTTCAAATTCACATTCGAGAAACAGCAAGAAAGATCCATACCGTTTTTAGACATATTGATTGTGCGCAACCTTGATGGTTCAATTAAGCTAGTGGTCTACAGGAAAGCCACACATACAGACCAGTCTTTAAATTTTGCTGCTCATCACCCCATTCATCACAAACTGGATGTATAGTGTTGTTTCAGAAAAGGAGGACAAAGACCAAGAAGAAGGCAAAATCAAGCACGCACTTAAACAATGTGGTTATCCCGAGTGGACCATGTCAAACGCAAGATGGAATGTAAACAAGCTAAAAAGAAAAGAAAGAACCAAAATTCCACGGAATGAAGCAAAGGACTTGTGATCATACCTCATGTTGAAAAAAATGACAGAGACAGCCACTCGCATTTTCAGAAAATACGTTACCATGAGTACCACGGATTGCATTTATGAAATTCCTGGTGCAAATTGTGATAATAATTATGTGGGTGAAACTGGGCGTCGCTTTGAAACAAGACTAAAAGAGCAAAAAGAAACAGAGAAAGTAGCTCATAGTAAAAGCTAGTAAAGGAACCTTTACTCGTCAAACAAGAAAACAATCGGTTAGCGAACAATCCAACTCTGCTATCGCGGACCATCGACCATGCCGTTCAACAAAATCATGTGATCAACTGGAAAGATGCCCAAGTACTTGCGAAGGAATGTAATTCGAGAGCCCGCCGTATCAGAGAAGCCATCTGGATAAGGAAGAGAGCACCGAACACAATGAACAGAGACGAGGGGGCCCATTATCTTAGTTACGTATGCGACTCACTTCTGGACGGTGGTGCGCCCTCTGTTGGTAAACAGAAGTTGGAGAGAAAAACATCACTCTGAAGATGGCCATCTTCAGAGTGATGTTTTTCTCTGTCAGGTCAGTAAATAACTTTTGGTTTTGATACGATGAAATGTATATTATGATTGTTACCATACGTATTCGAGCAGTTTACATTTTACACTTATTGCGACTTTTGCAATATTTTATAAAATAGACATAAGATAATTATTACGATCCAATTGGATTATTTGTTGATTGTTTGGTGGATCAGTTAGACAAAATTTTAAGAGAAAAATATGCGATTGTCTCTTTCACTATAGCTGCGATAGCAAAGCTGAATTCTAATCTTCCTTCATCTAATCTTGCGATACTCATACCTGATGTAATGATGTAATGTTCTATTTCTATATCACAGAGATTGCACATAAGTGTTTATATTGCTCATATACAAGAATGGCTGAGGGTGTTTCCAAAGGAACAAATTCTCACTTTGAGAACCGAAGACTGGCATTATCACGAAGAAACAAACCTCTTGCAAGACGTTTTCAAATTCCTTGATATAGGTAATGAATAATATTTGAAATTCCTTGATATAGGTAATGAAATGTATACTTTCTTACAGATCAGTAGTATAGGGGCCAATTATCCTAGCCAAGTTATTTAGTCAGATTTGTTTTCATTTTTGGTTTTTGGTGGATTGAACAATGGAGGATAGACTGACCGTGTTTTTCCAAGAGATTCCTTTAAGATAATGCTACATAACCATAGCCCTACATCGACCCCAATATCACCAACACTATCCGCTAAAGTTATATTGCGGTAACAAATTAAACTTGCTCGGAATATCTTTGAATAGATGACAGCCAGAGGATGTTTAAAGACGTTTCTGACCTTGTATGTCTGGCTTTTGTACACATGTGGTACAGTTGGTCATACCTTGCATTGGGATTGTGTGGAAATATCTGGTGTTTTCATCCTATTATTTAACATTCAAAACATCGAGACTTAGGAATAAAATTAATGCAGTGGGACAATATGAATGTTTCCTGTAAGAAAATCAAATATCAGTCATAAGTCTCAACTATTAGCTCGTTGGCTGCAGTTTTAAAATTACCATTTTGTGTGTGTGGCAATGGGGACTTTGCCTTTAAAATTAGGTTATATTGATCAAATTTCCCAATCATAGTGCATTGTAGGAATGCCTTTAAGCCTCCTCTGGATGACAGCAGGCTAGATGTTTATCTGAGATAAACTGACTTTATCTCAGATAAACCTGATTTATTAAGATATAAACATTGTTTATCAGTTGTTTATCAGGTAAGTTTAGCACAGAAAAATTTAGTTTTTCACAGATGAATATTGTAATCTCAGATAAACTTAAGCTGAGAAAAACTATGTTTTTCACTTGAGTGTGAAACTTCGTTTATCTGAATTTTATCTGAACTTTATTTTTCTGTAAGTTGATCTAAGAAAAACTATGTTTATCAGAGAAAAACTATTTTTCTGAGAAAAACTATGTTTATCTGAAGTTATCAGACAAGAAAATTTTCAGAAAAACAAAGCTCATCAGAAAAATACTTTTAGATCTTTACCAGAATTGGGAAACAGAATTTTCCTTTACATATGAATGTCGACCCCAAATTTTTTAAATATCAGGAGCAAAATCGTTTTTGTTATTTCCCCAAATTCCCAAATATTTACAGATTTTGATGATGTCTGTGGTCATTTGAAAAAAAAAAGCCCAACCGACCCTACTTTAAAGGTCCGTCCGCCCGTAGAACAGGGTTCTTTTTCGTCGCCTTATCTAAAAAACGACAATTTTCACTTGATAAACTATCAGCGAAAACCCTGTTATTTTGATACACTAAGTTACATCTCAGAAAAACCGAGTTTATATATTTACTAGATAAGCTCAGTTTATCTGAGATAAACTTGAAAAACATAGTTTTTCTAAGATAAACAGTAGTTTATGAAATAAAAAGCATACAAAAGAATTTACAAATGGAAACATGACATGCTTAGGCAGATATACCAGAGTAAAAATTCCGGACATAACTGAACCCCAGACCATGTCATGAGAAACACAGTTCTTCTCAGATAACCTGAGTTTATCAAGTGCTTATCATGTTTTTACTTGATAAACGAAGTTTATATGATTAGCTTAGTTTATCACTGAGGAACTGAGTTTATCCGTGTCAAACAGAAAATCTTTTCACTTTCGGTGTATCTGAGATAAACATATTTTGTACTTGATAAACCAAGTTTATCTGAGATAAATTACGTTAATCTCTTATCTCAGTTTTTCTAATTACTGTACATCCAATCTGCCATGCGAATATCATTATACAATACCTGAAGTGTCTTAAAATGAACACTCACAATGATGAATACTGTACTTTGCACCATCTGTGAGTGGACAATTCATTCTCCCGCTGAGCTGAGGTATACATAGTTCTAATCATTCTTTGCGTTAATTTTCTATCATTGCAGAAGCTCTACCTGAAAGCAATCTACAACAGATAAGAAGCAAAGTTGCACTCACGGATATTAATAAGGTAGAAGTTACTCAGAGAAAATCTGACAAATATGGCGAAATCTTTCCCAAAACAAGAAAATTGCTAAACGAATTTTATGCACCTTACAACAAGCAACTTGCTACATTGTTAAAGGATAATAGATTCCTGTGGAAAACCTAGCCAGTATTCAGATTCAGCCAGCATTATGATGAATATGACCAACCTAAGAAAGCCATCCGAACATTGTGAACAAGAGTTTCAACTCCAGTGGAAAATTAATAGCAATACTCAAATAAATTCCAGCAGGCATAATAAATTCAATCCAGAACTCATCGGAGATCTCTCCAGTATACCTACCACCGTGTCCATGCTAAGACCCCACCAGTTTCTACCCATCAACTATTTCCCACTGGAATGATCTCCTAGAGTCCATCATTAATGTAATGAGCAGTTCAAGACGGTCGTCGATGATATCTTTTAAAGGCGGAAAGCAAAACGTAGTCATCTAGATCCGCGACTCGTCGAAACTCTAGCGGGTTGCGGATCTACCGTTTTGCTGGAGCCCACACAGCTAAACTATTTTCTGTCAGTAGACTATGGAAGACACACAGTTCCCACATTATGAAGACTTAGCCTTGGTTCAAGGCTGTTTGTCTCTCTCACTCTCCTCTTTAAAAGATTGTTTATGTACATTCTGATTGAGCCTGGTTCCATGAGGACTAAGTGTGTCTCCACACGGAGAGATCGGTTAAACAAACACCTCTCTACTACTAAAGTATTGCATGTTGTTTTGGCTTTAAATATTTCACAGACCACAGAACTTTGCTAGACCACATGTACTCAAATGTGAGAGATCTATAGTACAATTTAATTTTCGCGCGCTTTTATATTTTATATATCTTATGAATGAACCCCTAAATCATGACTATGTGGATAGTATTTCAAATGTTTTTATTGTAATTATCTCATGCAACTTAGCCAAAGGGCCACGATATGCAATAAAATAACTTAAATCTGTTATCCCGAATCTTGATGATCGTGAGC
Organism: Amphiura filiformis; assembly: GCF_039555335.1. Taxonomy (NCBI): domain Eukaryota; kingdom Metazoa; phylum Echinodermata; class Ophiuroidea; order Amphilepidida; family Amphiuridae; genus Amphiura; species Amphiura filiformis. The sequence goes on along the minus strand of NC_092632.1, from coordinate 2,437,500 downwards.
TTTCTTTAGAATCTAAGTAGAGAAAATGCTATTATGATTCAAGTTTAAAACCTAATAAATTCAAACTTTAGCAACTGGAGAAGTAACACGTCCCTCCTAAATTTTGGCAAGGGTGGATCTCCCCCCTAAAATTCATGATGGAAGAATGATTATAATTGCCCTGTGCATCTTCTTTTCTACACGAAAAAAACGTGTTTTGGGCCCAAATAGGGTAAAATTACAGCAAAACACACTTCATTGATTCTAAAATTGTCGGAAATTGAAATTAAAACCGGAACAAAAATATGCTCTTCCCCCGACCTCCCCTCCGCCACCAGGTCTATGTCCGATTGTCCGTATCACCGATTCCTACAAAAGCTACTAAATATCTTGTTATATTTCATACCATATAACTATACGACAAAGTAAGTTCTTGTTCATTATACCGTAACATGATTAATGATGAAGTTAATGGAACTGTTAGATAAACCCAGGGCAACACCTGTCTACAGATAGAAAATTCGGCCATGTCTGGTAGATATTGAACATCACATTTCATATGGTGTCCACATTATCAAGCTATATTGTAGCCAGAACAACATTCGCTTCTTTGATTTCTTGACGAGACAATAGATACGACCGTAACCATGGTAACAGTAAATGATCGGCATCGGCACAATGTGTGGTACATCAATCAGATAACTGTAGAAGTAGCTTCCCGTGAATGGTCAAGTGCAGACGCGACCTCGTAAGAGATGACCATTAACTTTCCCAACCAAAATAGTCAAAGTAAAGAAGGAAGATGGCGCCGGGAATTAACCATACAAAAACACGATAATCGACGGTGTTTGTCGATTATAGACCTTCCGATACGAAGCTGGATGGCAGATGTGTAAATATCTTTCAAGTGATATTAATACAATGGACCATATGGAACATGCGCAACTGATGACTCCCAGTGATCCAAGAATAACGCACACAATTGGGAAATTGTAAATGAATTAGGCATCGTTGAAAAGTCCAAATGCTAGTCGAAGATAGAGACCATTGAAATCCAGTATAAGCGTGAAGTTGTGTTGTTACGAGTCGCTTAAGGACTCAAGGCCAAAAACACCTTTTTCCCAAATTCACTTCAGAATGCACAACAAAACACACTGATTAATTAACTTGATAATTTCTAAGACTTTTAATCAAAAGTAAAGCATGGGTTAACATCAATTATGTGAGTCAACATACAATCAATCATACAGAATACACTCTTTAGCAAAGTTACTTGTCCAGCAGCCTTCTTTTTTGTTGTTGATTTTAAAGTTTGTTCAGCAAAGTCCACTAAATTTTCTATCCTTTGTATAAAATCCTCGCACAGTTGACTATCTCCAAAATGGTGCTCTTTTCACTTTCCACACAATTTCTAATGGAAAACAGGCCTGCATTCAGCAGTTGTCCCCCTGTTTCCACTTACATTGACAGATGTGTTGTTTCATAATCCAAACTTCAGCAAGTCGACAGAAGAATATATTCCTTTCTTGGAAGAGGTACGCACTTTGACGTACTCTAGATCTTCTCCGATATTACTGGCTAAATAGTAGTACCTTGACTACATAAAACATTTCTGGCTCACAATTTCCTTTCTTTGAAAGAAATGGACAGTACGCACACTAGCTAGTCCACAACAACTCTCAACTGTGTAGAATTGTGTTTACATTTGCTGATATCCCAAACAATGGAAAATACCATTTTATTCATACCCAATTACTTCATTCACGTCTTCACAACATAAATGATATTATCTGGGAAATTCCCAAGAATAATTATAAACATTAGCCTTTCATATTACATCACTTTCTGTGGGTTTTTCCCAACATGATGTCATATTCACTTTACAATCTTGGGGATCTCCCTAATTTTACAACACAATGAACTTTGGCCTTTCTACAAGTCTTTGGGCTTTATTGTCACAGCATACGAAAGACACCCCAAAACGCATGTATTAATTATTATTATTTATTTTATTGCCAGTTAGAAAAGTTTAGGGTTTAGCCATGTTTCACTTGGCAAAACAGGATAATATTTTTTAATCCAAAAAATTAGTGCTGATTTTTCTGGAATAGGGAGTAGTTCATGTTATGATATACCCATTTTAGTATGCTTTCAATAATGAGAAATCGCATTAAAAATAAGTTTAGGCAACCGCAATAGGCGTAGATCCCGGGGGATGGGGGGGGGGGTATAAACCCCCCAATATTTTGCCAATTTACCGTATTTATAGTAAGATTCAAATGTCGTTTTATTTGAGAAACACTATGACAACATTTTAAAATGTTGTCAAAATGTTATTGTAAAATATTTGTTGGCAAACATATTTGCAAAACATTTAGTCAGCAAGTGTTAAAAAACGTTTATGTATACCCCAGATATAACTTGACATTTAAACGTGCACTGTTTGCTGGGTAGCACATGCATAATTGATTGAATATAGACTAATCAATTTCCATATAGGATATCTCCATAATATACCTTATTGAAGTTATCTTAGTTATCAATAATTGATTTTATGTATTCAATAGTCGTTCTCATAAAGCTTGCTCAAACCACTCTCCGTATATCAAATTATCAATTTAATGTCCATTTTCAATCATTACGGTGGGCATCACTACCCCCACGAAGGCCCCATGACACAAGGGAAAAAGCGGTAAAACGAGCAAAATCGCTCAAAAACGCTAAGTTCGCCAAAAGTTCCCACAATTTCTGTTAAGTAAGCTTATAATCTGAAAAAAGAGTCGAGATTCTGCAAATAATGTGCAAATAATGTGAAATAATGTGCGATTTACCGCTTTTTCCCTTGTGACATGGGGGCTTCTTACTTGCAGATGATTTTACATGCAGAACTCAAACAGGTGATTAAACCATTGGGCTATTCCAGTTAAAATCCATACACCCCTATGGAAGACATGCCCTTAATCTTCCACACAGGGATTGTGAATTTCAAATGAAGTTACCTGAATAGGCGATTCCATTTGATATCTACACCCCTGCGTGCGCGATTGAGGTCATGACCTCCATCTAGGGGGTGTATGCATGTCAAATGGAATAGCCCATTGGCTGCAAGAGTGTGGCAGTCAAATTTCACTGTATCAGCTACACATTGAGTTTGTACAGTACACAGCCTGTGGAGCAAAATATCGATTTCAATTTTTTGCGGCTTTTTTTTTTTTTTTTTTTTTTTTTATCTCGAAAGCCCTAAGTAATATGCGCGTTCTCGTTGCGAAACTTTGATCCGGAACCAATTCTAATTTTTTGACGCCAGAGGAAAAAAGCACTTGGAATTCCAGAAAATGCATTTGAAGTTTTAATTTTACATGGAACCCTATGCAAAATATACAAGTTGGAGTCCAAATTGAGCTATATGCTACACATTGGCTGCCTTGAGATTCCAGTGGTTAAAAATATGAGTGATTTTGAACGTTTCAAATTTTCAGCCCCCCACCTACCCCCCTGCAGATTTGTTTAATTTTTTTAAAGGCGAGTGATTTCAAATGTAAAATCATGATCTGGAACAGACTTAAATATTGAAATCCTTCAAATCCTACAAAAGAAGAAATGTTGGGCTATTCCATTTGAATTCCATACTCCCCACCCGGCAAGACATCTTCCACACAGGGAGTGTGAATATCAAATGGAGTTGCCTGAATGGGTGACCATATTTGATATCTACACTCCTCTGTGCAAGATTGACGTCATGACCTCCATCTAGAGGGTGTAAGGATTTTAACTGGAACAGCCCATTGGTTGCATTTCACACATAGGACATACAAGGTATGCTGGTAAATCACAGTGTCAGCACATTGTGTACTTTGGAGATGTGGAGCAAATTTGATTTAAATTTCCCGCTTTTTTTACACTCCTCTGTGCAAGATTGACGTCATGACCTCCATCTAGAGGGTGTAAGGATTTTAACTGGAACAGCCCATTAAGCATTTGCTGCATTTCACACATCGGACATACAAGGTAGGCTGGTAAATCACTGAGTGTAAGCACATTGTGTACTTTGGAACCTGTGGAGCAAATTTGATTTAAATTTCCCGCTTCTTTCGAAAGCCCTAAGTAATATGCGCGTTCTCGTTGCGAAACTTTGATCCGGAATCAATTCTAATTTTTTGACGCCAGAGGAAAAAAGCACTTGAAATTCCGGAAAAAGCCATTTAAAGTTTGAATTCTCCCATTGAACCCTGTGGTAAAGCCACATTTGGAATTCAAATTGGACAATATCCTACATATTGACTGCCTTAAAATTGCAGGGGTTGAAAGTATGGGCAATTTCAAACATTTTATTTTTTGACCCCCCCAAACACCCCCCCAATGCATTTTTCCCCTTCAAAAAATTTGGTGTATGGCGGGTGATACAGGCCCCATGACACAAGGGAAAAAGCGGTAAAACGAGCAAAATCGCTCAAAAACGCTAAGTGTAGCCACCACTTTCTGGCTTGGAAATTTACCTGGCTGGCGCCCTCTATTTTGGACCATAACTTCAGCCAGAGATCAGAAATATCATTAATGTTATCATGCCGGTTGTTTGAATGCTCGGAAGTTACATCTTTTTCTACCGCAAAGATTGCGGAAAGATAGCGTAAAGATTCTGTCTAGTGGATAGATAATATATGTTTGAAGATAGGAAAAAAAGGAAATAAAGCCAAAGGACAAGAACGATAAGTATCGCTTCAATGTTGTTTATACTCCTGTCATTATCATCTGCAAATCTTGCGTGTGATGGGGAAATGGGTCATTCCGAGTCTTGTCAGACCAAATCGATGTGATATTATGAAAAGAACCAGGGTCGCTAAAAGATCAGCGATAGACTCAAGAACGAGTCAAAATTAGACCCTACATTAGTAGAAAAGAGTGTATTTGATCGTTATCTCATACATAAAGTTGTAGCTTCGATAAAGAATACGAAGTTCACAAAAGTTTATTGTGCATGTACGTACATTATGTATTGCACTGCTATGCACACGTACACACAGTGTGTGGAATATTGTATAAATCTGTGCTTGTCTCAGCGCTGAGAAAAGTCCAGCGCACATGTTTACAAACCACGTTGGGCGCTAGACTTGATCAAGACTTGCGTTCATGCTGATAGTGGACCTAGATAGGCTAGGTCTAACTTGCATGGTTTTGGACTTAGATAAGTCTAATCTTTGTTATGACTGGAAAGTCAGTCCTTGCTCTCAACGAGTAAAAGTTGTAAATTTGTTTCTGAATTTAATTCAGGGACCATCTCAGATTTAGTGAGATAGTAAACAAGCCAGTTTATTGTAAAATAGACTCATTATGGCTGCAAAATATCCAGGGGATATTGAACAGATCGAACACGCTAGCATTAAAAGCAAAGTTAGCAGAAAATCAAAGAGTAGTATTAGCAGTGCTATTGCCAAGGCTGCTCTGCGTAAAGCAGAGTTAATGAGTAAACAAACAATAGTTCAAAAAAGACAAGCAATTGAGAAAAAAGAGCTTGAATTGCAACAGCAAAAGGAGTCTTTAGAGATAGATGCAGAATTGGAATTAGAAAATACCAAATTAGAAATTTATGAAAATCTCAGTACAACATCAGGTAGTCAGGATAGTTTGCCTCTACCATCCATTATAGATAGCCGAAAAACTGTACAAAGTTGGCTTGATAACCAAGATGATAGTCCTGGAAAAGTTGAAATTCAGGAACCAGTTGTGCAAAAATCTGATGTCAGAATGCAAAGGCCTACATCAGATGTACATGTAGACAGGTCTATGGCAGCTGGTCAAGACATATCTCCTGAACCACAGGGAGAAACTGTACATGTTGAATTGGCTTCTAATATAAAGCAGTGTGATGATAGGAATATAGTACCTCATCATCAGGAGTCAGCACAGAAAGTACAGGTGAACTTGAAAGTACCAGTGCCACCAAATAGACTTCCTGCTTCGTTGAAACCTAGAAATATGGACCCAGTAGTCAGGCCGAAAGTTAGACAGCCAAAGTTGGAAGACCACAGATCTGAACGTGATGTGAACCGGCCACGGCTTGATTACAATAGTTATCCAGAGGAATATACATTCCGACCAAGACATGTGCATGATGATGCACCTCCTATGAAGCCATATAGACACATGCAGGCACCAGCACCTGTAGATCAGTATGATCAGTTTATGCCATATTACATGGACTATAGACCACAGCAACAGCCATATTTTGGCCCACCATATTATCCAACAGTTAGTGTACCCACACAGCCTGTTGGCCCCCCACATGTTCCAATAACTAGTGTACCCACACAGCCTGTTGGCCCCCCACATGTTCCAACAACTAGTGTACCAACAGAGCCTCAACAGCAAAGACAGGCAGATCACTCTGCAGACCAAGCTGAACAGCTTAGTGAATTGACCCGATTGCTGATAAAACAGCAGTTGCGAGCTTTATTGCCAGAGACGAAGATCCAGACTTTCGATGGAGATCCGTTAAAGTATACATCATTTATGAGAGCCTTCGCATTTGGTGTCGAGGACAAGACAGATGATGAGAAAGAAAGACTGGAGTTCTTATGTCAGCATACAGATGGAGATGCCAAGAAATATGTAGAGAGCTATCTTCATTATGAGGATCCAAAGGAAGGCTTTGAGAAAGCTAAAGAAACTTTAGCCAAGAAGTTTGGAAGTGGCCATAAAATTGCACAAGCAATGCTGAAGAAGGCCAAATCCTGGCAAGAAGTTAAAGATGAAGACAAAAGCTTAAATGCCTTTTCGCTATTTCTTACCGAGTGTAAGAACATGATGCAGACAGTGGATGCGTTAAGTGAGTTAGATCATTCTAACACCCTGAAGATTCTTGTTGCGAAACTGCCATACCGACACAGGAATCTATGGAGAAATAAAGTGTATGCTATTGAAGAAGAACAAGGAAACACAGTGAAGTTCAGCGATCTTGTTGAGTTTGTCGACAGACAGGCGAAGATAATTGCGAATCCAGTGTTTGGTAGAATAGGGAACTCAGAATCCTTCAGTAGCAACAAGAAGAAAGCCTTCACTACATGTACAACTGCTCAAGAGGTCACAGAGAAGAAAGCTTCAAACAAGTCATGCACCTACTGTGGAGATGGCACCAAGCACAAGATCATGGAATGCAGAAAATTCTCCAAGTTGCAACCTAAGGAGAAATCAGCCTTCTGTTTTGACAAAAAATTGTGCTTTGGTTGTTTGGAAGCAGGACATCCTAAGAAGCAGTGTAAGGATCTGTTGAAGTGCAGTAAATGTCAGAAAACGCATCCAACTGCGATGCATAGAGACAAACGAGAGCAAGAATCTCAATCACCTAAACGAAATAAGTCACAAGAAGAGGTAACTGCTAGTGGCAGTAATGTAGTGACTGGTTGCACCAAGACTCTAGCTTCAGCAGCTACAAGTAGTGATACCTCACCATTAATGACCATTATACCAGTATTGGTGAAGCATGAAGCCAGCGATAGTTTCATAGCCACATATGCTTTCTTGGACAACGGTTGTGATGCGGTTTTCGCCTCTTCGCTACTACAACAGCGAATGAACTTGAGGACTCAAAAAAGAAAACTGCTAATAGGAACTTTGACTTCGAAGAAAACCGTGAACTCAAAGGTGGTGTTGGATAAGTTGCTAGTGGGTGATTTAAATCAGAAGAATTTCATCCCGTTACCACAGGTGTATATCGAAGACAAGATTCCAGTCTCCGCAAAGGACGCACCGACTCAAGAAGATCTGAGAAGATGGGCACACCTTTGCGATATACAGTTGCCAGTAATACCAAGCGAGTACCCATGTATTCCAGAGGTAACAATGATGATTGGAAGCAACACTCCGGCAGCCACCATGCCGATGGAATTGGCCACAGGAGCAATTGGTGAGCCATACGCTGTACTCACACCCCTGGGATGGGCAGTGTACGGTATTCCAGGAAGGTTTAACAAGCAAGTTCAAACCTACTTCTGCAGTGTAATAGAAGATAGCCTGGAAAATTTGGAGACCCAGTTCCAGTCGTATGTGAACCATGAGTTCAACGAACGTATGAGTGATGGTCGGTTGGCGATGTCAGCAGAAGACCAACGTTTCCTGAATATGGTGACTGGTAGTGTAAAAACTGTTGATGGGCATTATGAGATTGGACTGCCGTTTAGAGATGGAAACCCACAGATGCCAGACAACAGAGCAGTGGTAGAGAGTAGAACACACTTCCTTAAGAGGAAATTCATAAAGAATGAACAATTCAAAACAGAGTACACAAAGGCCATGGAACAAACTATAGCCAAGGGCTACGCAGAGCCAGTGCCAGATGATGAGATCAACCAGACAGATGGTTCCACCTGGTACATACCCCATCATGGAGTGTACAATGCTGAGAAACAGAAACTGAGGGTAGTCTTTGACTGCGCCATTACATGCCAAGGCAGGTGTCTGAACAAGGAGCTCCTACAGGGGCCGGATTTAACCAATACCCTGGTCGGCGTGCTGTTGAGATTTCGTCAGGCACAAGTTGCCTTGGTAGCAGACATTGAGGCGATGTTCTGTCAGGTTAAGGTACCGGTACATGACCGCAACTACCTGCGCTTTCTTTGGTGGCCAGGAGGCAACGTGGAACTACCACTTAGAGAGTATCGGATGGTGGTACATTTGTTTGGGGCCACGTCGTCACCCGCCTGTGCCAGCTTTGCCTTAAAGCAGACAGCCAAGGACAACAGAAATCAGTTTGATGAGCTAGTAACAGATACAGTATCTCACAACTTTTATGTAGATGACTTACTGACATCAGTACCCACAGAAGAAAAAGCTGTGAAGTTGAGCCAAGACCTTAGGACAATCTGCAGTAAGGGTGGATTTCACCTTACTAAGTGGGCTAGCAACCATCAGAATGTCATGAATGCTATCCCAGAAGAAGAAAGGTCGCCTACCACAAAGAACTTAGACCTTGAAAGCCAGAAGATGAGCCACAAAACTCTGGGCATGTGGTGGCACGTGGAGTCCGACCAGTTTGGTTTCAAGATTGAGCAGAAGTCCAACCCTATGACAAGACGCGGCATGATGTCGACACTATGCTCGCTCTACGACCCTCTTGGATTTGCAAGTCCAGTGATTCTGCCAGCCAAACAGATGCTGCAAGAGTTGTGTCGGTTGAAATATGGTTGGGACGATGAGGTGCCTGATGAAATGAAGAGAAAGTGGCACAAGTGGTGGACAAGCATCCCAGAGTTAGAAAACTTCAAGATCCAAAGATGTTGGAAGCCAGATGGATTTGAGAATGCTGAAGTCCAAGTACATCACTTTGCAGATGCAAGTGACCGTGGATACGGAACAGCTTCATACCTGAGACTTTTGAATGAAGCTGGTGACGTAGAATGCAACCTCATCCTCAGTAAGGCTCGTGTGGCTCCAATAAAGCAGGTGTCCATTCCCCGCATGGAGTTATCCGCAGCAACATTGGCTGTGAAAGTGGACAATATGATAAAGAGAGAGTTGGGCATTCAAGCTACCACCATTTTCTGGTCAGATAGCCAGACGGTACTTAAATATATCAAGAACGAGACAGCCCGATTTCCAGTCTTTGTGGCTAACAGGATTGCTGTAATCAGAGACGGGTCCAGCCCAAAGCAGTGGAGGTACGTGCCCAGTGCATGCAATCCCGCTGACCATGCATCCAGAGGCCTGTCAGTCAAGCAGCTGATAGAAAGACCAGACTGGATAAAGGGGCCGGCGTTCTTGTCAGAACCAGAGGAAGAGTGGCCGGGAGCAGAACCGGCAGTATCAGAAGAATCTCCGGAGTCCACAGACGTGGAAGTCCACGCTGTCACAGCTGAAGACCAGAGCGATACAGATAATGCTCTAGACCAGCTGATAGAGCACTACTCCAGCTGGACAAGGCTCAGAAGAGCAGCCGCCTGGTGGCTTAGACTTAAGAAGATTCTTAGAACCAAACAGAGACAGAGTCACAACTTCACAGACGCACTTACTGTGCAGGAGTTGGAAGAGGCAGAGTGTGCAATCATAAAACATGCACAGAAATCTCTGCAACTAGACTCAAAGCTTACCAATTTAGACCCACAGGTGATGGATGGGATGGTAAGAGTAGGCGGTAGACTGAAAAACGCCAAGATACCGCAGAATGCGAAGCATCAACTTATCATTCCGAAAGATCACCACATAGCGACTCTCATAGTCCGTTATATTCATGGAGAGATTCATCACCAGGGTAGTAACCATGTTCTCGCCGAATTACGACAGAAATACTGGATTGTGAAGGCTCGAGCTAAGGTGAAGTCAGTCTTAGGGAAGTGCATAATCTGCAGAAAACACAGAATGCCAGTTAGCAAACAGAAGATGGCTGATCTTCCCGCCTACCGAGTAAAGAGTGATGATCCAGCCTTTACAGTCACTGGATTAGATTACTTCGGACCCTTCCATATAAAGCAGGGCAGAGTAACTAGGAAGAGATACGGTATGCTGTTCACGTGCATGAATAGCAGAGCAGTCCACATTGAAGTCGCTCACACCCTGGACACTAGTTCCTGTATTGATGGGATTAGGCGATTTATAGCAAGGCGTGGACCAGTCAAAGTAATTCACTCTGACAACGGAACCAACTTGGTCGGTGCGGACAATGAGTTACAGCGCGCTCTGCAAGAACTAGACCAAGACCAAATACAGAACTTCTCAACATCCCACACATTTGAATGGCGATACAATCCACCAGCAGCCTCCCACCACGGTGGAGTATGGGAAAGGCAAATTCGTACTGTGAGGAAGTTAATGTGTGCCATCCTCAATGAACAACACCTGAAGACATGCAGGTCGGATGAGCAACTTCATACCTTCATGTGTGAGATAGAATCGACGTTGAACAGCAGGCCACTCACAAGAGTGTCGGATGATCCGGATGACTTGGATGTCATCGCGCCCCGGGACCTCTTGTTGCTGAGACCGAGGGCGGACATGCCACCAGGGTGCTTTGTCGAGAAGGACATCTACGCTCGTAGACGTTGGCGTCAGATCCAATACCTGGCCGATCTGTTTTGGCAAAGGTGGCTGAAGGAATATTTACCTGAACTTCAGCGCAGACAGCGCTGGCTGCAGCCACAGAGGAATCTGAAGACTGGAGACGTTGTTCTCATAGTAGATGAGTCAGCTCCTAGGAATTCCTGGTTGATGGGAAAGATCGTCACAACTCTGCCAGACAAGAATGGTCGAGTGCGACAGGTTGATGTCCGAACCAAGTCATCCACCCTACGGAGGCCCATCAGCAAGCTGTGCCTGTTGTTGGAGGCAGAAGAATAAGCTGTCTGTTTCCATGGTTTCTGGAGACTTGAAGTCCAGAGCCTATGTCTTTTATGTTTGTTAGATTGACTTTGTCTTGATGTATCCGGTAGGGAATGTCTCAGGTGTCTTGTTGTTAAAAATCATCAAAATCATGGCCTATTGACAACAGATTTCACTAGGTGACACTTGCGCAGTGCGTAGGTCTTCAATGCAAAAGACATCTGCGCAGGCAATTCAAATTTATTCATTAGGAGACACTTGCGCAGTGCGTAGGTACGCGATGCAGCACTCGCGCAGATGCGAACACGGTAACACAAATCAAATGGGTTTATCGGAGTAAGATTATTAAGAATTTGGTGAAGAGCTTTTTTGGAACGTTTGAATTTGTCTAATTTCAATGGTGTACGACCTTGTCTGTGTATTCTGGCCAGGACATGGACAATTGTTGTGCAATTTGTTTGTGGAATGTTTTGAAAGGCATTGGATTGATAAGAGAGGATATGTTTTGTAATGGAAATGTATGATTCAAAGGTTTGATTCTTTGATGGAAGTCATCCGTGAACATTTGATTGCCTAACATGGAAATAGAGCATTCCTTGTATTTGTACTTGTACTTGTAATTGGCAACCATGTTGTTTTCGAGTTGCCATGTCGTTGTTCGGTTTGAAGAAAAAAATCATACTGACACGAAACACCCATAAACACCAACAAAAAACAAATATTATTGTATGAAAGAAAGATTGAATAAAAAAGAAATCAAAAAATATAAAAATAATTTTGAGTACAGGGTGTAACAATAAAATTTGTACAATTTTGAAAATAGAATGACACAAGTATGCCGCCTATTTTTTGGTTTGATATTTATATATCTATCAAGATAATTTCTTTAGCCACCAGATAAGCTTTGTTGCAATAAAATCGTAGGTATACAAGTGAAGATATAGGCAATTATGTAACCTAGTCTTAAAACCACTTGGGCCACTTTTGTCTAAGTGTTACAAAAGTGACTGAATAGAGTTGAACCATGTTGGACGGTGTTGGACGGTGCTCTTATGATAGGTCGATTTAAACAATGGGGTATTCGAAGTGGTAGAAATGATTACATAATAGAATATCTCACAACTAAGCACTGGCATAACAACCTCATTTACTAGAAATCGTGGCTGCAGTTCAACACCTTTAACCCCAATTCACGTTGGAAGAGGGTATTTTTATGGTTGTGACATTCGGTAGCACATGGAGTCAAGCAGAAACCATAAGATTGTTTATAGCTCATTTTCCAAAATCACGTTTTCCATCAAGGCATACAATTACATATAACTATGAGAAGTATGTAAAATTTGTTGACAGAAATGCTGGCAATAGTGGTCGCTCCAGAACAGCTAGAAGCCCAGCTGAACTTAATTTCAATTTTTTATTGTTTTGTACTTATGGGTGCAAAAACTGTTCTCAGTTTTACCAATCTCAGGGATATGAGCAATTACTTTACTTTATTAGATAATTTGAAAGAAATTTCATGACTTCATTTATAGATTTTAGAGAAATATCATATTATTATAAGTTCATGTTAATTATATGAAGAAACACCACTTATCATTCTTTTGTGTCAGTTCGTTGATGTTCAATGCACGATAAGCACAATCTACGCGGTTCAAACTTGATATACGCTAACATGGCAAAAGTGGCCCAACACGTTTTCTGGACGATTTAATTAATCGGACATAACTTTTGAACCCAAGCTAGTAAAGACACCAACTAAACGTCTTCTTTTAGCCAAGATATTACTAACTCTATTGCACATAACATTTATGCCGTAACTCTTTTAGTTTTGTCCTGAGAAGTCAAAATGCAATTGTACAAATTTTATTGTTACACCCTGTATAGTAATAGCGTCGGTAATCGTTTGTGCCACCTATGGCTGTATGGAGCCATTTGCTTCGGAACTACCGACCATAATTTAGGATCAGCAAACGTTTGTACCACTCATGTTGGAGCATGAGCTTCGGAATTGCTGATCAATGGATCCAGCGAGTTTGTAATTCATCAAGTTCATCTTGGACCGTCGGATTCCAGGGAACCCCGCAGTAAGGAGCAGTGTTGGAGCAGTAAGCCAGCAGCGCATGATCTTCTTCCAATGTTTCATCTGGAGTGCCGAACCGACGTGGATTATGTTATTTGGACAATGGACATTTGTGATTAGGACACGAACACTATTGATTAGGATTCAAGATAACTCATGGAACCAGTGATTCTTAGTGAAATTTGCTAAATTGTTTGATACCACAGTCAAAGAACTATAAAGCATCATTTGAACTATATTATGACTGTGAAATGTGACTATAGCGCTGCTACAGTGTGAACTCTTACATTATACTTAGTTATATTAGTGGAGAAATCATTATAGACAGTATATAATCTCCATAAAGCGCCATTGTTGAATCAATAAGTGTTATATTCAGCTTTCAACAGGATCAGTAAAGTTGGAGATAAAAGATTATTGTTAAATTTTGGCAATCTTTTGGCCCAAATTTAGTTTGCCATTTTTGGATCAAAATTTATTGTTTGTTAATTAAAAAGAAGTGCTTAGTAATTGCATGTTTGTCACATGGCAATTAAGGGGCCGGTATGTAGCCACCACTTTCTGGCTTGGAAATTTACCTGGCTGGCGCCCTCTATTTTGGACCATAACTTCAGCCAGAGATCAGAAATATCATTAATGTTATCATGCCGGTTGTTTGAATGCTCGGAAGTTACATCTTTTTCTACCGCAAAGATTGCGGAAAGATAGCGTAAAGATTCTGTCTAGTGGATAGATAATATATGTTTGAAGATAGGAAAAAGGAAATAAAGCCAAAGGACAAGAACGATAAGTATCGCTTCAATGTTGTTTATACTCCTGTCATTATCATCTGCAAATCTTGCGTGTGATGGGGAAATGGGTCATTCCGAGTCTTGTCAGACCAAATCGATGTGATATTATGAAAAGAACCAGGGTCGCTAAAAGATCAGCGATAGACTCAAGAACGAGTCAAAATTAGACCCTACACTAAGTTCGCCAAAAGTTCCCACAATTTCTGTTAAGTAAGCTTATAATCTGAAAAAAGAGTCGAGATTCTGCAAATAATGTGCAAATAATGTGAAATAATGTGCGATTTACCGCTTTTTCCCTTGTGACATGGGGGCTTCTTACTTGCAGATGATTTTACATGCAGAACTCAAACAGGTGATTAAACCATTGGGCTATTCAGTTAAAATCCATACACCCCTATGGAAGACATGCCCTTAATCTTCCACACAGGGAGTGTGAATTTCAAATGAAGTTACCTGAATAGGCGATTCCATTTGATATCTACACCCTGCGTGCGCGATTGAGGTCATGACCTCCATCTAGGGGTGTATGCATGTCAAATGGAATAGCCCATTGGCTGCAAGAGTGTGGCAGTCAAATTTCACTGTATCAGCTACACATTGAGTTTGTACAGTACACAGCCTGTGGAGCAAAATATCGATTTCAATTTTTTGCGGCTTTTTTTTTTTTTTTTTTTTTTATCTCGAAAGCCCTAAGTAATATGCGCGTTCTCGTTGCGAAACTTTGATCCGGAACCAATTCTAATTTTTTGACGCCAGAGGAAAAAAGCACTTGGAACTCCAGAAAAATGCATTTGAAGTTTTAATTTTACATGGAACCCTATGCAAAATATACAAGTTGGAGTCCAAATTGAGCTATATGCTACACATTGGCTGCCTTGAGATTCCAGTGGTTAAAAATATGAGTGATTTTGAACGTTTCAAATTTTCAGCCCCCCCCACCTACCCCCCTGCAGATTTGTTTAATTTTTTTTTAAAGGCGAGTGATTTCAAATGTAAAATCATGATCTGGAACAGACTTAAATATTGAAATCCTTCAAATCCTACAAAAGAAGAAATGTTGGGCTATTCCATTTGAATTCCATACTCCCCACCCGGCAAGACATCTTCCACACAGGGAGTGTGAATATCAAATGGAGTTGCCTGAATGGGTGACCATATTTGATATCTACACTCCTCTGTGCAAGATTGACGTCATGACCTCCATCTAGAGGGTGTAAGGATTTTAACTGGAACAGCCCATTGGTTGCATTTCACACATAGGACATACAAGGTATGCTGGTAAATCACAGTGTCAGCACATTGTGTACTTTGGAGATGTGGAGCAAATTTGATTTAAATTTCCCGCTTTTTTTACACTCCTCTGTGCAAGATTGACGTCATGACCTCCATCTAGAGGGTGTAAGGATTTTAACTGGAACAGCCCATTAAGCATTTGCTGCATTTCACACATCGGACATACAAGGTAGGCTGGTAAATCACTGAGTGTAAGCACATTGTGTACTTTGGAACCTGTGGAGCAAATTTGATTTAAATTTCCCGCTTCTTTCGAAAGC
The DNA here is from genome assembly GCF_039555335.1 of Amphiura filiformis. Classification (NCBI taxonomy): domain Eukaryota; kingdom Metazoa; phylum Echinodermata; class Ophiuroidea; order Amphilepidida; family Amphiuridae; genus Amphiura; species Amphiura filiformis. The sequence continues at coordinate 2,421,793 of NC_092632.1, read as the reverse complement.
CCTAAGTAATATGCGCGTTCTCGTTGCGAAACTTTGATCCGGAATCAATTCTAATTTTTTTGACGCCAGAGGAAAAAAGCACTTGAAATTCCGGAAAAAGCCATTTAAAGTTTGAATTCTCCCATTGAACCCTGTGGTAAAGCCACATTTTGGAATTCAAATTGGACAATATCCTACATATTGACTGCCTTAAAATTGCAGGGGTTGAAAGTATGGGCAATTTCAAACATTTTATTTTTTTTGACCCCCCTAAACACCCCCCCAATGCATTTTTTTCCCTTCAAAAAATTTGGTGTATGGCGGGTGATACAGGCCCCATGACACAAGGGAAAAAGCGGTAAAACGAGCAAAATCGCTCAAAAACGCTAAGTTCGCCAAAAGTTCCCACAATTTCTGTTAAGTAAGCTTATAATCTGAAAAAAGAGTCGAGATTCTGCAAATAATGTGCAAATAATGTGAAATAATGTGCGATTTACCGCTTTTTCCCTTGTGACATGGGGGCTTCTTACTTGCAGATGATTTTACATGCAGAACTCAAACAGGTGATTAAACCATTGGGCTATTCCAGTTAAAATCCATACACCCCTATGGAAGACATGCCCTTAATCTTCCACACAGGGAGTGTGAATTTCAAATGAAGTTACCTGAATAGGCGATTCCATTTGATATCTACACCCCTGCGTGCGCGATTGAGGTCATGACCTCCATCTAGGGGGTGTATGCATGTCAAATGGAATAGCCCATTGGCTGCAAGAGTGTGGCAGTCAAATTTCACTGTATCAGCTACACATTGAGTTTGTACAGTACACAGCCTGTGGAGCAAAATATCGATTTCAATTTTTTGCGGCTTTTTTTTTTTTTTTTTTTTTTATCTCGAAAGCCCTAAGTAATATGCGCGTTCTCGTTGCGAAACTTTGATCCGGAACCAATTCTAATTTTTTGACGCCAGAGGAAAAAAGCACTTGGAATTCCAGGTAAATGCATTTGAAGTTTTAATTTTACATGGAACCCTATGCAAAATATACAAGTTGGAGTCCAAATTGAGCTATATGCTACACATTGGCTGCCTTGAGATTCCAGTGGTTAAAAATATGAGTGATTTTGAACGTTTCAAATTTTCAGCCCCCCCCACCTACCCCCCCTGCAGATTTGTTTAATTTTTTAAAGGCGAGTGATTTCAAATGTAAAATCATGATCTGGAACAGACTTAAATATTGAAATCCTTCAAATCCTACAAAGAAGAATGTTGGGCTATTCCATTTGAATTCCATACTCCCCACCCGGCAAGACATCTTCCACACAGGGAGTGTGAATATCAAATGGAGTTGCCTGAATGGGTGACCATATTTGATATCTACACTCCTCTGTGCAAGATTGACGTCATGACCTCCATCTAGAGGGTGTAAGGATTTTAACTGGAACAGCCCATTGGTTGCATTTCACACATAGGACATACAAGGTATGCTGGTAAATCACAGTGTCAGCACATTGTGTACTTTGGAGATGTGGAGCAAATTTGATTTTAATTTCCCGCTTTTTTTACACTCCTCTGTGCAAGATTGACGTCATGACCTCCATCTAGAGGGTGTAAGGATTTTAACTGGAACAGCCCATTAAGCATTTGCTGCATTTCACACATCGGACATACAAGGTAGGCTGGTAAATCACTGAGTGTAAGCACATTGTGTACTTTGGAACCTGTGGAGCAAATTTGATTTAAATTTCCCGCTTCTTTCGAAAGCCCTAAGTAATATGCGCGTTCTCGTTGCGAAACTTTGATCCGGAATCAATTCTAATTTTTTGACGCCAGAGGAAAAAAGCACTTGAAATTCCGGAAAAAGCCATTTAAAGTTTGAATTCTCCCATTGAACCCTGTGGTAAAGCCACATTTTGGAATTCAAATTGGACAATATCCTACATATTGACTGCCTTAAAATTGCAGGGGTTGAAAGTATGGGCAATTTCAAACATTTTATTTTTTTGACCCCCCCAAACACCCCCCAATGCATTTTTTCCCTTCAAAAAATTTGGTGTATGGCGGGTGATACAGGCCCCATGACACAAGGGAAAAAGCGGTAAAACGAGCAAAATCGCTCAAAAACGCTAAGTTCGCCAAAAGTTCCCCTAATTTCTGTTAAGTAAGCTTATAATCTGAAAAAAGAGTCGAGATTCTGCAAATAATGTGCAAATAATGTGAAATAATGTGCGATTTACCGCTTTTTCCCTTGTGACATGGGGGCTCCCACGAGCAACCAAAAGGTCATCGCGCAGAGAAATTAACATTTTACATATCGCGGAAATGATACTTTCTACTATCAATGTGCAGGGCACGTTGTAGCTGTGCACACTATAGATTTAACCACAGGTCTTCAAAAACTATGAACTATCGCACCGTAGATATTGAAAGCCTAATGTGCACATCCTACGGATCGCTGTGCCATGGCTAGTTTATATACACCACCGAGTTGTTGTTCACTAGTACCATTGCCTGAACAACTTAAGCACACGGGACGCCGAGGAAAAGTAGTTGTTGCACTGTTCATTTGTGTCATATTAGCTCCTCTGTTTTATGACAGAAGCTCAAACTCTTCAGGCATCCGTGATAGACTGCCTGTTGTTCAAAGACAATATTCGCACGATTTAAGAAACACTACAGTGCGCCTCGACGGATTAAACTCTAACTCTACACTACACTCGATCCATGCTGATTCCGATTCATGGATTCCATCCTTTAATTATTTCAAACACATGAATGGAATGTACAGGTTGTCTTCCAATCCGTGGACTCATTCAGATTCAGGAAGTATGGGGACAACAAGTGCTGAAAAGTCGTATTACAAATTACTAAATCCGACGGACATCAAAGTTGGTGATATAATACAATTTGCAATCACAGCACAAGATGCTAATGAGAGAAAGCGTGTGGGAGGCGGCGACTTCTGGGTTGCTACGCTTTCTTCTGAAAAGAACCCTAAAGCAAGCACTGCAGGCAAGATCGTAGACTATGACAACGGGACCTATAGTGTTTACTTTGTCGCAGCTTGGAATGGATTTGCCAAAGTCCAAATTTCTTTAGTACATCATGCCGATGCTACTAGTTTCCTTGATACTCTATGGGAAACCCCGCGTGTTGAATGGACAGCTTCATATAACATAGGTAATAAGAAAGTCGATACGTCTTGCTTTACTTTAACGTCCGGAATAAGTACATGGAATAATATGTGTGAATACCCAAATCCAAAAGCACTTGGGAAAACTAGTTTCATGTGTGAAAAACGAAATGGGTTTCCTTGCTCTTCGCTGACTCGTGCTAGCATTAGCACAAACCCGAAGAAAATAATTGTTAATATTAAACGACTTTTGAAAGGCCATGACGACTTATTTGGAATATCGAATGGATCTTGGAAAGTTAACAAACGTTTAGTTTCTGGCCCAAAGCAGATAGAAATCAAAGGACATGGACATTTAGTACCACCCATCGATTTGCCTTACTGTGGTCCTAACCTAGAAAGACCAATAAGTGATGGATATTGGCATGATGGAAGCTGGACTTCTTTTAAGTGTAAAAAACCTAGCCTAGACATCCAATATGTTGGAGAATGTATGAGAAATAAAGAAATCCATTTACTAGGTGATTCTACGTTAAGACAATGGGGAAAAGTATTGGCTTCGTTAATGTCTGGCCATGACATTGATGATCAGATTGTTAAACACCATGTTAAAGCTTATAATTTCACATTGACATTCCATTTCCATCAAGTACGAATTGGGAAGATATATCCAACCGATTTGAATCAATATGAGGTCGATGTGATAAAATCTTTAAGAAATCCTGAATGCAATTATGTCATAGTCTTTGATGCTGGTTTTCATTACGTTCAGTGGTCAAGAGAAGCCTATAAGGACCGCCTTCTCCACCTTCGCGCTGCATCTATGGAATTACTTGCAAGATGTCCAGCTGTACCAATTATTTTCAAAGGACTGCATCCTCGAGATCATCCTTATGACGTTTACATTAATGTTGCAATTAGTGATTATATCATTCATGAAATGCTACAATTGGCGCGAAACATTTTCAATCAACCAGGAATACAGATTTATTTGTTAGATACGTGGGACTTGGCACTTTCTTACCCGGCCCCAAATAAAGTACATATGCCATATACTGAGAAGGATGAAGAAGTCGCCATGTTTTTGTCATATGCTTGCCATATGAAAAGAACAAAATCGAGTATTGGAACATAATCATGATAATGAAAATTAATTAATAAATAATGATTCTATTCATTGACATCAATTAGACATGAAGATTTATTCTGTGTGGGCCTTTGTTTCCCAAATGAGAACAATAGTCTGCATATTGTTATGCAGCATTGTTAAGGTAAATAATAGCTTGTAGAGAGTACAACTCATTGTTGCTAATGTCAAACTTGTCACACAAGTAAATGAGACACATGGGGTTGTGGACATAACACGGTTTGTAAATAAGCTCTTCATTTGTCATTTAGGGGCGCCATCTTGAAAAATGGCGGTCATCTTGGATTTTGAATGCTAATGTTCTTTTCTTTATAAGTGGGTATATCGTGTATGTGCCATTCTGTTGCTTGTATCACATTGGGCTCAATCTTGGTCTGCAGTACTAACCGGTGAATATATTATAGATATGCATCAAGTGAGCTGGTGTTTGTTGTTATCCCTTTCACTCAGAAATACAGCCATAAAATTTCCGACCAAACAAAATTTTGACAACTTTTTCACTTTAAATGAGTAAAATTATTAAGTTACGATATCCCGATTTAGGTGTCACACATTCAGAAAATTGTTTCATGGTTCAGTGAACAAATTAAAATGAATGCTTCAGATTATTAAATGCTTTTAACGATGACTTCCAAGCATCTCTTGCGCATGCTGTTGACAAGACAGTACGACGGCAATATCGTAACCGCTTCAACAGAAAATTATTACGGGTTGGTGAGCACCAAGGAGCTTAGATAGGAAGGAGAAGCAATTCGCCTTAGAAGTGATGATGTAACAGTATTAACTACCATAGCAATAGGTTTAAACAATTTTTGAATATATCGCCCTACACTACAAACAGGTTGCATCACTTGTGCATGTCTCCAATCATAGATTGAATACAATACCGCTCTTTTCAAAGATACTAATCTTACAGGTGCGAGTGATCATTGCAATGGTAGTTTATCACTTTTTCGCCGAATAGATCATACGTAACGTATTGTTCCTTTGATGCCGATTTGATTTGCCGACAGGCTGTTCATAAAAGTGGTAGCATTGTTTCGAACAAAGGAGTTCCGCCATTAATAGTGCAGACAAAGGCGTACTATGATACGTACTTGTACGTACTGACGTCATAATTTTCTCACAATTCATTGCAACATTATAAAGAAATACATAAGATTTTAGAATCGTCCGGGACAGTTTATCTTAACAGGTGCGAGTCTTACATTTTAAGACAATGAAGCTGGAGAGCTAAGGAACAAATTGTATGTGTCGAAATTTTAAAATCATACGTCAGATTTGAAATCTCTCTCTGTGTGTCAGGTGGCGCTGTGTAGCGCTGCTATGGTCTTCACAAGAGTACGCCATCTCACTCGATCTGATTAGGAGGCAGAGAATTTTATTTCAATTTTATATACGCCAAAATGTTTTCTGAATTTAGTCAAAATTAACACTCAATTGATGGTGAAAATTTTATGTAAATTTTACGTAGGTCCCGACTAAAGATTACTGCGATTTTTTTTCTCGCTGATTTTAGAGGCAATTTTTTTTTTTTGCCGCGAAGTTGTCTTTTTTCAATTTTAATGTATACCTTTATACAGAGCTGGGTAGGGGAAAATATTTTTTTTTGCTCATTTGTGAGGCAATTTTTTTTTATTCATCAGTGAGGCAAATTTTTTTTTTACTCATCAGTGAGGCAAAACTTTTTTTTTCTTCAAAAAACTCCCTAGCCCCCCGATGATATCTAATGGTGCGCGTCCCTTCAGGCACATACGTTTCACCATAAAACCCGGAAGATATTAAGGGGCGCAACACTAAATCACTACGCATTTTATGTAAGAACGAAATTCGGTAGTAATATAGTCCATAGTGAGTATGAGATTGTAGCAACCATCCCCATATCTACCGACATGTTCACTTTAAATCACTCAATATCAGCTCATATGAATTCGACAAGTGTCTTCAATGATAACATGCAGAAAAAACCGGACATTTTATCTCAAAAGCAATTCTCTGTGGCGGATGAAGACAACTTCCGATTTTGAAATGTGAGTGGTGAATTTAGTATATTTTTAGGCCATATTTTTTTTTTTTTTAATAGCGAAAAAAAGTCAACGGTCATCGATGTATGCCGACAAAAGTTTTGGAATCTACAGAAACAGAGCTTTAAAGGGGCATTTCGTGATCCACAGCCTCATCCCTCCACTTTTCTCAAAACAAGTTGAGATTTTTATATCACTGGAAACCTCTGGCTACATAATGTTTATGTACAAAATATTTCTTGCAGATTAATTCGTTTTGCAAAGATATCGTGAAATTTGAATTTCGTTCTGGTGCACCAGAACGAAATTACAACGCATTGTCTATGGAGCAGTGTAATACACATAATCATGCATAACTCGCAAACGCAAAATCGGAATCAACTGAAATTTTGGGAATAGGCTTTTTCGTGGATATGTACTGAAAATGTCACAAAAAGAGGATGCTAGGATCACGAAACACTCCTTTAATTTGATACCAAATTTATTTTTCCAAGTATTGCAGGGACGCCAGGAATGGCGCTCGAAGTAGGCCAAAATCACACGTTATCCTATGGGACGCAGGCGGCATAGGAAGCGCAACACGTGACGTACGAGGCTGGCGAAGATACAGGGCTGACAGCCCCATTCAAAATACACGGTTAGCAATTACAAATGGAAAATCAACATACTTGCAATGGGGGACTTTGTCGAACCCCGACGGTTTTAGAGTAAGATAATTTTGCACTGACACCACATAACAAATTTAGAATTGTTTGTGAAGATTTCATGATTATGTGTTAATCCAATTATGGCGACCTCAAAATTGGCGATATCGCTTCCATCACCGCCGGATGGGACGCTTATTTAGTGTTGCGCCCCCTTAAATAAACATTTGGTCACATTTCATTTGGATTTGGATTTGGAAGATACCTTCTCTTAAATAACAGTATTGCGAACCACCAGCATACATAACTCGATGTAGAGAGTCTTTCCTATTCAGAGGAAATATTGCAATTACACACCTTATTGCCTTTTAACAATAACCATTGACACTAGCACATATCAGAGAAGATGTAAGAAAAGGATGGAGAACAGAATTATATCCTTGAGATAATCCCGTAGGTAATCCTGTTGCACCTATCATAAGCCTTGTTCACACAGTCGGACTTAAACCACTTAATACCGGACTTAAATTACGTCGGTAATAGTATCGGGTATAAGTGGCAGTGTGAATGAGCGTCGGATATAACTATATCCGACGTAATGTGGTTTAAATCCGACAATTTAAATCCAAAGATGACCAGGGTTAAGAGCTGTTAAGACCGATCGAAACGTTACGATCGGTAATAGTAATTACGTGTGAACACTGAACAGCGCTTTTGGGCTGTCGGATATAACTGTGACCTTTCACCTTTCTGCGTGATTCAGCGTGAAGAACACTTCCGGGTTAAATTAAATCACTCGCGCAACTGATGTATAAATAGTGTGACCAGTGAGAGATAAAACAAAATCATCATGGATGCAGGTGCGAATATCAAACACAATAGAGGAATTAACTGGCAAGAGAAGGAGACATTAGCTCTGCTGACCATTTCCGGTTAGTTATGACCGGTAATAGCTCGGATATAAACACGTCGGACATAGAGCTATTGCCGACTCGTCGTGTTCACACAGTCGGACTATTACCGGACTTAAATTATGTCGGTAATAGTATCGGATATAAGTGGCAGTGTGAATGAGCGTCGGAAAAAAAAAAATTACTATATCCGACGTAATGTGCTTTAAATCCGACAATTTAAGGCTGAAGATGACCAGAGTTAAGAGCTGTTAAGACCGATCGAAACGTTACGTCCGGTAATAGTAATTACGTGTGGACACGCAGCACTATTGGGCTGTCGGATATAATTGTGAGTAGGCCTATATCACTCGCGGAAAATTTTAAGCAGAGTAATTTATGGCTGCAGCTGCAAATATTAATATAAACTAGCGGGATGCAACTAGGCCTTGCCGTTTAGATTTTAAAGGCGAGTGGTTAATCACTCGCTAGCATGATTGTAGGCGAGTGGTCGAATTTTCACAAATATCACTTATTTAGGAAATAATCAAGTAGAGTTTCTGTCTTGACACGGTATTTATGTACATTTATGTTGAAATGCGCGCGAAGCGCTACTAACATTTTCACTTTCTACGCTTGGAGGAGTACAGCATCGATTAAATACTGAAATGGCTGATTCAGTGGCTGATTTTGGTAGATTCGCAGCGAGTGATATTTAGTGTCTATGGCGAGTGGAAAATCGCTCACTAAAAATCGAGTTTGGGCGAGCGGCGGCGAGCGAGAGCGATCGCTCGCCTCAAACGGCAAGGCCTGGGGATGCGATTATTTATTTCGGACATCACCGTTAGATGAGTAAATGGGAGCGTTCACTATAACAGGAAGAATTACTGAACAGGTAGAATCATTGAAAATGAACATTAAAATCTGTTCTTTCTTACATTTCCTTTTAGCTTCTTTTTTTTATTTGCTGCTTGTGATTTCCCGTTTCCATAGAGGGGTCAATTGGAATGACAAGGAAACATTGGCTATACTCAAAATTTGGAGAGACACGGAAAGTATTTCTGGGATAAAAAAAGCTTTGGGAGGAGATAGCCACGCTATTACATGACAAGGGGGGGGGGGGGCCCGATACGGTCGGGGGAGCAGATACCTGTAGTGATAAAGGCACTGAAAACTCTCCATCGCACCCTCCATGATCGGGTGAAAAATTCAGGCGCAGGAGCAATTGACCATCCTTATTGGGATAACCTACACGAGTTTCGGGGGGTAGCAAATGTTAACCCCAGAGGGTTCAGTGTGGGGGGGCAGTATGGCCCTGGATGTAGATGGAGATGAAATTTATTTAAGCCATAAGCATGATAACAGAAAGGCATGCAATTGCATTTTATAAGATGATTAGGGGGGTCCCAAATATATACGGAAAGAAAAATAGGGGGTGTCATAAAATATTTTTGATGACCAAAATGTAGGGAGTCACAACACAGCATTACTACAGATAGTGTGTTTATTTTATTCAAAAAGACTGATGCCTGTTTTTTTGGGGGGGGGGGGGAGTTTAAACGGTGGGGGGGGGGTCATAAAATATTTGCTGCCGAAATAGGGGAGGTCGCAATTTTATTGAAGCCGACTTTTTGTAAATTTGGGACCCCCCACCAAGAAAAAAATAGCATGATGATGGGAGTCAGTGTAATTTTTTTTATTTTTGTTATTTTTTCAAAGATGTCCACCATGTAGTAGGGCCTACATGTATAAAATGCGATATAGAGCTAAGTCTACTGTAAAATGGGACTACTTTGTCAAACTAAAATAATAATAATAATAATAATAATAATAATAATAATAATAATAATAAGAAGAAGAAGAAGAAGAAGAAGAAGAAGAAGAAGAAGAAGAAGAAGAAGAAGAAGAAGAAGAAGAAGAAGAAGAAGAAGAAGAAGAAGAAGAAGAAGAAGAAGAAGAAGAAGAAGAAGAAGAAGAAGAAGAAGAAGAAGAAGAAGAAGAAGAAGAAGAACCTACATAAATACAAAATTGGTCTTAATTTTGGAACTTTTGAATTTGCATTTTTTCTTACATGACATACCTACCGCATTGTCTGTAATTTGTTCTAAAGAGGGGCGTTTATTGAAAGTGAATTTTCAGTGAAAACATTTAAAATCGGGTTAAATTTTCTGATGATGCTCATGTAGAAAGAAGAGATTTATGACCGGTAATAGGCTTTAACGGACATAACACGTCGGGCATACGCTGGCGAAGTTACGTCATTTATCGGATTAATTACCATAGCAATAGGTGAAAACAATTTTGAACATTTCGCGCTGTACTACAAGCAGGTTGCACTCATCACCTGTATGTCTGCAATCATAGATTGAATACAATACCGGTCTTTTCAAAGATACTAATCTTACAGGTGCAACTAATCAGCATGATTCACCTATTGCTATGGTAGTTAATCCGATTATTACGTAACTTCGCCAGCGTATAGCGCTATTGCCGACAAATGTGGACGCACTAAGGGATTAGCGGAAATATTTAATTCGATCGGACATAAGCCTAGATAAAATATTACCGGTAATAAGTGCATGTGTGAACACAGCTTCAGACTGCTAATGTCAATATCGTTGGTTCGAGTCCTCCTGCCAGCAATGGTTATATTTATGATTTTAATACTACGCTACAATTTGTTCAATTTTTTTCGTTTATTTATTTATTTATTTATTTATTTATTTATTTATTCATTTATTTATTTATTTATTTATTTATTTATTTATTTATTTATTTATTTATTTATTTATTTATTTTTGTTTATTTATGTAAATAATTTGATATATTTGAAAGAGGTATTTGAGCAATTGAAATTTTGATTTTATAATCCTATGGGGTCATTTTGAACTAGCCCTAGAACTCTGGCCATAGTATCCGTTTTTTTTACTTCTACTATTTTGAACCCCCATCCCCACCCCTCCCAAATTGCCAAACGCACAAAACCTATGAGTTTGCATCATACATGTCATCATCATAAAAAAAACCCCATTCTATGTATACCTGACGCCGCCGGCAGCCTATATTAATTTACTAGTCAACATTTGCATAGGAACCGCATAGATTGGAGATTATATACGTAATAGACAAGTAATATATATATCGTGTGTTTGCGATTTATTCCGTAATCAATAAGTATGATGAACAAACGCATTTCTGGCAGAAGCACTCACAGCGTAGTGGTATTCGATCTCGACTGTTAATCAAAAGGTTGTGGGTTCGAACCCTGGTAGAATTTTAATTGGAATAAATTTGTTTTTCTTTTGTTAAGGGCTGGGGTATGAACGTTTGGACAGTATTGTAAATGAATTAGGCATCGTTGAAAAGTCCAAATGCTAGTCGAAGATAGAGACCATTGAAATCCAGTATAAGCGTGAAGTTGTGTTGTTACGAGTCGCTTAAGGACTCAAGGCCAAAAACACCTTTTTCCCAAATTCACTTCAGAATGCACAACAAAACACACTGATTAATTAACTTGATAATTTCTAAGTCTTTTAATCAAAAGTAAAGCATGGGTTAACATCAATTATGTGAGTCAACATACAATCAATCATACAGAATACACTCTTTAGCAAAGTTACTTGTCCAGCAGCCTTCTTTTTGTTGTTGATTTTAAAGTTTGTTCAGCAAAGTCCACTAAATTTTCTATCCTTTGTATAAAATCCTCGCACAGTTGACTATCTCCAAAATGGTGCTCTTTTCACTTTCCACACAATTTCTAATGGAAAACAGGCCTGCATTCAGCAGTTGTCCCCCTGTTTCCACTTACATTGACAGATGTGTTGTTTCATAAACCAAACTTCAGCAAGTCGACAGAAGAATATATTCCTTTCTTGGAAGAGGTACGCACTTTGACGTACTCTAGATCTTCTCCGATATTACTGGCTAAATAGTAGTACCTTGACTACATAAAACATTTCTGGCTCACAATTTCCTTTCTTTGAAAGAAATGGACAGTACGCACACTAGCTAGTCCACAACAACTCTCAACTGTGTAGAATTGTGTTTACATTTGCTGATATCCCAAACAATGGAAAATACCATTTTATTCATACCCAATTACTTCATTCACGTCTTCACAACATAAATGATATTATCTGGGAAATTCCCAAGAATAATTATAAACATTAGCCTTTCACATTACATCACTTTCTGTGGGTTTTTCCCAACATGATGTCATATTCACTTTACAATCTTGGGGATCTCCCTAATTTTACAACACAATGAACTTTGGCCTTTCTACAAGTCGTTGGGCTTTATTGTCACAGCATACGAAAAACACCCCAAAACGCATGTATTAATTATTATTATTTATTTTATTGCCAGTTAGAAAAGTTTAGGGTTTAGCCATGTTTCACTTGGCAAAACAGGATAATATTTTTTTAATCCAAAAAAATTAGTGCTGATTTTTCTGGAATAGGGAGTAGTTCATGTTATGATATACCCATTTTAGTATGCTTTCAATAATGAGAAATCGCATTAAAAATAAGTTTAGGCAACCGCAATAGGCGTAGATCCCGGGGGATGGGGGCGGGGGGAATAAATCCCCCAATATTTTGCCAATTTACCGTATTTATAGTAAGATTCAAATGTCGTTTTAAACGTTTTATTTGAGAAACACTATGACAACATTTTAAAAATGTTGTCAAAATGTTATTGTAAAATATTTGTTGCCAAACATTTTTGCAAAACATTTAGTCAGCAAGTGTTAAAAAACGTTTATGTATACCCCAGATATAACTTGACATTTAAACGTGCACTGTTTGCTGGGTAGCACATGCATAATTGATTGAATATAGACTAATCAATTTCCATATAGGATATCTCCATAATATACCTTATTGAAGTTATCTTAGTTATCAATAATTGATTTTATGTATTCAATAGTCGTTCTCATAAAGCTTGCTCAAACCACTCTCCGTATATCAAATGATCAATTTAGTGTCCATTTTCAATCATTACGGTGGGCATCACTACCCCCACGAGCAACCAAAAGGTCATCGCGCAGAGAAATTAACATTTTACATATCGCGGAAATGATACTTTCTACTATCAATGTGCAGGGCACGTTGTAGCTGTGCACACTATAGATTTAACCACAGGTCTTCAAAACTATGAACTATCGCACCGTAGATATTGAAAGCCTAATGTGCACATCCTACGGATCGCTGTGCCATGGCTAGTTTATATACACCACCGAGTTGTTGTTCACTAGTACCATTGCCTGAACAACTTAAGCACACGGGACGCCGAGGAAAAGTAGTTGTTGCACTGTTCATTTGTGTCATATTAGCTCCTCTGTTTTATGACAGAAGCTCAAACTCTTCAGGCATCCGTGATAGACTGCCTGTTGTTCAAAGACAATATTCGCACGATTTAAGAAACACTACAGTGCGCCTCGACGGATTAAACTCTAACTCTACACTACACTCGATCCATGCTGATTCCGATTCATGGATTCCATCCTTTAATTATTTCAAACACATGAATGGAATGTACAGGTTGTCTTCCAATCCGTGGACTCATTCAGATTCAGGAAGTATGGGGACAACAAGTGCTGAAAAGTCGTATTACAAATTACTAAATCCGACGGACATCAAAGTTGGTGATATAATACAATTTGCAATCACAGCACAAGATGCTAATGAGAGAAAGCGTGTGGGAGGCGGCGACTTCTGGGTTGCTACGCTTTCTTCTGAAAAGAACCCTAAAGCAAGCACTGCAGGCAAGATCGTAGACTATGACAACGGGACCTATAGTGTTTACTTTGTCGCAGCTTGGAATGGATTTGCCAAAGTCCAAATTTCTTTAGTACATCATGCCGATGCTACTAGTTTCCTTGATACTCTATGGGAAACCCCGCGTGTTGAATGGACAGCTTCATATAACATAGGTAATAAGAAAGTCGATACGTCTTGCTTTACTTTAACGTCCGGAATAAGTACATGGAATAATATGTGTGAATACCCAAATCCAAAAGCACTTGGGAAAACTAGTTTCATGTGTGAAAAACGAAATGGGTTTCCTTGTTTTCGCTGACTCGTGCTAGCATTAGCACAAACCCGAAGAAAATAATTGTTAATATTAAACGACTTTTGAAAGGCCATGACGACTTATTTGGAATATCGAATGGATCTTGGAAAGTTAACAAACGTTTAGTTTCTGGCCCAAAGCAGATAGAAATCAAAGGACATGGACATTTAGTACCACCCATCGATTTGCCTTACTGTGGTCCTAACCTAGAAAGACCAATAAGTGATGGCTATTGGCATGATGGAAGCTGGACTTCTTTTAAGTGTAAAAAACCTAGCCTAGACATCCAATATGTTGGAGAATGTATGAGAAATAAAGAAATCCATTTACTAGGTGATTCTACGTTAAGACAATGGGGAAAAGTATTGGCTTCGTTAATGTCTGGCCATGACATTGATGATCAGATTGTTAAACACCATGTTAAAGCTTATAATTTCACATTGACATTCCATTTCCATCAAGTACGAATTGGGAAGATATATCCAACCGATTTGAATCAATATGAGGTCGATGTGATAAAATCTTTAAGAAATCCTGAATGCAATTATGTCATAGTCTTTGATGCTGGTTTTCATTACGTTCAGTGGTCAAGAGAAGCCTATAAGGACCGCCTTCTCCACCTTCGCGCTGCATCTATGGAATTACTTGCAAGATGTCCAGCTGTACCAATTATTTTCAAAGGACTGCATCCTCGAGATCATCCTTATGACGTTTACATTAATGTTGCAATTAGTGATTATATCATTCATGAAATGCTACAATTGGCGCGAAACATTTTCAATCAACCAGGAATACAGATTTATTTGTTAGATACGTGGGACTTGGCACTTTCTTACCCGGCCCCAAATAAAGTACATATGCCATATACTGAGAAGGATGAAGAAGTCGCCATGTTTTTTTGTCATATGCTTGCCATATGAAAAGAACAAAATCGAGTATTGGAACATAATCATGATAATGAAAATTAATTAATAAATAATGATTCTATTCATTGACATCAATTAGACATGAAGATTTATTCTGTGTGGGCCTTTGTTTCCCAAATGAGAACAATAGTCTGCATATTGTTATGCAGCATTGTTAAGGTAAATAATAGCTTGTAGAGAGTACAACTCATTGTTGCTAATGTCAAACTTGTCACACAAGTAAATGAGACACATGGGGTTGTGGACATTTGTAAATAAGCTCTTCATTTGTCATTTAGGGGCGCCATCTTGAAAAATGGCGGTCATCTTGGATTTTGAATGCTAATGTTCTTTTCTTTATAAGTGGGTATATCGTGTATGTGCCATTCTGTTGCTTGTATCACATTGGGCTCAATCTTGGTCTGCAGTACTAACCGGTGAATATATTATAGATATGCATCAAGTGAGCTGGTGTTTGTTGTTATCCCTTTCACTCAGAAATACAGCCATAAAATTTCCGACCAAACAAAATTTTGACAACTTTTTCACTTTAAATGAGTAAAATTATTAAGTTACGATATCCCGATTTAGGTGTCACACATTCAGAAAATTGTTTCATGGTTCAGTGAACAAATTAAAATGAATGCTTCAGATTATTAAATGCTTTTAACGATGACTTCCAAGCATCTCTTGCGCATGCTGTTGACAAGACAGTACGACGGCAATATCGTAACCGCTTCAACAGAAAATTATTACGGGTTGGTGAGCACCAAGGAGCTTAGATAGGAAGGAGAAGCAATTCGCCTTAGAAGTGATGATGTAACAGTATTAACTACCATAGCAATAGGTTTAAACAATTTTTGAATATATCGCCCTACACTACAAACAGGTTGCATCACTTGTGCATGTCTCCAATCATAGATTGAATACAATACCGCTCTTTTCAAAGATACTAATCTTACAGGTGCGAGTGATCATTGCAATGGTAGTTTATCACTTTTTCGCCGAATAGATCATACGTAACGTATTGTTCCTTTGATGCCGATTTGATTTGCCGACAGGCTGTTCATAAAAGTGGTACCATTGTTTCGAACAAAGGAGTTCCGCCATTAATAGTGCAGACAAAGGCGTACTATGATACGTACTTGTACGTACTGACGTCATAATTTTCTCACAATTCATTGCAACATTATAAAGAAATACATAAGATTTTAGAATCGTCCGGGACAGTTTATCTTAACAGGTGCGAGTCTTACATTTTAAGACAATGAAGCTGGAGAGCTAAGGAACAAATTGTATGTGTCGAAATTTTAAAATCATACGTCAGATTTGAAATCTCTCTGTGTGTCAGGTGGCGCTGTGTAGCGCTGCTATGGTCTTCACAAGAGTACGCCATCTCACTCGATCTGATTAGGAGGCAGAGAATTTTATTTCAATTTTATATACGCCAAAATGTTTTCTGAATTTAGTCAAAATTAACACTCAATTGATGGTGAAAATTTTATGTAAATTTTACGTAGGTCCCGACTAAAGATTACTGCGATTTTTTTTTTCGCTGATTTTAGAGGCAAATTTTTTTTTTTGCGGCGAAGTTGTCTTTTTTTTTTTTAATGTATACCTTTATACAGAGCTGGGTAGGGGAAAATATTTTTTTGCTCATTAGTGAGGCAATTTTTTTTTATTCATCAGTGAGGCAAATTTTTTTTTTACTCATCAGTGAGGCAAAACTTTTTTTTTCTTCAAAAAACTCCCTAGCCCCCCGATGATATCTAATGGTGCGCGTCCTTCAGGCACATACGTTTCACCATAAAACCCGGAAGATATTAAGGGCGCAACACTAAATCACTACGCATTTTATGTAAGAACGAAATTCGGTAGTAATATAGTCCATAGTGAGTATGAGATTGTAGCAACCATCCCCATATCTACCGACATGTTCACTTTAAATCACTCAATATCAGCTCATATGAATTCGACAAGTGTCTTCAATGATAACATGCAGAAAAAACCGGACATTTTATCTCAAAAGCAATTCTCTGTGGCGGATGAAGACAACTTCCGATTTTGAAATGTGAGTGGTGAATTTAGTATATTTTAGGCCATATTTTTTGCACCGCGAAATAGCGAAAAAAGTCAACGGTCATCGATATATGCCGACAAAAGTTTTGGAATCTACAGAAACAGAGCTTTAAAGGGGCATTTCGTGATCCACAGCCTCATCCCTCCACTTTTCTCAAAACAAGTTGAGATTTTTATATCACTGGAAACCTCTGGCTACATAATGTTTATGTACAAAATATTTCTTGCAGATTAATTCGTTTTGCAAAGATATCGTGAAATTTGAATTTCGTTCTGGTGCACCAGAACGAAATTACAACGCATTGTCTATGGAGCAGTGTAATACATAATCATGCATAACTCGCAAACGCAAAATCGGAATCAACTGAAATTTTGGGAATAGGCTTTTTCGTGGATATGTACTGAAAAATGTCACAAAAAGAGGATGCTAGGATCACGAAACACTCCTTTAATTTGATACCAAATTTATTTTCCCAAGTATTGCAGGGACGCCAGGAATGGCGCTCGAAGTAGGCCAAAATCACACGTTATCCTATGGGACGCAGGCGGCATAGGAAGCGCAACACGTGACGTACGAGGCTGGCGAAGATACAGGGCTGACAGCCCCATTCAAAATACACGGTTAGCAATTACAAATGGAAAATCAACATACTTGCAATGGGGGACTTTGTCGAACCCCGACGGTTTTAGAGTAAGATAATTTTGCACTGACACCACATAACAAATTTAGAATTGTTTGTGAAGATTTCATGATTATGTGTTAATCCAATTATGGCGACCTCAAAATTGGCGATATCGCTTCCATCACCGCCGGATGGGACGCTTATTTAGTGTTGCGCCCCCTTAAATAAACATTTGGTCACATTTCATTTGGATTTGGATTTGGAAGATACCTTCTCTTAAATAACAGTATTGCGAACCACCAGCATACATAACTCGATGTAGAGAGTCTTTCCTATTCAGAGGAAATATTGCAATTACACACCTTATTGCCTTTTAACAATAACCATTGACACTAGCACATATCAGAGAAGATGTAAGAAAAGGATGGAGAACAGAATTATATCCTTGAGATAATCCCGTAGGTAATCCTGTTGCACCTATCATAAGCCTTGTTCACACAGTCGGACTTAAACCACTTAATACCGGACTTAAATTACGTCGGTAATAGTATCGGGTATAAGTGGCAGTGTGAATGAGCGTCGGATATAACTATATCCGACGTAATGTGGTTTAAATCCGACAATTTAAATCCGAAGATGACCAGGGTTAAGAGCTGTTAAGACCGATCGAAACGTTACACTACAAATATTACTGTATCCAAATGCTTGTTAAATTACTCGCGCATGCTCCAGCCGCTGGACCAATCACAGTCGACTCAGCAAGATCCTGCCGATGTTTGCCGAATGACCAGCCGAACTTTTAATCTTCGTGTGTTCGGCACGGGAATTTTAGAAAGGTCTTTGAGGGTTGAATGATGTTTTGAATCTGACAACTTTCTACTCGCATTTAGACAAAATGGCAATCTACACGAAGTTTTTTAAACCTTGAAAATCGGTGAAGAGATAAGGAAAATAATGACATTTTCAGCACACATGTTTTTGATCTTCGGAATTTTTAGGCAAGTTGACAATTCTGAAACATTTTGAGGTATAAATTTCATCGCAAGATTCACAATTTCTTGGATTTTTTCGATGAATACTTTGATTTTTTCCATCATCGGAAAACTACACAGTATAACACTGTGCAAGTTTTAACGTGTTACATTTTCTAGTTTTGTGTTACATTTAAGCCAAAGTTGGACCAAATTTGAGTAATATTTCGGATTTTCCCGTTTCTACTGCACGGAAGATCATAAGGCCGAATAAAAATAAAACATGTTTCTCGTCCCCTCCCGCTTCCTTTTTTTGAGGCCGCTTCAAATTTATTTTCAGTTTTTTTTTAAATTCAGTCAAAACTTTTGAAGAAAGATGTCTTGGAAGTTGAGATGTTTTCTATAGCCTTGCTCATATGCAAGAAACAATTCTGGATGGTTCTGTGATCACTAGCGGGTCCGTACCTACCAGAACAATAAAATTAAAAGGGCCTCAAGCCCTCTTCCTCCTTTTTAAACCCGGACGAGAAACATGTTTTTATTTTTACTCGGCCAAATCATCCTCAGACACGCTCCAGAAGACATGCAAATGTATGGAGTACAATACCAATTACCTGTTAACTGGTATTGATCAAAGTAATTCTTTGTACTCCATGCATTAGCATATCTTATGGAGCGTGTCTGAAAGGATGATTTGATTCACGGCGGGAAGTGCAGGGCAGCGTGAGTGAACACGGGTCACTGAATTAGCATAAAGGTCACACAAAACAGCTTCCGCGCAAGCGTGGTAACCTCACAGTGAAAAGTTTGACCTTACAAAGCTGTCGAGTATTTAGATACAGCAGTATAGTGTGTAAGTTCGTAGTGCGTTACGATCGGTAATAGTAATTACGTGTGAACACTGAACAGCGCTTTTGGGCTGTCGGATATAACTGTGACCTTTCACCTTTCTGCGTGATTCAGCGTGAAGAACACTTCCGGGTTAAATTAAATCACTCGCGCAACTGATGTATAAATAGTGTGACCAGTGAGAGATAAAACAAAATCATCATGGATGCAGGTGCGAATATCAAACACAATAGAGGAATTAACTGGCAAGAGAAGGAGACATTAGCTCTGCTGACCATTTCCGGTTAGTTATGACCGGTAATAGCTCGGATATAAACACGTCGGACATAGAGCTATTGCCGACTCGTCGTGTTCACACAGTCGGACTATTACCGGACTTAAATTATGTCGGTAATAGTATCGGATATAAGTGGCAGTGTGAATGAACGTCGGATATAAAAAAAATTACTATATCCGACGTAATGTGCTTTAAATCCGACAATTTAAGGCTGAAGATGACCAGAGTTAAGAGCTGTTAAGACCGATCGAAACGTTACGTCCGGTAATAGTAATTACGTGTGGACACGCAGCACTATTGGGCTGTCGGATATAATTGTGAGTAGGCCTATATCACTCGCGGAAAATTTTAAGCAGAGTAATTTATGGCTGCAGCTGCAAATATTAATATAAACTAGCGGGATGCAGCTAGGCCTTGCCGTTTAGATTTTAAAGGCGAGTGGTTAATCACTCGCTAGCATGATTGTAGGCGAGTGGTCGAATTTTCACAAATATCACTTATTTAGGAAATAATCAAGTAGAGTTTCTGTCTTGACACGGTATTTATGTACATTTATGTTGAAATGCGCTTGGAGGGAGTACAGCATCGATTAAATACTGAAATGGCTGATTCAGTGGCTGATTTTGGTAGATTCGCAGCGAGTGATATTTAGTGTCTATGGCGAGTGGAAAATCGCTCACTAAAAATCGAGTTTGGGCGAGCGGCGGCGAGCGAGAGCGATCGCTCGCCTCAAACGGCAAGGCCTGGGGATGCGATTATTTATTTCGGACATCACCGTTAGATGAGTAAATGGGAGCGTTCACTATAACAGGAAGAATTACTGAACAGGTAGAATCATTGAAAATGAACATTAAAATCTGTTCTTTCTTACATTTCCTTTTAGCTTCTTTTTTATTTGCTGCTTGTGATTTCCCGTTTCCATAGAGGGGTCAATTGGAATGACAAGGAAACATTGGCTATACTCAAAATTTGGAGAGACACGGAAAGTATTTCTGGGATAAAAAAAAGCTTTGGGAGGAGATAGCCACGCTATTACATGACAAGGGGGGGGGGTCCCGATACGGTCGGGGGAGCAGATACCTGTAGTGATAAAGGCACTGAAAACTCTCCATCGCACCCTCCATGATCGGGTGAAAAATTCAGGCGCAGGAGCAATTGACCATCCTTATTGGGATAACCTACACGAGTTTGGGGGGGGGGGGCAGAGTATGGCCCTGGATGTAGATGGAGATGAAATTTATTAAGCCATAAGCATGATAACAGAAAGGCATGCAATTGCATTTTATAAGATGATTATTTATATTTTTGATGACCAAAATGTAGGGAGTCACAACACAGCATTACTACAGATAGTGTGTTTATTTTATTCAAAAAGACTGATGCCTGTTTTTTTGGGGGGTGTAAACGGTGGGGGGGGGGGGGGGGGTCATAAAATATTTTCCGCAGAAAGAGGGGAGGTCGCAATTTTATTGAAACCGACTTTTTGTAAATTTGGGACCCCCCCAAGAAAAAAATAGCATGATGATGGGAGTCAGTGTAATTTTTTTTATTTTTGTCATTTTTTCAAAGATGTCCACCATGTAGTAGGGCCTACATGTATAAAATGCGATATAGAGCTAAGTCTACTGTAAAATGGGACTACTTTGTCAAACTATAATAATAATAATAATAATAATAATAATAAGAAGAAGAAGAAGAAGAAGAAGAAGAAGAAGAAGAAGAAGAAGAAGAAGAAGAAGAAGAAGAAGAAGAAGAAGAAGAAGAAGAAAGAAGAAGAAGAAGAAGAAGAAGAAGAAGAAGAAGAAGAAGAAGAAGAAGAAGAAGAAGAAGAAGAAGAAGAAGAAGAAGAAGAAGAAGAAGAAGAAGAAGAAGAAGAAGAAGAAGAAGAAGAAGAAGAAGAAGAAGAAGAAGAAGAAGAAGAAGAAGAAGAAGAAGAAGAAGAAGAAGAAGAAGAAGAAGAAGAAGAAGAACCTACATAAATACAAAATTGGTCTTAATTTTGGAACTTTTGAATTTGCATTTTCTTACATGACATACCTACCGCATTGTCTGTAATTTGTTCTAAAGAGGGCGTTTATTGAAAGTGAATTTTCAGTGAAAACATTTAAAATCGGGTTAAATTTTCTGATGATGCTCATGTAGAAAGAAGAGATTTATGACCGGTAATAGGCTTTAACGGACATAACACGTCGGGCATACGCTGGCGAAGTTACGTCATTTATCGGATTAATTACCATAGCAATAGGTGAAAACAATTTTGAACATTTCGCGCTGTACTACAAGCAGGTTGCACTCATCACCTGTATGTCTGCAATCATAGATTGAATACAATACCGGTCTTTTCAAAGATACTAATCTTACAGGTGCAACTAATCAGCATGATTCACCTATTGCTATGGTAGTTAATCCGATTATTACGTAACTTCGCCAGCGTATAGCGCTATTGCCGACAAATGTGGACGCACTAAGGGATTAGCGGAAATATTTAATTCGATCGGACATAAGCCTAGATAAAATATTACCGGTAATAAGTGCATGTGTGAACACAGCTTCAGACTGCTAATGTCAATATCGTTGGTTCGAGTCCTCCTGCCAGCAATGGTTATATTTATGATTTTAATACTACGCTACAATTTGTTCAATTTTTTCGTTTATTTATTTATTTTTATTTATTTATTTATTTATTTATTTATTTATTTATTTATTTATTTATTTATTTATTTATTTATTTATTTATTTATTTATTTTTGTTTATTTATGTAAATAATTTGATATATTTGAAAGAGGTATTTGAGCAATTGAAATTTTGATTTTATAATCCTATGGGGTCATTTTGAACTAGCCCTAGAACTCTGGCCATAGTATCCGGTTTTTTTACTTCTACTATTTTGAACCCCCATCCCCACCCCTCCCAAATTGCCAAACGCACAAAACCTATGAGTTTGCATCATACATGTCATCATCATAAAAAAAAACCCATTCTATGTATACCTGACGCCGCCGGCAGCCTATATTAATTTACTAGTCAACATTTGCATAGGAACCGCATAGATTGGAGATTATATACGTATTTATTAGTAATAGACAAGTAATATATATATCGTGTGTTTGCGATTTATTCCGTAATCAATAAGTATGATGAACAAACGCATTTCTGGCAGAAGCACTCACAGCGTAGTGGTATTCGATCTCGACTGTTAATCAAAAGGTTGTGGGTTCGAACCCTGGTAGAATTTTAATTGGAATAAATTTGTTTTTCTTTTGTTAAGGGCTGGGGTATGAACGTTTGGACAGTATTTATTGTGGGACATTAGAGCACATCAGACATATCGAATTGCATTCTGAATACGAAGAATGTCATTCTGATATCAAATAATTTTGATTTTTTGAAATTCGCAATTTAATACATATTTTATGGCAAATCATTAAAAATTGATATTTTTGATATTTAACAGTACTTGGAGTAAACTTTATAAATCTGATGATTTATACTTAAAGTGTATGTAGGTGGGATGAAAAGCCGACGATCAATTGAAAATGTTGACCTTTCGTATTGAAGATATGGATTTTTTCCCAAAACACCCAAAAAAATAGGTCTTTTGGGAAAAAATCCTATCTTCAATATGAAAGGTCAACATTTTCAATTGACCGTCGGCTTTTCCTCCTGCTACATACACTTTAAGAATATGTCATTAGATTTATATAATTTACTTCGAGGACTGTTATATATCAAAATTTGAAAAATATCAAATTTTTATAATTTGTCATAAAATTTGTATGTGATTTTCAAAAATTAAAATTATTTGATATCAGAAAGACATGCTTCGTATTCAGAATGCAATTCGATAGGTCTGAGGTGCTCTCATGTCCCACAAAAAATACTGTCGAAACGCAATAAACGCTCATTTTAGATCCCTTAAGTAAGAGGTAATAATTATGGCAATAAATCCGCCGTATAAAACTGAACACAGCTCAATCCAGCCTCATAGGCCTATATCATGTAAATGTATTATCTACCAAAAAAACGTTGACAACGTAAAGAAATCAACAAGTTTAAAAAACCCACCTCAGCTCACTTTTGAAACTTGGTCCCATTTGTAAAAGGTACTGATTTAAACTTTATCATATTTACATCAATTTAAAACATTTCCAGAAGTGTTGTGTATCTTTAATGTGCAGATGCAATATTAATTTGTAAGCTTTCTGGAACGACCTGAACAGTTATTATCTTGTTCTTGCATGATAAGCCAATATCTTTTTGTGTTTTGTTTTATAATATCATGATTAATGATTGAATTAAACGAATAAGAAGTAGGGTTGTTTGTAATCTTGTTGGAAACGCTGTATTCTGTTGAAATAAAATAAAAACACTGATTTGCTGTTGGTGTTCAAATGGGACCAAGTTTCAAAAAGTGAGCCGAGGTGGGTTTTTTAAACTTGCTGATTTCTTTACGTTGTCAACGTTTTTTGGTAGATTTCTTTTCTTTTTATGAATGTAGCCAAGCAGCTCCAAGCTTGGAAAGTCAGGTTATGAAGTGCACCATAAAACGAATAAAACGAAAATGGATGTTTGAAGTTGCCATTCTTGATTCATGACAATAAATAATTAAACAAAACTTTATCAGTCGTTTATTTTAAAACTTGCTCGTCACGCGTGACTGTAATGTTCAGAGGCGTACACAATGATCAATAAACATTTTAATATACTTTAATTATTCAAGGCTACGTAAATATGTAAATAAAATGTAAATATGAACAACACACACCCAATGTTGACAATGCCAGAGAGACACACATAGAGTAAATCCGATTTAGGCCTACTTCATGTCGGAACTGGTAAATGCGCATATATTTAAGCCTATACTACGGAAGCGTCTAAATTGCCCCAGATAATCGTGTTTTAATGTTGGTGGTTCTTTGTAGCCCTGTGGGGCAATCTACTTAGCTATCCGAATTTCGCGGTTTGTGGTTCTTTGTAGCCCTTCAGGGCAACCTAGTTGAATATTCCTATTAAGCGGCGGTTGTCGGCGATCTTTCGTGGTTTGTGGTTTTCATCAAGCCCTGCACTCTATCGGGGAGCTAATTTATAGTTTAAGCTTGTTGAATATCCATATTTCGTGGTTTGTGGATCTTTGTAGCCCTGTGGGGCAATCTAGTTGCATATGTAAATTTCGCGGTTTGTGGTTCTTTATAGCCCTGCAGGTCAATCTAGTTGGTATCAATATTAAGCGGCAGTTGTTGTTGATCTTTCGCGGTTTGTGGTTCTTTATAATCGAATAATCGATAGGCCTGCGGGCAATCTAATTGGATATCCCAATTTCGGGGTTTGTGGCTCTTTGTAGCCCAGCAGGGCAATATAGTTGAATATCGTGGTTTGTGGTTTTAATTTCCCTCATCAAGCCCTGCCCTCTATCGGGAGCTAGTTTATAGTCTAAGCTTGTTGGATATCCGTATTTCGTGGTTTGTGATTCTTTATAATCGATAGACCTGCGGGCAATCTAGTCTTTCGCGGTTTGTGGTTCTTTGTAATCTTTCGTGTTTTGTGGTTTTAATTTCCCTCATCAAGTCTTGCTCTCTATCGGGAGCTAATTTGTAGTTTAAGCTTGTTGATATCCATATTTCGTGGTTTGTGGTTCTTTGAAGCCCTGTGGGGCAATAGTTCCATATCCAAATTTCGCGGTTTGTGGTTCTTTATAGCCCTGCGGGGTAATCTACTTGGATATCAATATTGAGCGGCAGTTGTTGGCGATCTTTCGCGGTTTGTGGTCTTAATTTGTTGGATATCCATATAATCGATATGCCTGCGGGCAATCTGGTTGGATATCCAAATTTCGCGATTTGTAGTTCTTTGTAGCCCTGCGGTAATCTAGTTGGATACCCTATTAAGCGGCGGTTGTCGGCGATCTTTCGCGGTTTGTGATTTTAATTCCCTAATTAAGTCCTGCCCTTTAGCCCTGTGGGGAAATCTAGTTGGATATCAATATTCAGCGGCAGTTGTTGGCGATCTTTCGCGGTTTGTGATTTTCATTTATAATATTTATATCAAATATAATTTCAGTCTGAGCTGTGAACAGAGCCACTGATAAATAAATAATAAATAATAAATAAATTTCGGTGTTTTAAATGACGAAGATGCCATGATAGTCAGGCATGGTGATAGCATCTGGATGGTGAAAGTAGGCCCAAGGCCTAGGCCTAAATGTGAATAAAAATCAAACATGTTTGTTTGATGAAAAAATAATAATATCACAATAGCAATGGATGTTCGAAATGGTGTTATTCTTGATTTACGACAATAAATTGATTAATAAAACATTTAAAAAAAAGTGGTGGGAAGTTTCGAACTTGAGCAAAAATTCATAAATGATTAGAAGTCCATGGCCTTAACCACTTCGCCACGGGGACGTCCCGTTATTACGATGTGTGAAAGTGGAGTATTTATAACATGAATATATGCTGTGGTCCGGAAAGAATAAAAGAATTGTGAAAAACTTGATTTTTTGGCGAATGGGGTCCAGAATTTGTATGTAGGGTATCCAGGAAAATGCCTGGGTATATTTGAAAGTGAATCTGAAAAATTAGTGCGACAGTGACAGCCATGTATGGCTGTAGCAGTGTCGAAAGATTGTGGATATCAGTATGATTAGCTATGATTTGCCACTAATTTTGGCTATGAAATACCGCGTGAAATAAAGCAAGAATGTTTGTTTATTATCAAACAATCGGATTGACTGTAAGATTCGTGTAACTTTTTGAAATAAAGAGTTATTAAAATATGACACTTTGGACAGTAAATACGATTTAGCATGGTTTTAGATATATTTTGTACCCAGCGAAAAATATCATAGAACAATAGCGTTTTGTTCCGTGTAAATATAGTCTCGCGGTGCATCTGTTTATTCTTCTTTATCAGTCGTTTTTTTTTAAAAACTTGCTTGTCAAGCTACCGCGTGACTCTAATGTGATGCAAATGTTGACTAGGAAAAAAAATATCGCACGCCGGCAACTAGACTACTATACAAAAAAATAGTATCACATCTTTCCTGCTCAATCAATATATTATAATACTTGCAAATAGATCATAGTTTACTAATCTAATCCTGTAATATAGACCTGTTATATCACC
Source organism: Amphiura filiformis (assembly GCF_039555335.1). Taxonomy (NCBI): domain Eukaryota; kingdom Metazoa; phylum Echinodermata; class Ophiuroidea; order Amphilepidida; family Amphiuridae; genus Amphiura; species Amphiura filiformis. The sequence continues at coordinate 2,395,076 of NC_092632.1, read as the reverse complement.
TTTACATGGTTTGTTATGGTAGGGATTAGTGTCCGATCTCTGTAATGTAATGTAAATGAAGCATATTGATATGCAGGAAGAATCGATCAGGGTGCTATCTATTAGGGAAAGATAAACACTATTCAAAATATCAATAGACAAGAAGAAAGGGATGTAGAGATTTGTAATTGAGTCATGCATGATTTAACAGAAGGTTCTTTCCAAAACCCAAACGTAATGTTATCAATATGATAAAACATTAATACTATTCGCCACTTGCACGGTTCCGCCATTATGCACTATATGCGGGGAGAGCCTCGAACTGGCAGCATACATGAAAGGAAGAATTACGTAACCTTACACAGAATGTTATATGACTGGTTCAATTCCCATTCATGTATGCTGCCAGTTCGAGGCTCTCCCCGCACATAGTGCATAATGGCGGAACCGTGCAAGTGGCGAATAAACATTGATATGATCTATTCTATTAGTAAATCGATCATCTCCCGGGATCATCTACCACAAAACGTTTCAAAGCGTAAAAAGGGACCAAAGTTTAAAAAATCTTTCCTGTGTGGCCCTTCACCCTTTTTAAAAGTTGATTCCATTTAGAACATGAAGAACAGGTAATAAATGTTTACCGGGCAATGCAAAATTTAATGCTAAACATTGAATGAATACAGATTTAAGAATAGGCATTTCATACAGCGTCGATGGTCTGACTCTACCAGAGGACCTAGCCTAAGTCCCACGGGCCCCAAGAATTTCTCTCCATACAAAAACGAACAAATACAATACAATGAAGGGTCGCCATTGCTCTCCATACACAAATAAACTATAATAGATGAGTCCGACTGCCACGCAAATGAGCCAGTGACCACTCAAGGATTTGATCTGTGTACTCTCATCCTCCTTGTTGTACGCACTGATGATCAGTGATGACGAAGAGTTCAATCAACTAAGTCTTGCTGTTATTCCACTGTCACACAGGTATGTACATTTGTTAAATTATTTTATTTATATTTAAACAGCGGGTTAAACAGTGATTTTATATTTTAGGTAAGGTATTTTTTGAGGTATGTTATCAGAATAAAGATATTATTATGTTCCTTTTAGATGGAAGTTCGGAAATAAAACAGCCGATCGCGATCGCATCCAAAACATTGCATTTCAAAATTCAACTTAGTTTTAGAATGTTCAAAATAGGCAACCTTTGCTGTAAAAATACAGTTGACCTCGGCAGTTGACTCATCAAAATAACTATCATCCTAACTATTAATATGAACATCAACATGATCAACAGAATATTGCAACGGAGGTCCATGAAAACTGAGACTAGTATGAAAATCAGTTCTACATGATATCGATTTTGATGCATAAACCATGCATAAACGGAAAGAGAATATTTCGAGCGAGTTAAGGCTGGTTCAAAGTGAATATTCGAAGGCGAATATTCGGCTTCGAATACGTTTTGGGCGTCAAAATATATGCGGCTTCGAATATAAAACTATGAACCGGAGAAAGATATATTTCTACAATTCACAGCGTTGCCCGACTGTTAACAAGTATTGCCCGTTGAGCAAGTTAAGCAAAATTTAGAGAATTTCTTTAACGACGTTAATAAAATCATAATAGGTAAACTCCATTTAACTATTGTCATGATTAATTGTCTGTATAAATGGGTCTAAATAGGAGCAGTGGCGTAACCAGTGGGGGCCGGGGGTGCAAGCTGCCCCCCGGACACAAAAAACCTGGAAGAAGAGTCAAAAATTGGGAAGGGGAAAAGAGAAAAAGAGGGAAGAAAAAAGAGGGAAAGAGAAAGGGGAAAGAAGAGAAAAAGGGGAAGGGAGAAGAGAAAAAAAGGGAAAGAAAGAGGGAAGAGAAAGGGGAAAGAAGAAAAGAAAAAAGAGGAAAGAAAAGGGGGAAGGGAGAAGAGAAAAGGGGAAGGGACTCAAGGGAGAAGAGAAAAGGGAAAGAAAGAGAGAAGAAGATCTACAGGCCTACTACTTTCATTGTGAAATTTGAACTCTGAAACACTGATATTTTCTAATATGCCAAAAACCAGGGGTTTCATGGCGCTCAGCCCCCTTGACCCCGCCTGGGCTTTGCCCCTGGACCCCACCGACTCCACCCGTTTAACGCTTCGTGGCAAGCGAGCTTTCTCTCGAACATAAATACTAAAACTTTTGATCAGAAATTTGGACATTTTTCAATCTTGCCCCCCGGAAGGTCAGGTCTGGTTACGCCCCTGAGAGTCAAAAAGATTTGCTTTTCAGGGCATTTACGACCTGCCTGTAACCGGCGCGGAGGTTGACACATACCTTCTTGTAGGTTTCAACTGCAAAGCAAATCAAGAAATGAATGAGGCCGGCAATAGATAAATAAATAAATAAAAAATAAATAAATAAGTCAATAAACAAGTCAATAAATAAATAAATAAATAAACAAATAAATAAATAAATAAATAAATAAATAAATAAATAAATAAATAAATAAAAATATAATAAGATATGATTGAAGCGACGACAAATATGACAGCCCTCACAAGTGTTAGATATGAGACCACCAACGGTGACCCACCAAATATATATCTGTCGAGTTCAACAAAATTCAACTCCCACAAATATATTTCCAGTAAATACTTTTTCATTGGCTGATATCCACTTGAGATCGGTATCATCAAAGTAGTATTGCTCTCATTTCATGATTCATTGAGCAATCAATTTTGGCATTCGACCGAAATACGCGTCAAAAGATAAAAAGTCTCGTTCCGAACTTGTGTAGGCTTACATTGCTAGGGCCTAAGTGTGTTTTAATGCCCGATTCACAAATTATAGAAATAAACAAGATTTTTTTAAAGAACACGCAATGATAGGGTACCAACGCTCGTGGTTTTGGTTGTTCTGCATAGTTTATGAAGATATTCATTGCAAAGCGCTATATATCCATTCCTACATGTTACTTATTTTGCCCTCTTAATTATTAATTATAATTATGAATTTGACTGAACGCATTGCATCTTTATTCCGCCCAAAATAACATCGTTTATAGGTGCCCAAAAACGTCAAGAATTCCGCTAGTGCGGAAAAGATGACAAAAATGGGTGAACCTCCGTGGCAAACGCATTTTTATATCAATAACCAATGATTTACCACCCCAGACCCTCACACATCCTCTGTCAGGGGCAGATGCATATACCTAGAACTGGGGCCAAACATTATTTATGTAAAACCGGGGTCAGAGGATGATTTAAGGAAGCCCCATCATGCACTGCAAACGTGTTATCTCTAGAGTTTCAACTGCCACTTTACTTTTCAAATTGAATTCTGTGCAAAAGATGTTGTTTAAGAATATTGTGCGTGTGTCATTATTACTTGGTCGATTTCAGAACAAAAGTGATGTATGCATAAAGGATAATTCACACCTTCTGTAGGTAACATAAAATGTGAAATCGGCTAGCATTTTGAATGCGTTTTTATTGTAAATATATCAGTCCAAATTCAAATTTAACCATGCCCTTCAATGCAATGTGCGAGCAGTGGTGTCATGTTCACTCACACAGCTGTGCTAACCGCAAGTCAACACAGTGGCGTGGTGGGAAGTGCTTAAATCATCCTCTGAACCGGGGTGGAGGCATAAATCTGAATTTGGAGTTAGACTTTTTCCTACATCAGTCGATTTAAATAGAGCTACGTTAATATGGAAACATTCACTTGTACATTTAGGTTATGTTTGTAAGCCTAAATATCATAATTTTGCATAAAACATTACTTTATACCATCACTACAGCATTGGAATGCTACTGCCAGGCATTTTCCTTTTCCTGGACGTCTTAATAGTCCCTTACTTTCATATCATATAAAAAGCTTGTACCGCACTAATAAGGGGCACACCACTAAATCAATGCGCCATTTGTGTAACCCTAATGAGTTCCGGTAAAATACAGAAACTATTTGAGGCATTTTGGGCTGGTCTTTAGACTTATTAATCAGAAAGAGTGGCGAATTATAGCTTAAATAAAAGTGGAAAGCCTATACATAAATTCGTCGCATTTTTACCAAAAAAAGTCGCATTTTTATAATTATTCAGAAAATAGGTCCGCGAATTAAAAAATGGCAGAATCGGGTTTGCAGTCTTGAGAGCATGTCAAAATCATTGGGGATTTTTGAAATCATCGTTCGTCGAACGATATTCAGGTGACCTCGAGCCTTTCATATAAATCAATAGTATCTCGCTATCAGTTGAGCGATATTTAATCCGATCCAACTCATATTTTATTCGTTGCCGTATATATTTTGACGTCACAAAAAGTATTCGAAGCCGAATATTCGCCTTCGAATATGCACTATGAACCGACCCTTATCCCCAACTATGCATAATGATGAGACCTTCACCCTTCACTTTCTATTGAAACTCACTGGGCCATGCTTTTGCAAATAAAACCGCAAAGTAGTTTTATTGTTACGATTGTAAAAAGTGGAATTTAGTTCCATTCAACCAGAGAAGATGAGAAGAAACTTCTCATCTTTTCTAATTCAACTCGGTAAAGCCTCGTTGAATGGAATACTAGCATGCTAGGTAGTCCATATTTCACCTTTTGATAATATTCTTACCGGCACTCATTAACATTCAATATTTGTATACTAGTTATATTGCAAAGATAAGTTGACAAATTCTTTAAAGGTTTCTTTTAGCTTATAATAGTTGGATTTAGCATCGTCATGATTAATTAATAGCAATTTTATATTCAAGTTTATTGTTTTGATTCAGAAATTCAAATGTTTATGATTAATTATTATCATAATATTCTAAATTACTTGACTTGAACGATTAGTTAACGTTGATGATTGATACTATTGTCGTATTTAATGATATCAGTTGGAAGTAGTTCTACTTAATTAATTTAGTTTCATGATCATGATTATAAGTTAAACTGCGATTTATGAAAAACCCACATAATCAGGCTTTTAGGCCGTATGCAGACTCCGAGTAATAGACGTATAATACAGGGTGAGTCAAAAAAACTGCAATAGAGCAAATAGTCGATATTTATGTAAGAACCAAGTCGAACTTTCCCGATATTGAAATATTCTATAAATGCCACACTCAATGGCCACCTTCTATAAAAATATGAAGTGAATCGCGAATACCGTTTAATTTTTATGAGTCCTTTTGCTGCGATACCCAATTTCGTTATTTGTCCACGAGGTACCATGTATTTTGAATGACAGCACACATTGCACGGTAAAGGCACCAGATCTGAAACTGACTTTAACTTTAATAAGGTTGGTTTTTGTGTTATTTTAATTTCTTTTTTCTGTTCAAACAAACCTTCTAACATTTCTTTGAGTCCTTCATACCTCACTCGACTCTAACTCCAGTTTTTTTAAAATCACAATATGTCCAACTTCCTGGATATTTTGTAATTCACGCCACTTCAACTTGTGCGCATTTCATTTTGACATTTGAAAAACCCGCCTACAAATGTGTATGTTTTTGATAGAGAATAAACATCTTTAAAGTAAAGGTAAAATGAAAATAACAACAAATAATGTTTCTTCTCCTTAAATAAGACCAAGTGCAATAACACTTTGGGTGCTCTATTTTATTTCAATGCCAGTGAGGTTAAGAAAATGGCAGTTGTTCCAAATCTACCTTACACAGAGTGGGCTGACATTCAAATTTTAGATGTCTCTTGGACAAACATTAAAATTGGGTACCGCTATAAAATGTGTCATAAAAACAAAACGGTAAATGCTAATACCTTTATTTTTTCACACAAGGTCACTGATGGACATACTATGTATAAAATGTTTTAAAACCAAAAAGGTTCAACTCGGTTCTTATATAAAAATTGATTGAATTCTCTATTGCACTTTTTTTGACTCACCCTGTATTTGATGTAACATATCTTAATCTAGTCCCATTCTATTTACAGTAATGTTTAAGTTTTAATGAATGTTTGATGACGTAAAATCGATAAAATGTTACGTATAATATCTGGTAGAAAAGATGAAATAGGCAAGTTGCATCAAATATTTTACGTCTAATAAAAAGTCTGCATACGGCCTATACAACCAGCAGAAATAATCGATATTTCTATTGTGGCATGCAAAGCCATCCATCCATGGGTATATTAAGGGGTTATAATACCCTGGATTTTCCGGGGGATTTTCATCAGTACCCCTCTTCTTGTATCCTAGTAACTCAGATGTGTGTTTCATAACAAACCATAATTTATTCTATTCAACATGTTCAAGTAGAGTACATGAATAGAATACATTAAATCCTTTGTTATACTATCTATAGAAATGCACTCAATTTGCAGACTCCAGTCTACCTCCCATATTTAAATTTGAATATTTTTAGCTCCAAAGCTAGTAATTTGGCCCAACTTTAGTTCACAGACCCCCACAAAAATGTTGTAATTTCAGTGCATGAGCCCCCATTTTGCCCCAAAATCAGATCTTAGTTCCCGGCTTAAATCCTAACTCTATTCCTAATCTATCTTACCCCTTATGGTAACCCTAACCATATAACCTAACCTGATGGGGGGGGGGGGCTCATTTTGCATGGATAATGCTTTCTTAATTAAAAATCATCTTTGCATCACCTTTTGCATTCTTTTTGATTTTGTTCAGAAAAGTGTACTTAATGTTGTCCAAAATGAATGAGTGTTTCGCATTCAATGAAATACATATGTTTTAAATGTCTGACACCGTAGAATTTTCTTTCAAATAAAAGAAAGTAGAGAAATTATTACAGCTAAAAATGAAATTTTAAAGCTCAGCCGATAGCTGTATAGGCAAGCCCACGGGCTACCTCATTTTTTAAATCCAAGATGGCGGCTAAAAGTCTTAGAATGTTATGGAACTATTTTATTTTACTTCAAATTATATACAGATATCGGCATATATGAATATATGCCTACTTTGCAGATTTGGAGCAGATCCATTGATACCGTGGGGAATGATGGTGAGTAAGTCAGTATAACCAGCCTTTATTTATAGTTTATATTTAAAATTTCGTATCACTGTTGGGAGTGTAATTGTACAAAATAATCGACGCGTACTGAGATGTTGGTGCGTCTAACACACGAGCCCCGCAGGGGGAATGCATTAGATGCATCAACATCTCATACAAGTGCATTATGTGTCTCGTACAAACAGCCTACCTCTGGAATCCAAACCACGATCCGCTCTATGTTTTACAATATTTACAATAATTATTTATGAGTACATTACTAAAAAAATGCGTTAACGTTCATAAGATACCGCGTTATCGGAGCATTGCAGAAGTAAGGAGCAACATTGCTGAAGCCGGGGCTTTTGAATAAAGATATTAACGTTGGTGTGTGGGGGAGGGGTGTGTGTGTGGTGGGGGGGGGTAGGGGGGTGTGTGTGGCGTTGGGGATTAGGGGTATGTGTTACGATACTTTAACCGATTTCGTTAATTTACCTTTTGCTTAGGGAGCGATCGTTATTTATGCCAGGGGGGGAATGGGTAAATTTAGGGGAACACAAAATTTTTTGTGGTCTTGAGGGGGAACCTGAAATTTTAGTTGAACCAGGAGGGGGATTGTTAAATTTTAAATGGAGAAAATTGGGAAAACAAGGGGAATGCGAAAATTTTGAGCGGACGCGAGGGGGGAACGCGAAATTTTTTGTCAATATTTTTGCCAAAACACCCATTCCCCCCCCTGCCGTAAATAACGATCGGTCCCTTATTTTAATTGTTTTCTGTAGGAATTAAATCGGCAGTTTTGCTTGGGATTTTTCGTTGCCACTTGTTTGCTACTTGGACTCTATTCTTATACCAACAATCTTTTCCTGCGAGAACTTGCGATTCCCAGACTCATAAAATCTGAGGAGGAAGATGATCTCACAATGGAGGTTTCACTGTTAACAGAGAAGCCCATGTATGCTGCTGACAGCCAAATATGGATTCGGATGCAGCAATATTTCCCCGAAGTAAGTTTTAAAACGTTCAAGACTGATAATTGGAACTTGTACTAAATAAACACGGGCAAGATTGTACATGCAGGAAGACTACACACTTGCGTCCGCTCCCCCTCTAGTTACGGGTCTAGTTTATAGGCCTATGTTGGAAGAAGAGCGAAGTGTTTCGAAGAGTTTTTTGTATATAGGCCCAACCATGATAACATAAACATTGCCCAAAACACTTTGTCTCCACCACAAGATACGCAGGTCATTATTACAAACACGAACATTGTTATCAGTATCATATTGAACATGTTGAAGAAAATTTGTTCTTTCAAAATGAGTACGATTTTAGAAACGATTGCTCAACTTAGCGGCTTCCTTAATACAAAAGCTTTACAATCATAAGAAAATTTTCTATACGCTCATTAACTGTAAGCTTGTGAAGTTGTTGCAGTAACGGTGAGGTATGATCGTTGCCAAGGCGTAATTATTCCGCGCCTTGATGATTAACCCTATCAATTTTGTTTATATTCTAAGGTTATTGGTAGATTGAAGCGTGATTTCTTACCCGAATACAAGAATCCATGTTTCTTGGAAGGCAACAGAACACGATGTTTACCTTACTTCTACCTGGGCGGTGCCCCTAAGTGTGGGACAACAGATCTGTGGTTCAATTTACTTCGACATCCTAGAGTATTTAAAAACATCGTGAAAGAACCTCATTTCTTGAAGAATATTCCTAAAACATGTGAGTTGCAGCTGAAAATCAACAAAAATATTGTAAATCGTTTGCTGTGTGACGCCCTTCGTATTAAATACCGTGCCCACCATAATATCTGCCCATAAAAAGAATCTTTATACTTAAAATAAAGTGGGCAGAATCAAGTGCAATTTTGAGAGCATGTCAAAAACAGTGAGGGCGCTGTTTACGGGCTCGTTCATAGACTAGATTGGGTAATATTTAAGAGATTTTTTTCAATCAGTTACCATGGTTACCAAGTCTACCTCCAGCTGATCACCCTTTTAACGCATTATAAGCGCAATATAAATCTTAACCATTCAAGGCATTTGTCGTTACAAGTCCTTCGATTGTGTCTAAAATCAGGTACAAATGGGGGCGTGTAAATTTGCATTTACATTTTGGTATACTGTGCATACTCTGGATATTGCATTTAAGCTTAAAACTCCGAGTTAATTAATTTGTGCACAATTGATAGATTTTCACAACTGATCAACTTTTCAGTCACCGTACTCCCTCTGTTTGTTAGCTTCCCAAGTGGGATTTTTACTTTCGCGATTAATAAACTGGTAGATTCTAAAATCAGAATTGTTCAGTATTGAAGTGCTAATATAAGCCTACGTATACTTTACATTTACTGTCAGTAATATAATTATATAAACGTTTTCATAACAATTTTATACTAGTATTTTGATGTAATAAATATCAGTATAATTTCGAGTTCAACTGAATGCTTTCATCATGATTAATAACATGTTTTATTTATCAAAAATCGACTATGGCATAGTCTAGGTAAAATCGTGAATATATGAAAATAATGATAACGGGTATGCTTTTTTGTAGACCCAATAATCGTGTTCTTTGTTGCTTTCAGACAGCGGAACGGAGAAATACCTCAATCATTTTGATACGTTTGCAAAGTGGGTAAGCGGAGATCCATATGGGGCAGCAAAATCCGTCGTTGGTAAGTGTTTATAGGTGTGAAACAGCGTAACGAAAGTCAATTCAGACGTCTTTGATCAATAAATACACAAGTAGATAACTGAATCTTAACCATCTAACACAAAATGTTTTGTATAAAACGTTTAATGACGTGTTATATAGACGGTATAGAACGTATGAAATTCAGAAAATATTTTTGAAAACTTGCTGCAAAACATTCTAACAAAATTGAATAAAGACTTGACAAAATATTTTGCAAAAATATTTGCGAAAAATATTGTAAAATTGACATCATTTTTAGAATACTGTAGTGTTTCTTAATATAAAGTCTGCACAAAAAGTAACTCAGTTGTTATAAATACGCCTATAGATTCAGAACAAATAATTGTTTTCACAATATTTCAACATAATAATAGGCATATCACCTCAAAAATAATCGCAACAAAAACACGTTATTTAATGTTCCTACATTATTGAGCTTTATTAAAGCATCAAAAATCAAAAAACAGAATTGAAATCGGTCAATGCATTGTTATGTAGTGTCAATTTAAAGATGTTCGTAGATGGAATGAAATCCTGCCACAAATGGCTGTAATGACAAAATTGGCACATTTCGAGATTTTGAAGGTTTATTTGGACGCTTGCTTGAAAAAGCAGCGTTAACTTAAATATCACATGTTAAATGCCTATCTTTCCTGACTTCGTTACAGAAAACAAAATTTAAAAATCTATTATTGAATAATTATAATAAATTAACCAAATATACTATTTTAGCAATTTCGGCCAATCTGCAGACAAATTTAATCTCAAAAAAGTTCAGCTAATTAATATGCAAAATTGATGCCAATAGAATACCGTACATGATATAAAGGTGCGATTTTTTTTGCACACATATGTATACAAAGTTCTTTCAATTGATAACAAAAAATTCACAAAAAGTAATTAATTATGCAAATTAGGTAATTACAGCTAATTATGTATTTATGATATTATTATGCAAGTTAGGCATGAGTAATTTTGGGTTTTTTTTTCAATATTTAATGAACGTCTGTTCATTCATCATAAATTTTTTAAGTATGATCCTGTTATGAGGTTGAATAAATGAACTGCAGTTAATTATTTAAAAACAATACAAAAAAATAAAAAGTTTGACATTTTGACGGTGTCTGGAACATAATTTTCATTTTTACAGTAAACATGGTATGTGTCACCATTACTCAAAGCCAAGTCCGAAAAGTAAAAATAAAAATTCAGTTGCAATGAGACTTTAAATTAACATTTTGTCATCTGGATTAACATGGGAGGACAATCGGTAAAATGAACAGCTATTCTACTGTACGACCCTGATTTGGTAAAACGATCTAACTTGAAATTTGGACATTTTGAGATAAATCCATATCATGGGTAATGTGAGGCGCTCTTTCCATTGGTGACATCCTAAAATCACCACCATGCCACCAAATAATGAGATTTTTATATTTTCTAAGACATTAGATCTGTTTAATAATTTATTTTATTCAAAAAGAAAAACGTCAAGTGTTCAAACTTTAAAGCTCTTTTTCTCAAAACAGCGATCTTAATTTCAAGTAAGATCATTTTACCAAATCAGGGCCGTGTACCGCGTATACAAAAATAGTATGGCCTTGGACACACACAATGGCTTAGAGCTATTGTGGTTTGAAAAATTACTCCCTAAAAATATCATTGATTAATGTTTTGCTTCAACTAGTTTTAGGGAAGTGCTTCATTTGTTGTCGATGGAAATAATTTACATGCTAAGAAAGATTAGTATTTCAGCTAAATGGTGGTAGGTCCCTTTACTTCAATAGGCCTATATTTACTGATTTATGAGCGATCTTCAAAAATCCATAAAAACAGGCAGTAGCACTTAAACAAAACAATTTTTAATTTTTGAGGACCCGATGTTAGCCTCGGAAAGGCTTCACACACCATATATTAAAAATGTAAACAATTTGGATAAATGAAGCATATGAGGAAATTCTTTTATCGACATGGATGTTTTCTAAAATTGGCCTAATTTAAAGCGCGCCCTTTTCAATTCACTGTTATGCTTGCATGCACAGTGTAGCAGAATTATTGTGCAGCCACTGTGACATATTATTTACGCACATTTTGATACCCCATTTGTCCAATTTTGTTTGTTCACTATTGACAATACAGCAGTGTTTTGAAAGAAAAATACCCCCAATTTAAAAGTTGCAGCTATTTGTGTTGATTTGAAGTAAGCGCGAAGATAATGGCGGGCTTTACGTGTTACAGTGCTGGCATTATAACCATTGATCGCTGTAAACTGCAACTTTTAAATTCGGGTATTTTTCTGTAAAAGCACTACTTTGTTGTTAATATTGAACGACATTTGTGACTGGACGCGGCGAATCAGCCGTAAAGTCGGCCCCGGTAAATTTTGTTTTATTTCGTGTTTACAAATTATATACCATAAGCTTTAAAATGGTATATCATTTGACTTCAAACGATATCCAAAAGCGGGGTTGTGATTTGTTGAACTCTGTTCCTTCGACAAAATTCTATTTTTTATCGGTTCTACATGTGTCTCTTTTTCTACATTTCTGGTAATAAATATCCAACAGTCATAATTGGCGGTCATTTCAAATCATCCCCAAGTCAACGAGGTTCAGAAATATCCTCTCATTGTTCATTGTTGATTATACATACCTAGACAAAATACAATGCTTTGTTATCTACCACTTGAACAGGATTTAGCCAAAGCAAACAAAGACAAGAACTATTCTATAGAAATAGGTAGAAGCTTATTATCCTCTTCAGCAGTAGTATTATTGATTGATTTAAAACAGCGTTTTATAAGATATTTGTCGCAACGAATTGATACACCTATGAATACGACCTTCACATACATTTTACACTTTAACTCAGAATACAATTTGCCGAGTTTACGGCTGATTCGCCGCGTCCACTCACATTTGACAAATGCGGTATCAAAATGCGTGTAAATAAATCATCCTTATTTTGATGTTAAAATATTGTGAACACATTTATTAGTTCTGACGCTACAGGCGTATTTATAACAGCTGAGTTACTTTTTGTGCAGACTTTAAATGGTTTTACAAATGTTTTCATGACCTTTACATTGCGCGACAATAAAATGTTATTAAAAAGTTTTGAACGAAACCAAAACGCATTCATAACACGTTTATAAGTTTTAAAACATTTTTACGTTTGCTGGGTATAATAATGATTTGATTAAATCATAGCATTTTTTTAGGTTTTGATCCCTGTATATACAAATATTTGACATTTGTCCTTTTTGCTAATAGCTCTAGAAATGATTCAAATTATACTTTTTTCTGAATCCTTAGGGATTGGAGTGGGTGTCAACAAGATATGAATTTTTTTTTTAATTTGACCCTTATATAAAGTTTGATGACCCTTTCCTCATATTTCGCATGGGGGTTTTCCAGACGGTAGTATAATGCTGAGACTTAATAGATATGTATTAATATGAAATTATATTGCAATTTAAAAACATATTTTTACAGCTAATGTTGCCAGCAAAAATGATTTCAATTTTGACATCTTGAAACGAAAACTAAACCTACCCAAACAGTTCCACAAATTTCACATGGTGAACAATAAATTTAAATGGATAATTCTTTCAAGTAATCATTTTTCAGGTGACGGTTCAGCATCAACGCTTTGGGCAAACTATGATATCGTCAAGAAGGCTGGTATTCAAACTGAAGGTGAAATTCCATTTGTTTTTGCTGACGTTATTCATGCAATACATCCGAAGGCAAAAGTCATCTTCATTTTAAGAGATCCGACAAATAGGTAGGTGTTAGTAGACCTCCCAGCTTTTAATAAATATCATTAGATTTATAAAGTTTACTTCGAGTACTTTTAAATGTCAAAAAAATTAGCTTTCAGTGTTCCTATCACTGATCATGCCTATTGGTGAAAGCGATAGGCTATGTGAAATTGAGTGTGAAGCGTATGGATAGTGTGATTGGTATATCAAACAGTTAATCAAAGCGCAAACTGGCACCATCAGTGTTAGCTTGCATTCTGGCAATGTGATGAACAGGTTAATATATTTCGCAGCCTGTACATGCTGGCAATGTGATGAACAGGGTAATGTTTCGTAGCTTGTACATTCTGGCAATGTGATGAACAGGGTAATATTTCATAGCTTGTACATTCTGGTAATGTGATGAACAGGGTAATATTTCGTAGCTTGTACATTCTGGTAATGTGATGAACATAGTAATATTTCGTAGCTTGTACATTCTGGTAATGTGATGAACAGGGTAATATTTCGTAGCTTGTGGTACATTCTGGCGATGTAATGAACAGGGTAATATTTCGTAGCTTGCGGTACATTCTGGCAATGTGATGAACAGGGTAATATTTCGTAGCTTGTACATTCTGGCAATGTGATGAACAGGGTAATATTTCGTGGGAAATGTGATTATTCTTGCCAAAACAAAAAGATATTTAGTAGAAAGAACATTGTGATGGTAGGAAAACGATTCCTTTATTCACAGGTTTTTAATTTTTTCAAATCAACGAAATGTATGTCAAGAAATGTTTTGTACTAGGGGGTAGTTATATTTTGTGAACCCTTTATTTCGTAGCTTGTGGTACATTCTGGGCTTTCTGGCAATGTGATGAACAGCGCAATATTTTGTAGCTTGTGGTACATTCTGGCAACGTGATGAACAGCGTAATATTTCGTAGCTTGTGGTACATTCTGGGCTTTCTGGCAACGTAATGAACAGGGTAATATTCGTAGCTTGCGGTACATTCTGGCAGTGTGATGAACAGCGTAATATTTCGTAGCTTGTGGTACATTCTGGCAACGTAATGAACAGGGTAATATTCGTAGCTTGCGGTACATTCTGGCAGTGTGATGAACAGCGTAATATTTCGTAGCTTGTGGTACATTCTGGCAATATGATGAACAGGGTAATATTTCGTAGCTTGCGGTACATTCTGGCAGTGTGATGAACAGCGTAATATTTCGTAGCTTGTGGTACATGCTGGCAATGTGATGAACAGGGTAATATTTCGTAGCTTGCGGTACATTCTGGCAATGTGATGAACAGGGTAATGTTTCGTAGCTTGTGGTACATGCTGGCAACGTAATGAACAGGGTAATATTCGTAGCTTGCGGTACATTCTGGCAGTGTGATGAACAGCGTAATATTTCGTAGCTTGTGGTACATGCTGGCAACGTAATGAACAGGGTAATATTCGTAGCTTGCGGTACATTCTGGCAATGTGATGAACAGGGTAATGTTTCGTAGCTTGTGGTACATGCTGGCAACGTAATGAACAGGGTAATATTCGTAGCTTGCGGTACATTCTGGCAGTGTGATGAACAGCGTAATATTTCGTAGCTTGTGGTACATGCTGGCAATGTGATGAACAGGGTAATATTTCGTAGCTTGTGGTACATTCTGGCAATGTGATGAACAGAGCAATGTTTCGTAGCTTGTGGTACATGCTGGCAATATGATGAACAGGGTAATGTTTCGTAGCTTGTAGTATATTCAGGCAATATGATGAACAGGGTAATAGTTCGTAGCTTGTGATACATTCTGGCAATGTGATGAACAGCGTAATATTTCGTAGCTTGTGGTACATTCTGGCAGTGTGATGAACAGCGTAATATTTCGTAGCTTGTGGTACATTCTAACAATGTGATGAACAGGGCAATGTTTCGTAGCTTGTGGTACATGCTGGCAATATGATGAACAGGGTAATAGTTCGTAGCTTGTGATACATTCTGGCAGTGTGATAAACAGCGTAATATTTCGTAGCTTGTGGTACATTCTGGCAATGTAATGAACAGCGTAATATTTCGTAGCTTGTGGTATATTCTGGCAATGTGATGAACATGGTAATATTTCGTAGCTTGCGATACATTCTGGCAATGTGATGAACATGGTAATATTTCGTAGCTTGTGATACATGCTGGCAATATGATGAACAGGGTAATATTTCGTAGCTTGTGATACATTCTGGCAATGTGATGAACGGGTAATATTTCGTAGCTTGTGGTACATTCTGGCAATGTGATGAACAGGGTTATATTTCGTAGCTTGTGATACATGCTGGCAATATGATGAACAGTGTAATATTTCGTAGCTTGTGATACATGCTGGCAATATGATGAACATGGTAATTTTTCGTAGCTTGTGGAGCATTCAGGCAATGTGATGAACAGGGTATTATTTCGTAGCTTGTGATACATGCTGGCAATATGATGAACAGGGTAATTTTTCGTAGCTTGTGGAGCATTCTGGCAATGTGATGAACAGCGTAATATTTCGTAGCTTGTGATACATTCTGGCAATGTGATGAACAGGGTTATATTTCGTAGCTTGTGGTATATTCTGGCAATGTGATGAACAGGGTAATATTTCGTAGCTTGTGGAGCATTCAGGCAATGTGATGAACAGCGTAATATTTCGTAGCTTGTGGTACATTCTGGCAATGTGATGAACATGGTAATATTTCGTAGCTTGTGGTACATTCTGGCAATGTGATGAACATGGTAATATTTCGTAGCTTGTGGTACATTCTGGCAATGTGATGAACATGGTAATATTTCGTTTGGATTAAAGTACCATTTGTCATCCACATTCCATACCTCAACATTTCGCTTTCTTCCAGAGAATTGTAACAACAAGAGGAATACATAGTGTGTCTTTGACAACAAGCATTCTGTTGGAGCCGTATTGACTGTCTCACATGCATTAGACCTTTAACCCAGAAGCTTTCCTCTTTTGGAAAACTGAGCCTTCTGATGATCCCCAAAGCCTCCTCCTGGAGGAGCATAAAGAGCATAAAAAGAATGATGTTTTCAATCATATCATAAAAACCAAGCAAGATCCGCAGTATTTTCATTGCGAATTACGCATTGCATCCATTCTTGCGGAAGAGGAATAAAACTGTGTTCTACAATCTTTCTCATGGGTCTTGTTCTCGTTTCCTCTTGTTTGCGCTTTAATTGGCTGTTGATGTATCAAACATATCTTCCCGCTTCCGTACTAAATTTCACGTAGCTTATCACATTCAGCACGAACACCATGGCACAATCATTGAAGTGATATAGTAGCTTGAAGTCAGTACCCTGAATTAGGGCATGGCCGTCAATCAAGTCATATCAGGTACAGACGATGTCTTAGTAGTCACAATGTGTAATTTTGCCCCATTACACTTTATAGTTTGCACATAACTATTTATTATTTTTTATCAAGTACATGGTAGGCCTATATGTTGAGAAACCTGTAACAAAAAACAAATAACAACTAAATTTAAAATGATTTGTGTCTAGTTTAATCCCTTGACATTTACAGCAAATAACATGTGATATTATAATGTCTACCAACACAGATGAACTTTCATGCTAACATGTGAATTCCTTTTTTGCAGAACAATATCGGATTATTTTCTTTTTTCAAGAGATAAATCACCAACACACTTTCATGCAAAAGTTGTCCAAAAAATTGAATGGTTTGAACAGTGTCTCCGGTCACGATCATTAAAGTCATGTGCTAATGTACTCGGTAGTAGAGATATTCCGGTAAGTTATATTCAATCAAGCTTTAAATATACATTTTGTGTAATGATCAAGTTGCAAAAAATATAATAACATTGGCAGTTGGAACCCTAACACTAAACAAACCCCAGAGTTACGGTGGCACGGTGATCTTAGACCTCCACTCATAATCAATGTCAACATGTTGTGGATTTCAACCCTATTGCCTCTCCTCACACAAGTGTACAAATGGGTACCGGCTTAGCTTTATTCAATGCCGGGAAGTTAACAGATTCACTGTGGAGGAGATGTAGCCCCCAGCAACATTATACTGGCCGCTTCGTAAGAGATATTGGCACTCCGGCCTGTGAACACACAGGTCGCCCTCTTTGCCTTTACAGAATTGTCTTCGTTACGTGGATGGTGTGTTAGAAGTTATAAGCAAACACAGCGTACAGCAGCTGACTGACAACATCAATCAGGTTGACAAGTCTGGCTCATCAAGTTTACGTTTGAGCAAGAAACGCAAGGATCTCTACCTTTTTTGGACACATTGATTGTAAAGAAATAGGACGGTACAGTTAAGCTTTTGGTCTATGGCAAACCAACGCACACCGACCAATACCTTAATTACCAGTCCCGTCACCCTCTGCATCAAAAACTTGGAAGTGATACGATCCCTCTACTACTGAAAGGACACCATAGTGACAGAAGAGGAGGATAAAATAGAAAAAAAGTCCAGAAAGCCCTTCAATCATGTGGTTATCCCAATTGGACTTTTGAAAAAGTGAAAGATCTAATGCAAAGTGGTAAACTAAAGAAAGCGACAAACAAGACAGAGGAAAACACCAAGAGCAAGGGTATGGTTGTTCTAACATATCTTAAAGGTGTCACTGAAATAGTTTCCAGACTGATGAAGAACTATAATATTTCCACAGCAATGAGACCGCATAACACCCTCGAAAACAACTGGTTCATCAAATACATAAGCGCGATCCTCTCAACACCACTCAGGCGATGTACAAGATCCCGTGCATGAACTGCAACTTATCGTACATCGGAGAAACAGGAAGGAAATTCGGGACGCACTTGGAAGAACACAAAAGCGAAGCAGAGAAGGTCAGCAGCATAGTGGTCACTAGATAAGGATGCAAGGAATCGTTAACAACCACTCACAAGTCGGGGGCTTACAATAATGAACAGAGGTGAAGGACAATATCAATTATCTTACATTTTCGATGAGTTTCTGCAACAGGGATCAAGAAAATCCCAAAACGGAAAATCAACTGGCAACTCTAAAATCCACGCTGGAAATCCCTCTAGCGTTTATTGCCAGTAGCTGCAGTCACTCCTCATCAAATGTTGACAAAGGCAACAGTGTTTGCTGAAACAAACACAAGTAAGTGGAATTTCTGGATCAGATACAAGGAACATTATTTACTGAGTTAAATTTTTGCTCATTAAATAGGCTACGATTATTCAAATATTTTTCCACCTCATCACTGTCACAATCTTACAACAACAATCTTGCGATACCCATTATGCAATACTCTGAATTAATAATTTAATGTTCAATTTCAATTTCGCAGAGACTTGGCATAAGTGTTTATATTGCTCATATACGAGAATGGCTGAGGGTGTTTCCAAAGGATCAGGTTCTCATTTTGAGAACCGAAGACTGGCATTATCACGAAGATACAAACCTCTTGCAAGACGTTTTTAAATTCCTTGATATAGGTAATGAATAATATATATTATATATATATAAAGTAATCAATAGATGGATAATTTTGTTCTTCGTATTTTGATACCTCATTTGACACGATGCGACTACCGGCTATTCTAACGGCCTCAATATAGCGTGAGCGATCAACATATAATTAGCGTGTTTCAAGAGAAAAGTTATGCTATTTTTTATTCAAATTGGCAAAACTTATATTAAGTCGGATTGTGGCCGAATGAGGTATCAAAATACGCAGAATTCATTTAGAAAATTAGGCTTCATGTCTTTAACATATTGCTTTTATTTTAAGTGTTCGGATACTTTGGAGTGCGCGACATTCTTTAAAAGCTGATGAATATGACAGGCCCAGCCGGGTTTCCCGTGCGTTGACCAATCACAGCGCATAATCTGATGTTTACGTTTAAATGCCATCTCCTGCATGCGTTGGTGAAATTATGATAGGGTAGAGAGGGCATGGAGCTTGAAGAACAAAGATGGCAATCTTGTTTAAAAACTGATCTGTAATTTCTTGTTTATTTGACAATAGAATAAAAGACATATGATGATAATCGGGCCTATTTATTTAGTTATACAATCGCAAAACCTTGCTTGGAATATCTTCAACAACATTACGTGACCTCAAGTGTAGAAACGTGTAGTTTGCAACATCTCTGGTGATTGGTTCTCACGCTACGGTCGGAGATATTTCTAATAGTTCTTTGTTTGTTTTTGTTTCCATTGCAGAAGCTCTACCTGAAAGCAATCTACAACCGATTAAAAAGAAAGAAACACTCAATGAAATTAAAAGTAAACAAATAACTCAAAGACAATCTAACAAACATGGCGACATCCTTCCCAAAACAAGGAAATTGCTGGATGAATTTTATGCACCTTACAACAAGCAACTTGCTACATTTTTGAAGGATAAAAGATTCTTGTGGAATACCTAGCAAGTATAAAACATCTCAATACGAGACGATTAACATCCATCAGGAGGACATTTGTTGGGACAGTTGAGCCACAAATTTTCCTGAAACTAACTCTGGTTACAACAAACAATAAATATAATATATTTTGATGAATGGACAGTGCTATGTGATCTAGAGTTTCTATTAGAAAAGAACGTCATTTGTTCATGTTTAAAATGTACGTTGCATTTCAATCATTTCTTTATATTTTTCTAGAATATGATATATATTTTGCACCTGTCAAGTAAAGCAGTATACAGACTTTTTATTGTACGTACAATATTGTATGTACAATATGTACGTTATTTAATCTATTGCCATTCTATTTCCAGTAATGTTTAAGTTCTAACGAATGTTTGATGACGTAAAATCGATAATCTATTTCTGCTAGATATTGTATGTAACATATTATCGATTGTTCGTCATCAAACATTCGTTAGAACTAAAACATTACTGGAAATAGAATGGCAATAGATTAAATAACGTACATATTGTACATACAATATTGTACGTACAATACTCGGAGTCTGAAGCTAGCTTAACACTGGGATGTGATGTCGATGTTTGCGGAGCAGCAACGAAAACTACATACACGTCTTCGGTTCACCTCCAGATTGGTGACGTCATCGGTGACGTCAGTGTTTTTGTTTGATAGTAACGTCCATGCTTTTGCGCCGCGAGCGTGCCGACTAACCCGTGAACTACGGACCACAAAAAGTTATATTCTGATTAGTACTAAACAGAACTAAACATTCTGAGCGGTGTAACACTAGACATGTTCGAGGGTAACATCGTAATCCTGTGGCAATAACTGACTATCTATGAAGCTATGGGGAAAAGACCAAACGAGGTCATATGGTTAAATTTGCCACCACCGGAGGGCGGGAATGAAATTTGCTCAGAAAATTTGAAAAATATCTCAAATTATTTGTCTTGTTGCAAATAAACAGAAAAAAAAAGTTTTAACCATCTATGGTGCTTTCTTATCAACAATAATTATCAAGGTCAAATATGCTATTCACGCATATTCATAGAAGTTGCTAATAAAGAATAGAATACCTAAAGGGTATTATTCTTGAATAATTATCTTTCAATAGAAAAATGTCTAGCAAAGCATAATAGCGACACCCTAGGAAGAAGTGGAAATGATCTTCTCTGATCATGCTGATACATGTACACAAAATTAATAAAAGGAGGATTAATGATAAATCAGTTGTGTAGTATAAATTATCCAAACTATGTAACACAAACAAGCACCAATTATGCTCGATACAACTTGAACTAAAGATAAAACACCTCGCGGATGAAAGAAGCCACCTGAAAACAGCTCGAGACCTGAAGAAGACATCGGATACAAGATACTGATGCACATAAAATACCCCTCCATGTGGTGACGATGTTGTGGGTGTCGGTACCCATTTATACACCTGGGTAGAGAGGAGTAATTGAGGTAAACATGGTAAAGCACCTTGCTCAAGGGCCCCAGACACATGGCTCGAACCCACAATATCACGATCATGAGGTATGTGCTCTGCCACTGTATAGACTGGTTCTATTTTGGAAATATTATCTGCTTATTTAAGGATCAAGCGGCAAGTTCGCGGAAAAGCTGACAACCAATTATTTTGCTTAATTCGGGTATGCTGAATTCAAACATTTTGTCTGCTAAGCTATATTGGAACCCCGTGACCCTAAAAAAGACCCCTAAACTCCCTACATGATCATACAGGGGGTAAAAATTAAAAATGCTCCAAATTCACTGAAAAACATGCCAAACTATTTATCTGGATCTAAGGATCACAAAAATGAAAAATGTAACATATTTGCACGTAGGACATATAAACTCCGCAACAAAAGTTTGGAACGTTTTTTCAAGCATCTGTATCAAGTTATTTGTGACATATTCATATCGTGTTGCATATCAATGGATAGCTACACTACTCCGCTTTACAATGACACCCCATTTGAAACAATAACATATTTCACGGCTAAGTACACGCCTTGTGAATGTAGTGGGGTCTCAAAAGGAATTTGCCAAATTGACCATTATTCTGTGCAGCAAGCTGCAATCCCATATCTTCACAATCTGGGACCTAATGCAATCCTCCAAGATGACACCGCTCCCACATAGCCACGGTAGTCAACGACTACCTACAGAATATGGGAGTAGAGTCAAAATGACCTGCCATCAGGCCAGACCCGGGGGCCAGACCTCAACCCAATTGTGGGACCAGTTTGATCGTGCTGTGCGTGCCAGAGAAGCCCATAATATGCAACCGCGTTGAATGATCTGCGACGAATCCTTGTTGAAGAATGGAATGCCATCCCATAGTAACCAGGTCGGTGAGCAGTATGAGAAGAAGATGCCTGACTATTGTGGATGCTTATGGTTTTTCCACCCGCTATTGAGGTTAGTGGCTAGCGTTGTTTGAGCACAGAATAATGGTCAATTTGGCAAATTCTGTTTGAGACCCTACTACATTCACAAAGGGTGTACTCAGCCGTGAAAAATGTTATTGCTTCAAATTGGGTGTCATTGTAAAGGGGAGTATTGTAGCTATCCATTGATATGCAACACGATATGAATATGTCACAAATAATTGGAGATACAGATGCTTGAAAAAACTTTCCAAACTTCTGTTGAGGAGTTTAGTTACCAAGTTATGAGGCTCAACAGGCCCGAAGTCAATTTGCATGTTATACAGGGATGAAAAATTAAAAGTTCCTCCGATTTTCGTAAAAATGGGCGTAAACTGTTCAAGTTCAACATGTTCAAGGGATTCAGGAAAAGAATAGTTTTTACTATATGCGATGTCAAGTTTAGAAGATAGATAATAAATAAATACAAATTCCATTGAATTCTAAAGAATCCTACATATCTTTTGACTCTTTGCTGTGTAACTTTAAAAATAAATTGAGTAGAAATTTCATTCCTGTTGTAGATGTTACATGTCACATGCATTTCCAACACTGGTAAATAACAATGTCACAGCACAACTCTAAAATATAAAAAAATGGCAAAAATCATATTTTTTTACTATTTTGGCCATTTTTTGACCTAAAAATGTAATTTTTGCATGGGGAAAAAATATATATTTTATTGATTTAAATATGCCATTATGTCAACCTACAACCCTGGACAAAAGGGTTGGAATGAAATTAGTACTGTTTTACAAATAAGCCCCCGTTCCCCCCGATCAATGTTGAATCCTGACATTTCGTTCATGTGCGCTCAGTAGTACCCAACATTGATTGGTGGGGCAGGGGGAGGTATTGGGGGTGAGGGTAATGTTTAGACTTGACACTCAAGAAAGTGCCATTTCATCACTCTAGAAATAACGAAAATATGGCCATTACAAGGTGCACATTCTATTTTTCATTCCAACCTATTTTGTCTTGCATTGTATTTGAAAAGTTGAAAAAAAATCATCTAATTTTGGTTTTTTGGCCATAAAATGAAAAGTAAATAAGATATGGACCTGCAATTTGGAGGCTGAGCAGCTCTTATCATTATCCTTTATCACAAAAATTAACAATAGCTAACCTGTCATATGTAGGGACTGGTCACTAAAATTCCTAATATCCTATTTTTGGCCCTGTTTAGAAACACAATTGACCACTTTAAATGCCAAAAATTTAAGTCTGCAAACTTGTAAAACATTATTTAGATCAACAAAAATCTGAAATCTACTCTGTAAAAATAAATGCTAAGGAAAATATAAAATATCTGGATCAAAATAAAAAAACCGACCATGTGGGATTCGAACCCTTGCGGTTAAATCTACCCGTTTAACTGGTACGCGCTCTACCAATGGAGCTATTTAATGTTACTCGATTTGTTTGCGATAATTTATACCATATCAATGTATGAGTTTTACGGTATGCAGACACGATAAAGATTTTAATACTACGTCTCTATACTGTTTACAGGCTTGCATACCGTGCATTTTTCTATTTATGTCAAGTTTTGGAGTCTAATTTGTGAAGAACGGGTCTGAATACCGTGGTTCTCTATTCAATAAGCCAATTATTATTGCATAAAACAAGTGGATTAGTTTAAAACGCATTTTATTCATTTATAAAGAATCTACAGTACAAGAGTACACGTAGAATTACAACACCTCAATAGCTCAGTCGATAAGGCGACTGACAGTTAACGGAAGGGCCTGGGTTCAATTCCCGGCATTTGTTTTAAATATAAATTTGTTTTGTTTTAATTTGCTTTTGCCTATGAATAAAACTAAATTAAATGCTTCGTTTTTGTACTGAACATTTGATTTTAATTTTCCTTTCTACAGACTTACAATAAGAACAATATAGCTATAAATCTGTAAAATATACAACACATGTTAACTATCTACTGAAGACGAAATAATGATTTTCTATGTATTTTGTATATTTTTTAACTTCAAAAACATTTATTTCATTTTTTCATGTTCTGTTTCTAAGATTATACTTTCATGAAATGCATTTATAATATTTCATTTACATGTAAAGGGTAAAATTAACATTTCTTGGACGTACAACACTTATGATGCAATATATGACGTTATATGAGCTACTTTAGTTGAATTGCATGAACTTCAAATTAAAGGCTGCATGTACATAAATTGACCGCTCCCTTACACTAGTGACACTAAAACAATTTTGGTTTTGGCATTGAGGAAAAGACAATTAATTTTTTTATTTTGATGTAAATTTTCATGCAAATCGGACTAAGAATAAAAAACTATAGCTATAAAACATGTGTCATTATGTAATTTCGGGTAGCCTTAGAGACAACCCTGGACAAAAGGGTTGGAATGAAATTAGTACTGTTTTACAAATAAGTTTCCCGTTCCCCCGATCAATGTTGAATCCTGACATTTCGTTCATGTGCGCTCAGTAGTACCCAACATTGATTGGTGGGGCAGGGGAGGTATTGGGGTGAGGGTAATGTTTAGACTTGACACTCAAGAAAGTGCCATTTCATCACTCTAGAAATAACGAAAATATGGCCATTACAAGGTGCACATTCTATTTTTCATTCCAACCTATTTTGTCTTGCATTGTAGTTATTCTGAACAAAAAAGTTCACGATGGTGAATGCCTGTGACCTATAGTTTTTGACCTATGGCCCTTTCAAATTCACATATGGACTAAAATAGCATGTTTTTGTTCAATATTTTCAATATTACGCCAAAAATGGTCCTTTATGGCCATTTTAACCAACTTGTTAGTTTTTGGAAAGTGGGAACTTCACTTAATAATTATTATGGTCATGTAATTGTACTTTAATGTTAAGTTATTTCAATTGTAAAGAAACTGAACAAAAAGGTGTTGTTCAACGATGTATTTAATATAAAATAATTCACTGACGTTTCGTACAAAAGTACTTTATCAAAGTGATGAAATAGAGAATGTCTGCGAGCGCGGAAAACAAATATGAGAAACAACACCTTTTTGTTCAGTTTCTTTACAATTTTTACCATGCGATGTAACGTGGGACTCTTAACGTTTTTCTAAGTTATTTCAAGATCCACTAGTATGCCCACTACCGGGGTAGCAGCAATTTTATCTACTTTCAATGCAGTAAAATGTTGACTAAAATGATTTTGCTGTATTGAAATTAGTCAAATTGATGATATAATTGCTGCTGCCATGGAAACCGAGCTACCAGTGGATCTACAAACAGCTTAAAACGAAAGTAATATAATATATCCATAATATAAATGAAGTTCCCACTTTCCAAACACTGAAATTTAACAAAATCATGCATATTTAGTCCACATGTGATCATTAAAAGATCAAAAACTATAGGTCACAGACATGCATCGTCATTAACATTTTTGTTCCAAATAAGTAGATTGACATAATGACACACTTTTTAAGTCAATAAAATATATATTTATTTTTCCATATTTAGGTCAAAAATAGCCAAAATAGCAAATAAATATGATTTTTACCTTTTTTTATATTTTAGTGTTGTGCTGTGACATTTTTATTCACCAGTGTTGGAAATGCATGTGACATGTAACATCTACAATAAGCTACAATAGAAATGAAACTACTCAATTTATTTTTAAAGTTACTGCTATTTTAATATTTGACATTTTTGGGCAAAAATGGAAAAAATCACGAAACACATTTTAACCCTAAATAACTTCTAAATGTGCCAAGTAAAACGTGGGAACTTTTTGGATATTAATTCAGATATATCTTTACTCTTGATTTGTTATGTTTTCATGTTCTGCCCAAGAGGGCAAATTCAGAGGGACCTGGGAATGACACCGCAAAAAGCAAAGACACAAGCAGCAGACAGAACCGAATGGAGGAGGATTACTCGGCAGAGGGCAAAGGGACACAACGTCCTAAGTCAAGTTAAGTCAAATATATCAATTCAACAATTGAATACACGAATTCAAAACCCACCCAAGTCCATGGGAAGTGATTTTGAGAAAAAAACCTGTGTATCGTTTTTATTCCTTCAGTTAGATTTACCTGGTGAATATGGTAAGTTTTACGTGCAAATGAGTGGGTTAAACTGTATTAAGTATGACGATTAGCATTTCAGGGACTTCGTGGGGTTCATTTTAAATGCTGGAATTGGGTGGTTTTTTTAATCATATACAAAGACAACAATGTTTAAATGAGATTACCACTAGTAAGATAATACAAAATAAAGCAAACAGGTATGTATAATGTTGATAGGCTGCCATGTAATATAAACCACACACATTAATTAAACCCATTTTGTCAAAAGTCACTCTCCAGCAATGAATGTGTTACAAGTGGACTTTCATACATACTGGATTACAATCAATGTGTTACAAGACTCAAATCCTGGACTTGGGTGGTTCTTTCATACATGCTTTTTTTCACATGCTCAATAGACACAGAGGATGAATTTGAGTTGTTCTTTCATACATATGACAGGCCTATGTATAGTAACATTTTCCCATGCTTAACTTAATTTGACCAAAGTATGGACTTGGGTGGGTTTTGTATTCATATTTTCAATTGCTCTCTCCTGCTAATCTAGCAATTGCCATGTACACAATTGCCGTAACCACGCCACGGTGGACACATTCAGAAAACTAATTGAAGTGTCTAAATAACACAAAAGGGTGCCTTTCTAGCAATTGTCACAATACATAATTGCCATTGTGCAATTTTGATATATCAATTCAACCATTGCTCTCTCCTGCCATTCTGTGTAACTCTGTTTATGTCATAAATGGACAATTATGCCAAAAAGGATGCTATTTCTACTACCTCTACTATATACCTCTACTACCTCTTCCACTACTACCACAACCACTACCACTACTACTAAGTAAAAGTAACAATGGCAACAACGACAATACATGAACAATAGTAAACAAGTTAAAAATAAGAATCATATCAAAACCGAAATGATTCCAAAAGTCAGATCATGCATCGCTCCGCAGCCGGACCTAAACGGACACAGAACACAAACAAAAAGGAAAACGGAAAACTGCATAACCCAACCATGAGAAAAATACAGAGCGGCTTAATGGCAAATACATCTGATTGATTAAAAACACTGTACATAATATACGAGTTTTATCCAAGGCACAATAGATATATATATGTATATTATATCAGCTAACAAAGTACTGGTACAAGTAGAGGCATTAAAGAACCAAAACCTCTTAATATCATGTACAAGAAGATGCTGTTCTAGATTGTCTCAATACAGAACTGCCACAACTAAACATCAACACAAAATAATACTCTTTTGATATATCAATTCAACAATAGCTCTTTCCTGCTATTCTGTGCTATTCTGTCAATAGTCAGATATAGCGCCTTAATGGAATTACCCTTACGGCATGGACGCATACAGTTAGACAGCAATGTTTTTAACCACAAATTAAAGTTAATTTTTGATTATAACCTCGGTCATAACCAAGGACCATACACACCATCACGTAGTCTCGGGTCGGAGTTTCTATCCCATTTCTTTGGACTATAATTCACATGTGTTCGGCAGTGAAATTTTAGTCTATTTAATAGATCTTCAAAGACGTCCTGATGATCGGCCAGTACGTTTGATTGTTCATAAGGATCAACGTGGATATTGAAGAGTGAGACTGCATCCGCATTCCTTAAGTACACTTGCTTTGATTGTAAGTCCAGTTGCTCTGTAGTAAATAGGAAAGGAAATATATTATTACTTAAAGACAGTTAAGAATGCAATCCACAAGTGCAGAGAAATTATAACTGACCATGACAATAGGAGGTCATGACCATTTTTGTTTCTTCAAAATTGCTTATTACACTTGGATACAAGTATATTCCCCCTAAATCATGTAAATAGAAGTATAGCTCAGTTATAATATTTCTTATTGTGTGTGACAAATCCAGAAATATTATTACTCACGGCTTGAGCTTTCGCCATCGAGGCTGATGGCTTGATCACAAGTGACTGTTGTGAGCTGGTCCACTGCATTTATCCCGCGGAGGTTGGATGCACTCTCACTCCTAGGGTTGAAGGTTGTTTTAAGCAGTGGATCATATACGTGATTGAGAGAATAAGCCCCGTCGTCGCGGTTGATTGTTTTAGCCTCCTTTCTGCGTATTTGTATCGCCTCTCTAATTCTACGAGATGTGGCGTTAGAGTCTTTGTCAAGAATGCTTGCCCCTTCCCAGTTGATTACGTGATTTTCCTGAGCGACATGGTCTGTGATTGCAGATTTGTGTTGTTCTGACGTGGAAGCCTTTCTGTTGGATCTGGTGAATTTAGTGTCTTTGAGAGTTTCCGTGTCTTTATCCGGACATCAAAGGGTCTTCCAGTTTCGCCGATGTACGATTTATCACAGCCTTTGCAGGGGATATCATAGATCGCATCACTGGTTTCCATGATGTCCTTTGGGTGAACCAGGATGTTTTTCAGGGTATTGGTTGGACGCATCGCTGTGGAGATCTTGTGCTTTTGAAAGATCCGCTATAGCTTTTCTGCTAGCCCTACGGAATCACTACCATGCCTCTTGATGAGGTTCTTCCGATTTCTTTGATTTCTTCTGTTTTTGAAGTTTGTCCTTCATCTGTTGTTTCACTCTGTCTAGCGCACATTTGGGGTAGCCACATTCTGAAAGAGCATTTCTGATTTTATTTTCCTCCTCTTTTTAAGAGGAAGATGAAGAGAATATCCCATTCTTGGACACCTTAATCGTGGAAGGAAGTAATGACCAATACGCATATTGCATTGTGGGAAGGAATTTTGGCACAAATTGGGTTCCGGTAGAGAAACCCTATATATCCGCGTATTTTCTATAGATGGTATTCAATACGACGTCACTCATGACAAGAGTCATCCTCATTTAAATAAAATTCTGTCCTCCATAAGGTACCTTGGGGCAATTTGCATGATAATACAATAAAACAGATGATAGGTATGAATGGTCGTGGAATCGATCTAAAAGACCTGTCCTTCTGTCATCTTAACAGGCGTTTGGCTCTCCGACCATGCTCCGACGCAACGCTAGTTTGTGTTTTGTTGATACTGAATATATATTCTACTTTTATTATTAATGTTTTTATCTTTTACCCCTTAATTTCCCTCATTCTTCAAGCTAATTCGTAGTTGTTGGATATATCCATATTTCGCAGTTAGTGGTTCTTTGTAGCCTTGCGGGGCAAACTAGTTGAATATCCAAATTTAGCGATTAGTGGTTCTTGTTGTTGGATATCCAAATTTAGCGGTTAGCGGTTAGTGGTTCTTGTTTTAACTGTTGTTCTGCACTGCGCACCGTGACAATGGGCTGAATAGAGTAGCTAGCAATAAACAAGGTGACAACAGTGCGATCTTAAAGAACTATCCTCCAACATGGCTGCCATTTCGATTGTTATACCGTTCCGGTTGGTTTAATGCATACACTCTATCAATCTATAGGCTCTTGTGGATATTAAAAAAAATGTACACCACAAGTGTGTTGAAGTAGGAATACACATTAGCTTTAACATTACAAGATATACAGTTGTGTATAGCGATACCATACCCACAACTGTAGATCTCGATTAGGTGACGAAAATTATTTAAAAAAACCTTGGCTGAACATTTGTCGAAA
This sequence comes from Amphiura filiformis, assembly GCF_039555335.1. NCBI lineage: Eukaryota > Metazoa > Echinodermata > Ophiuroidea > Amphilepidida > Amphiuridae > Amphiura > Amphiura filiformis. The sequence goes on along the minus strand of NC_092632.1, from coordinate 2,365,166 downwards.
ATATGTTTCCAAAATACCCTTTTTTCAGATTTTTCAGATTTTGGTGAAATTTTCTGGTAATTATAGCCTACATAGAAAAAACAACGCCCTGAGACCGACCGACCCTACTTGAAAGGTCCGTCGTCGCCTTATGGAGGTTTCATTCTCGGCTGTTGTGAGCGATACCATGCCCCGGAACTAAACCCGGAATGTTTACACCTTGCCTATAGAATACGAAATGGTTGACTTACTGGGGTCGCCAATTATAAGCTTCCACGGTCCCTTCCTGATGCTGCCATACATTGTTGGAACATTATTTGGATCCTGGGTTTTGAATGGTATCTTAGGAGTCCAGGCACAGTCTCCTCCTACTGAAAATAGGTATTCTGATCTAGGTGAGGGTTCGCCCAACCTGTGAGAAAAGATGGTAAATCAAAACAACTATAGTACTAGCAGTCAAAGTTCAAGTTGGTAAGGGGCAACCCAGGTTAAATAAGAATGAAATTATTAAAAGGGCTGTGCAATAATTATGAGCAGGGGGTAAATTTCCAAAATTGCTTGTCCTCCCTCTCGGCCTGCCAAACAATCTTTGCTCCCCCCCTTCCCCCTTGCCCTTTGCATATGGCAATTTTTGGTACAGTATTCCGTATCTAGTTATAGACTGGTTCTATTTTGGAAATTTTTAAATAAGCACATTTGTTTCTCACCTGATAGCATTCCACATGTTGTGTCCATCCGTTTGATTGGTAGTGATTTTGCCGCCAACTATGCCTTCTACTAGAGTCGAATGCCAGTCTGCTGCCCCCAATAAACCCAAATATGAAGTGCCATTTACCGTGGATGATAACAGTGGGCTGTTGACAAAAGCAACGGCTTTAATACCACCTTCGTAAACTTGATGTTTTTCACCCCGAAGTGGTTTATTATTGCCTCCTTGTTTGTAGATGCCTCCATTATCTATAATTATTTAAAATAATGCAATCGGTAATTCATTTCATTCATTTCATTAATTTTTTTTTCACTCATCAAATAACAAGAATTAGTATGCATACAAAATTCATAATACAAAAAGTGAGAGTGAAGGAATCACAGGAAAGGCCAAGAAGAGGCCTGAAAGTATGTTATCCCTTGATTCATCATTTGACATGGCAGCAGATTGTCATATCAATGAAGAAGTTACGAGGAATGTCCTTCTGATATCAAATAATTTTGATTTTTTTGAAATTGGCGACATTATTCAAATTTTATGGCATTAATAAAAATAGATTTTTTATTTTATTTAACAGTCCTCGAAGTAAATATATGAATCTAATGATTATGTACTAAAGTGTTATGTAGCTGGGAGGAAAAGCCGACGATCATTTGAAAAATTTGACATTTCGCATTAAAGATACACATTGTTCCCAAAAGACCATAATTTTTAGGTGTTTTGGGGAAGGCCTATCTTCAACACGAAAAGTTAAAAAAAATTCCAATTATCGTCGGCTTTTCCTCCCAGCTACTTACACTTTAAGTAAATTTCATTAGATTTATTAATTTTACTTCGAGGACTGTTAAATGTCAAAAATATCAATTTTAATAATTTGCCATAAAATTTGTATTAGATTGTGAATTTAAAAAAAATCAAAATAAATGTGATATCAGAAAGACATTCCTCGTATTCTGAATGCAATTTGATACGTCTGATGTGCTCTCATGTCTCACAAAAAAACTGCGCAAATGTTACTACCCATCCCTTAAGTTTACAATAAAAAACGTGTATTCACAATGATTAAATAATGTAAATTTACCCGATGAAAATATGATGACAGTGTTATTTCTCATTCCGTGCTTGTCGAGTGCGTGTGTCACATTGCCGATAGCCTCATCCATAGAGGACACCATTGCTGCATACAAACGTCGCCTTTCCTTCTGGATACCGCCATAGGGAGCAATGAACCTCTCTCCGTCGGGTGCTTGTATCGGACAGTGTGGGGTTTGCATTGATAGAAACAGAAATAGTGGCTTCTGAAAATGAAAAATAGAAGTATGAAATAAACAGTCACAGTAATTAATGGACGGAAATAAGCTGTAATATTTTGCATTTTGATTTCTTTCTCTGTTCCTCTTATTTTCTTTCATTTGCGTTAACGTTGCTTGGGCTACTCTACTGATACTACGTGTACATTCGCAGTCAAAATCATGATGGAGAATGGAGATGGTATGAACAGCAACCTTTAATTCAAAATCACAATAGATTTAAGGGCACTAGAGAATATGTTGCTTCGTGACTCGGAATGCAATCATGCATTAGGAAAAGAAAAATAGTTTCCAAGGATTCAATGGGACTCGAACCAGTGATCTGCTACTTCCATCCTCCGTCCAGTCTGACAAAAAACAACGTTTAGAGAAGACATGAAATAAAAATTAATGTGGATAATAATACGATGATGACATTGCATAAGACGGGAAGTATTCTGTGTCTTTTATGTTTTGTGCAAGTTGACATGCAAGTTGATGCAAATGCAAATACACGAATCCAATACATCATCATTTGGAATCACCAAAAGATATTTCAATAATATAATTATGGCCACATTCTTTTTGGAGTGTTTAGAACAAATTAATATCTAAATAGCATCAACAATGGTTAGCTGGTCCATAGAAACCGTCTTGTACATCGTGTACGCAATCGTGTATCGTGTATCGTCTTGACTGAAACAGGGTATGAAAGTTTTTTTGAACCGTTTTTGATGTACTTACGCTAATTTGAAAAATTGTTAAAAAAGATTTGGGAGCGATTGCCGAATAGGGTGCAACTCTACTACTACTAGTCTTATTACAAGACTGCCCTACTCAATCCTAAGCCCTAACCCTAAACTCCACAAACGAGGACTGGACTCAAGTCTAGCAAGTTACACCCTATTCGGTAATTGGTGAATAAATATGTTTAAATGCATGTTTGAACCATATTTTGTACTTTGTTCTCAAAATTACAAAAAATTACTTTAAAAAAGAGATTAATGTAAATGGACAAGAAATAAAGAGAGAAAAGAGTAGGAAAAAGTATAGAGGAGGAGAGTCAAAAAGAAAATGGGTAGTCCTACAGTTACCTATTGGTAAGGAGAGAGCCAGAGGAAAACCTTATAGCCTGTAAAAATAAAGAAAACATACCTTAATGGGTCCATGGGTAAAAAGGAGGCCCTGACGTTATACGTTAATATAAGGGTGTCATAAGACTTGATATAAGTTATTATAAGGGTGTCATTGCCACCCATCAGTGCCGCCGACAAGGGGGTTAAGGGGGCCTTAGGGGCCGTAAAAATAAAGAAAACATACCTTAATGGTCCAAAAAAGCAAAGAAAAGAGGCCCGGGGCCCGTAAAAAGGAGGCCCTGACGTTATAAGTTATAGTACGTTTAAGGGACCCTTGGACTATGTTTGCCAGAAGAGAGGAAGAAGGTTAGATTTGAGGTGCATATGTGCTTGGTTAGAATAGCTTAGAATGTAAAATGAACGTTTATACTTGGCCTAAAAACTACGGACATGGGCAGACGTGTGACGATGTTAACCTTAAGTGCATGCTTCATACCTAATTCGTTTATTTGCACACGCCACACGAGAAGCATATTCGAAAGGCTAGCTTCGGGCGACGTCGCCGTAGATCATGTAGATGATGATAGATGCAAGTATGAATACAACATCATCCAAGTGTATAATCTCTTATAATCTTTAGGTCCGAGAAGTACTAAAGTTTGTCAATGCTGTTCTATACCCGTCAGTGGAGAATTATGCCATGCCACCGCATCCACATTAGGCATATATGGTACAATGTCATTTATACTTGGAAAAGTATCCAGAATCAAAGGTCTTTTGACGTTGACAGCAACGGTTGAGTACACATTTTCTAAACGCTGGATAAATAGACAGGTTTGCACTACAGACCTTTAGTTCAGGCCACGCACACAGAATATCTTGTTTAGGCCTACTCCCCAACAAGAATTACAAAAGCAGGCGTGTATTAAACATGTTTTTATAACGCCAATTGGAAAAATCACAATAGTACTAACCAATACTTTGTAATTCAGAATCATATACTACATTAAATTTAACTTGTTCCCACAAAGTATTCTTCACACAATTGATATTTACTTCCCATTCCAATATAGTTAATGTCCCGGTAGTTGATATCAGAGCCTTCATCAACCATCACATAAATATTTCGTATCTTTACACATGGCATCTGTGACATTATTTCCAGCTTGAAAACTTTCTTTGAAAACGAAAAGGTGGAGGGAAATCCCATTTTGTTTTAGACAATATTTTCACTAATACAAGTTAATTTGATGATGATGTAAATGTATTACTATTAAAAGAAAAGAAATAGGTATAATATTAATCAAATAAAGAAGAATATCAAAGAAATCATCCTACTCGCACATTACATTTGAGGCAGGCCTGTATTATGATATGATCATAGGCCCACGGTAAAAATACGTATATAAGACAATATGCTAGTTACGCTATACAAGAAACTTTGCGTGCTTGGCTGATCCTCACTTGATGAAGGTCATATTGATTTATCGTCTACAGAGATGCCTCCTAAAGAAAACATACCTTAATGGCCCCAAAAAAGCAAAGAAAAGAGGCACCAGGGGCCCGTAAAAAGGAGGCCCTGACGTTCATTTTACCCCGGGTCCGTAATGACTCTCGGCGGCACTGCACCCCATTTGCATGATTTTTCTCGGGATGGAAAAACGCGGGAAAAGGGAGTGCTGAAACAAATATACTATTGAAATACCTGTATTGTATTGTTTGCATGTTGTTCAATTATTTCCAGTGCCCTGTTACCATAGAGTTTGGTCGCATATTGGCCTGATAATTCCTTGGCTACTCTCTCGTTGTCCCTAAAATCGTATCCTTCAATAGAAAACTCACCAGATGGAGCATTGCGATGTACGCGGTGAGTATAATAGTCTCCTGAACCACCGTAAATTCCTGTTCAATAAATATAAATAAAGATGTACTTTGTAATTGTACAAACTATCGAATTCAAAAGAGAACAACCTTTGTTTCTTAACCATCAATTAAAGGAATTTTGTGATTCCATTGTCCTCGTTTTATAGTATGTTTGAGTAGATATCCACGAAAAAAAAAATGTATTCCCAAAATGTCAGCTGATTCCGATTTTGCGTTTGCGAGTTATACAAGATTATGTATAATTATACAGACCACAAGAGAATTTAGGTACCAGTTACCCCTGTATATCCCCAAAACCCCAAAATATATAAAAATCAAAACAAGCAGCCAATACCTGTACTCTTCAGCTCTGATTTAAGTGTATTTATTTGTTGAAATCTGTTGCGATTGAAAAAAACGGTTACCTAGAACCATAAAAACCCAAGGAAGGAATGATATCATTAATGTTCGAATCAATGGAAAGCACGGCCGGGAGCACGGCGCTTGAGCTCTTGCCGGGATCTCTTGTTCAAGAACGTTTTGTGTATAAATCAATAAAGCATCAATAGAGCAAACTGTAGACTCCCTGTGTCTCGGGTTTGACTGAGTATTTGGAGAAAACTAAGGGAGGGGTGGGGGGATTTTTTTGCATAGGGCATTATGTAATTATTAATTGTCACATTATCCAGATATGGAACCACCGACCGAGTCTAAGCAAATTGCAACTTTGGGAATTCCCAGGACAAAATTTTATCCAACAAAATGGGAATCCCATTTTGACAATAAAATGATTAAAAAATTGGGAATTCCTAGTGGCCCTAAAGAAGACAGGCAAATTTTTGCCAAAGTTTTTAGGAAATCCCAAGCCTAAATAAACAGGTGTCTTTTTCTTTGGAATTCCAATGTCTTCTTTAGGGTTGTGAAAATAATGACCTTTTTTTTTTTTTTTTTGGGGGGGGGAAATTCCGGGAGCAAAAACTTGTGAAAAAGTTTGGGAATCCCATGTCTTCTTTAGGGGGTGCCTTTAATTTCTGGAATAGCCCATTGCGGATAATAAGTGCATGATTTCTTGACCGATTTCAACGAGCTAGAAGATGCAGCTATTGGCTCCTGGTTCTAATTATGACATGCTTGTCTTTGTTTAGGATAGACAGGAATGAAAATAACTGGTACCTTAATTCTTTTGCGGTCCGTATTACATTCCCGGGATTACATTGCTCCATACATAGGCCACTGTGCTGTAATCTCGTTCTGTTAACAGAACGCAAATACAAATTTGGCGATATTTTTGCTATGCGAATAAATCTGCAAGAAATGTTTAGCACACAAGCATTATTCAAGTAAACTTTACCGAAAAAAGAATCAAATCCCCGATTGAGTGGAAGACAATTATTCCTGGACATGCCCAGATGCCATTTGCCGACTAAGTGTGTTGCATATCCATTCTGTCGTAGACTGTCAGCAATGGTTGGTAAATGTAGTGGTAAACAGGTGGGTTCCGTTGGATGAATGTATCTATTTATCCCGTTATGGCTCTGTCAAGTTCATAAAAAGACAAAATTCATTTATACCATGTATACGTTGATACATTTATGATATAGTTAAAACGTAAAGAAACAAAACGAAATTTATTACTACATCAGAACAAATAGTTGTTTAGTTGTAAGGAGGGCCTAGCGTGCACCCTCGCAAATATACTTCTAATCAACATTTCTAGATCAGAAAACATATATACGTTGAAAAAGATAAGCTATGTTAACAAATTTAAAAAGTGTCCCAAGGGGTCAACAGGGGTCAAATTTCATACATAGGGTTGAAATTCCAAAATTGTTCAGATTTTGTCACACACCAAAGTATTCCTCTGGTCATAAACGATTCAGAAAAAGTATAGTTTGACCTATCTGCGGCTTACCGTCCTTTGTTTAAAAGCAGAAAGGTCACAATTGGAGGTGTTCATTTTTTTGGCCACACAGGCGGTCACAAATTAGAAGTGCTCCGATTTCAATGAAAATGGTCTCAAATTGTTCGCCATTTAAAATGAACTCAAATAAGGAATAGTTTGCACTATCTAGAATGCTTTTTGTTGCCAAAATGCAGCAATGACCTATTTTATGTTGTTTCCTAGGTATGGTAACGAAGCATAAATTCCTTTTAAAAGGCAACTCAGACCCACATGCCACTCTCTAAATGTAAAAGAGTGAAAAACTCACTCCCGAAAAGAGTGATTCACTTATAAGACCACTCAAAAAGAGTGAAATGTGTTTTTAACTTTAAAACCACTCAAAAAAGAGTGAAAACCACTCTAAAAGAGTGAATTTTAACTCTTTCAAGGAGTTAAATGAAGGACAACTCTAAAAACGGTGTATGACGAAAAGGTTGACTCCCCTAAAATGAGCGGTTAAAAGTCGAAGAGAGGAAACAGGCCGCCCTCGCAACAGTCAGCATTATAGCCAGAGAATAGATATTCTTGAGTGGGCACAGGCTAATTTGCATAGCAGTCGGACTCCTGCATTGTATGTGTTCATTTGTGTATGGAGAGCAATGCCCGGGAGCAGTGGCGACCCTTCGTCGTATTTTGTTCATTTGTGTATGGAGAGCCATTCTTGCCCGTGGGACTTATGCTAGATCCTCAGGTCGAGTCAGACGCTGCATGTAGGCTACTAGAAACGAAAATTAAAAAAAGCAGGGTTCCTCCTGTGTAGGCCTATACATATTAAATGGGTATAGACATTGTTCTCAAATATTAATGAATTTAGATAAACATACAGGATATAATGAACCTTTTATTAGTCGTTTTATAGTCTATACCATCTATAGAGGTTATCCGTGTTCTATAAGCTGCATATCCTATCAGCAACTGCTATACCTTGTTTAGGACTTTCAAAAGAAGTACCTACATGTGCAACCATGACTATTTCAAAAAGGCCCGCCAAAGTCATGCAGGTAACTCCCGAGGTCGTGCATTGAATTGGTTTGAATGAGGAATACTACGGGAATCAGCACCTTTTGTCACACATGAGTAAAGTGGATAACCTCTATATACCGTATGTCATAATACCAATATTTGTAATAATAACTAATGTTTTGCATCTTAAATGTGCAGTCCATATGCGCAAACGAATACTAATCTTTCAGATATAAAGCTTTAGAGATCTTTAGAGGATATCAAATAACATGTCACACCCTGCTTCATCAGCTATTTATTGCAGATATTTATAGCACAATACTTCATCGACTATCTGCTGTTGATAACATACTGCTTCGTCGGCAATTTACTGCTAATAACACACTACTTCAGCAGCTATCTACCACTGATATAGCACACAGCTTCATGAGCCATCTATTGTGGATAGCACGCTACTTCATCTGCTATCTAATCGGCTATCTACTCCTAATAGCACACTGACTTCAGCAGCAATCTAAGGATAGCACACTTCTCAACTATCGACTGCGCGCTGATAAAACACTTTGCTATCCGTTATCTCCTGCTGATAGCATGCACACTACTTCATCAGCTATCTACTGCTGATAGCATACTGCTTCGTCTGAAATCTGCTGCTGACAGAAACACTGACTTCAGCAGCTATCTACCGCTGATAGTACACTATCATCAGCTACATATTACGGACAGCACACTACTACATCAGCTATCTACTGCTCATAGCATAGTCCGAGTAATCAGACCCAGAACAAAATATTAATTTCTGACATGATCGTACTCATAGCACACTGCTTCATCAGCTGTCTGCTGATAGCATAATTCATCGGTTATCTACTACTAATACCACACTACTTCATCATATCCACTATCTATACCAACTCGCTTGTACTACTGCTGTCATTTCTTCTTAACTTTTCAAAGTATATACGAGGGACATTCAAAAAAGTTCTCACTCCATCATCACATCTCTGTTATCTTACGTGCCAGGCAGTTGAAATTACCAATGATTATACTCTGAAATCTAGGCTACAAAATAAAACTTATTTAATGAAAATGTGAGTTTTGGTTGTTAAAATATGTTGGTCAAAGCAAATACAGATTTGGTACATCGGAAACGGTTAAAAACTGAAGCCAAAAGTTTAGTAAGCATCATATTGTAGCTTTGGATAATGTCCATAAAATGTTTTTATGGTGTATAGAAATGGTGTATAGAAACGATAGCCATCGAGGTCGCGTCACTGAAATCATGAAAAAAAAATTACGTATTTTGCATTGTTCTCAGAAAAAAACCCGGGTTTTCTACCTATGGCGCTCTGGCTGAAATACAGCCAAACAATGCAAGATAAATGTAAACCTGTATTTCTCAAGGTAGCTACATCGGTAAGCCAATTCGTATGGATAGACTTCTCGAGCAAGTTTCCTAAAGCTATCAATTTTCATACTCTGCAGATCACGATCATGTCAGTAAATAAATATTTTGTTCTGGGACTGATTATTCGGACTGCACTGCACTGATTTGAAAATAAATGTAAGCAATGTAAGGCATATAGGCCTACTACCATACATCCTGACTCTAAAAATAAAAAATAAAAATAAAACAAACGCATAGGCTTTCAGGCCACCTGCAGGAAACAAACTTTGTTTATAATTTAAACCTGAATTAAAAACAAAAAAGATATAAATGATTGTAACATTTATAGTGCAATGTTTTTTACTTAAAATTAAATGCTATTTACCGTATAGAGCCCAGTCATAATAGATGCTCTCGAAGGTGAACATACCGGCTGTACATAATAGTTATCCAAACGAACTCCACTCGAAGCTAATTCATCCATAAATGGCGTTTTAATTTCGCTACCTTCATGAAAACCAACATCGTTCCATCCCAAGTCGTCTGCTAAAATGAACACAATATGAGGCGATTTTCTCTGTGAATTTCTGAGCACATCGTATCTTCTCATTTGTATCTCATCAGGAAGTAGATCATCAGGAAGTAAATAAATAAGAATCAAGAGAAATAATGTTATCGTGATCGCCATCTTGAAAATGTGTTCCATGTTTTACATGATAAAACCTACTTGATTTCCCGCATCAATGCAGGTCGCTTTTCTCTGCATGGCTGCACTGATGAATAACATGTTTTGTATGTATTGGTGTATGTCAATGAAATCTGTATAATTTTCTGATTGAATTGGTCGTAATTCACCCATGCAGAACGCCACTGACCACCCTCTATTTATGCATAGTCGTGCTGGAAGTTGATCGATACATGAAATCCACACAATTCTTTTTACTTTGAAGTTAATTTCTTCGGTTTTATAAAAAACAATAATTGTATTTTTTCAGTAATGTCAGATAAAACCATACTGCTTTGATATACCTTTTTGTTTTATTTTTACAGGCCTGAACTTCGCCCGTGAGCTTTTTTGGTGTTAACTTTTTAGCGTTTCAAACTAATATACGGTAGTTCGCAAAAGAAAGATTTTCTCACCTCTATAAAGGCACATCGCGTCGTACATGAGCTTACATGTACGGGTCTATATAGTTTTGTCAGAATTTCTATTTTGATTTCACCGTTTTTCACTTCAGACTGCTAAATGTCCATAGTACTTCTATTTCGAAAGCAACCAGCAGAAATTATCGATATTTCTATTATGGCTTGCAGAATCATCAATCCATGGGTATATTCACGCGTTGATTTTGAAAAATGTTCAGTCGGACGTGAACTTGAAATCAAAACGGAAATTCTGCCAAAACTACCCGACAAAACTATGATTTATAGCCCATGTCGTTAGAGAGTTGGGAAAAATCCTTCATTGGCTAAATATATTACTTTGAAAAGCTACAAACTGGGATTTAAAAAAAGCTCACGGGCCAAATTGAAGCCCGTTAAATCTTACTAGAAGACTAAATTTCAAGTTCAACACCACTGAGGAAAAAATAATATACATCATCAAGTATTTTTTTTTTCTAACATTAACTGAAAAAACTGAACATTGTTGCTTTTCATTTGGCTGAAAAATTACAAAAACAGCAGAGCAACACCGTGATAAACACTTGAACACTAAATAAACACTTGTACAATCGATTGCAAAATTTAGAAAATCCCATAGGAAAATTGCCGAAAAACGTCTCCCCCCCCCACCAGCAGTCAACTTAAATTCATGGCGGCCAGCAGGGGGGGGGGGGGCAAGATGTGGCAAAGGCTGCAATGGACATCTGGATTTGAGCCAATCCATGTCAACTCCAGGGATGTGAACCGCAGCACCTCTTCAATTTTGTTCTTTTTCCGTGTGGTGGTAGATATTGATGAGAAAGTAAAATCCTGAAAATTTGAGCTTCATATTTCGTTTTCCCGTGGCATCAATTTAAAATTTAGGGGGGTCCGCGTAAAAAATGTGTCGCAACGCGAAAGACGATGTTTGGAGGTCCATAATAATGGGAACCCCCAATAACTTTGAAAAGTATGTATACTGGGGTACATTTGTGTGCAGAATTCAGATCTGGCTTGAAAACTTGTAACTCCTTTACTTTAAAAGATATAGGGCCCTCAAAATGCAACTTCGTACATCCAGGACCAACTTGGGGGGGGGTCAGAACTCCAAAAGTAAAAATAATTTTATTGTCCATTTTTTGCCAGTCAGAGCCATTTGGTAGCATATTACTCTTATCCCATATTGAGCCTATTAGAATACTTTTAGCTGAGATATTACCCATGCAAAACTCCAATTCTACATTTTTGTACATTTTGACCCCCCAGAAAACCAATGTCAGACATTTTGCCCCACCATCAACTTCAGGTATGTTGAAAATATGTTCTTGGACAACATTTCTGAGAGATATTGGCTTTGGGTCTAGATGACTTTGCTTATAGGCCTACATGTCATTCCAGCCACATCAACAAAATGGGCTGGTTGGTCAGTGGTCATCCCCTCAAATTTTGCTGAAAATCATTTCTAGCTTACCTCTATGAGTATAATGAACACATGGAAAAAATGAATCGGCGAACAGAAGAAAAAAATAAACAAATAAAATTAAAAAAAGAAAAAAAGAATAAAAATTCCCTTTAAAAGGGAAGGCCAGCCTCAATGCAGAAGAGGTCTTGTAAATAGTTTGGGTCACCGTGAAAGGCATTTTTTAGGATCACGCTTACATCCATGTTACATGACAGTTCACCAAAACATCAATGGTGAGAACATGCACACTGAAACAGCAAAAAGCATTAACTCCTTAATTCATTACCCGGTACTCCAAATTGTTCTGTATTTTTGTCTTTACTGCTTTTTACCCATGCTTATTATTAAAATCAAGAAATACACTGCAGTTGTTAGTTAATTCGCTATGCAAACTCAACTTACATGCACATTTTATTTTAAAATGATTTTATATTATTTCGCAATGTATAGTTTACTATAAAGTAGATAGGGGCAAGCACATGATAAAGGACTGATCACTCACTACAATCTTCACTTTTAAACTGTATTTTTTGAATGTGTTGATTGTTAGTCCGAAACTCCTGCAAAGCTATGGACATGGCATCTTACCTACTCCATTCTGTAATAGTCTGCATTGTGTGTTTTCTCAGTCTTCAATCATTTTGTTGAATGTAATTTTATGAATCAAATAAAAAAGATAGAAAGTGGCCTCACTTTAGTTATGTGTCATTTTACAGTATTTATAATTTATAAAGTAAGACAATAATTTATTTATTTTCTATAAGTGCATGTCAAAATATGGGATATATTGTTCAATATTATAGCTAGCCCATAAAAACTTTATTTTCCATCGGATTTTTCCCGTTGAAAAGACAAAACTGATGTTAAAGATAGCAATAATATCATCAATAACATTTTGAGTCAATTTTATCCATAAAACGATACAGGATAGGATAGATAATTACTTTGACTTCAATGTGCTCCATATAATGAAGATTTTGATTCTACAACATTATTAGATCTGTTATCAACATATCAATTATGCACTCACAGGCAACCAAACATCATGCTATGCTCAGTAGTCCACTGATATGACCTCGTTCCAGTGATCATTCCCTCGCTAATTACTAATTGTTGACCATGTCATTTTTTTGATATGCTGATTGCTGAACAAGTTTATGTTTATATGTGTAGGCCTAACCTATGATAACTTTTTAAGTCATAATTAATTCAAACATAACTTTGGCAATACTCAATCGTTTTCGTTCGTTGAAACGGCAAAACATACTTTCTTTTCCTTGCAAATCGAATTAGCAGACATCAAAAACATTTTAACCACAAGAAGTAAAAAACATAATTCATACCAATAGAAGAAGGCTATAATCTTAGCTAATCTTTAGTGTACACAAATCCCATCTCAGAATTAGATACCAGCCCTATGGGCTGGCGAAAAGCTTAAAATGTGTCACGGAAATTCATGCCACTGTTTTTCCGTGTCATACTGCAGTTACTGTCCGTTTTCCTATACACAATACACAGTGCTCTCACCATTGACGCGCGACCTTTACAAATAGTGTATGTTAGAAGTATATTGCATTTGTCTAGTTAACATCACTGTGTGAAAAATAACCAGCCAATATTTAAAGTATTCTCCAAACTTCTAGCAAATATATTTCTCTAACATGACCTAAAATTACAGCTAGGTTAGATGTTCAGAAATAGACTTTTGTAAAATATGAGTGAGGGCAAGGCATAGCTAGCTCATAGCTAGCCAACTCCCCGTGTTAATTGAATGGAGATTTGAGCGAAAATATTGAGCTATATTGGTAACGGACCGCTCAGTTCAGAAGGATGCCACAAAAAAACGGTACTACATTGAAAGTATTCTATGAAATTCTAGAAAATATAGTTTTGTAACATGTCCTAAATTTTTAGCTAATTTAGGTGTTTGGAAATAGTCACACTTTTGTGTTTTAGGAAGGATATGTAAACAACAGATAACACCAAAAATATGAAGAAATTATTTCCAAACCGTGTTAAGTCAACAATCATTATGTTGCTAATTTTCAAGAATGCTGGTTAACAAAAAGCAGATCATTGTCTCATTTCGTGAACAAAGGTCCACATACCATTGTTTCCTTGCGTTTCCTTTATAATCGGTTACCCAACTGAAGCTGTATTATACCAGCTCATTGCGATACCGACATATAAAACAGACACATGTGCAAAACCAGAGAAGATCCGATTTAATCAGTTTAGCTGTTTCAATGAGTGTTATCTTGGTTTAATAGCTTTTAATGGGGTTTAAGTCCTGCAAAGGTCGAAGTGAATTCTACTGTAGACATGACTGCATCATGTTATATTTCCTCACAGGGAGGATGGCAATTTATTTCTCGCATTTACGGCCCTAGCTACTATGGGCTATTTGTGGGGAGGAGACAAGTTTAAGTGACCGCTTATGGGTTCGAATTTCAACCAGCCGAATCATGAAGCTCCCGTGGCCAAGTGGTTAAGGCGTAGGTCTCGTAAACCTGAGGTCCTGGGTTCGATTCCCAGGCGGGATCACTTTTTCTACTTGTCTCCTTTATTGTTTGCGACGGCGAACCTGATGAAAAAAATAATGTTTATTTATATAATTCCCGTCGATCATGCCACTGTTTTTCCGTGTTATATTTCCTCACAGGGAGGATGACAATTTATTTCTCGCATTTACGACCCTAGCTTCTATGGGCTATTTGCGGGGAGGAGACAAATTTAAGTGACCGCTTATGGGTTCGAATTTCAACCAGCCTAATCATGAAGCTCCCATGGCCAAGTGGTTAAGGCGTAGGTCTCGTAAACCCGAGGTCCTGGGTTCGATTCCCAGGCGGGATCACTTTTTCTACTTGTCTCCTTTATTATTTGCGACGGCGAACCTGATGAAAAAATAATTTTTATTTATATAATTCCCGTCGATCATGCCACTGTTTTTCCGTGTTATATTTCCTCACAGGGAGGATGACAATTTATTTCTCGCATTTACGACCCTAGCTTCTATGGGCTATTTGCGGGGAGGAGACAAGTTTAAGTGACCGCTTATGGGTTCGAATTTCAACCAGCCTAATCATGAAGCTCCCGTGGCCAAGTGGTTAAGCGTACTTCTCGTAAACCTGAGGTCCTGGGTTCGATTCCCAGGCGGGATCACTTTTTCTACTTGTCTCCTTTATTATTTGCGACGGCGAACCTGATGAAAAAATAATGTTTATTTATATAATTCCCGTCGATCATGCCAGGGCCGTAGCAAGGTTGAAAAATGTGGGGCGGCCATCACAAATATGGGGCGGCCAAATTACTAATATATGCCCAAATTGATATGAAGATATAAAGAAAAACATAACAAATTTCTCAAAAAGTGGGGCGGTCATGGCATCCCCGGTCGCCCCGCTTGCTACGGCCCTGGATCATGCCACTGTTTTTCCGTGTTAAATTTCCTCACAGGGAGGATGACAATTTATTTCTCGCATTTACGACCCTAGCTTCTATGGGCTATTTGCGGGGAGGAGACAAGTTTAAGTGACCGCTTATGGGTTCGAATTTCAACCAGCCTAATCATGAAGCTCCCGTGGCCAAGTGGTTAAGGCGTAGGTCTCGTAAACCTGAGGTCCTGGGTTCGATTCCCAGGCGGGATCACTTTTTCTACTTGTCTCCTTTATTATTTGCGACGGCGAACCTGATGAAAAAATAATGTTTACTTAACATTTGGGTAAAAAATTTTAAAAAAAAAAATTGCCGACCGACCTACCCTATATTTTTTTAATGTTACGCCAATCAAACAATTTTTTAGGCCATAGAAGATGGCACTGTGAATAGTTGAAGGTAAACAGGTCCAATTTGTATCTTTATTTTGTTTTTAATAAAAATCCCTTTAAAAAGGTATGTGCTGGGACAAGTTGCTCACAATGAGTTAGTTATGTCATATTTCTTCAATAAAATTGTCAAAATTATTTTGAAGTGCATAGATTAGGGTGTTCAAAACATTTTGGTTGAAAGTTCATTTTTGTTAATCTCTCAATATCGGGCACTTTCCCCCAAATTCGGATTCCTTACACTTCCAATCCAATTCTTATACTTTTGTGCTCTTGACATAATTGTTACTCCTCCTCAAGTTTACGTCCATCAATTTAAATCCCAATACAAACAATTTTAAAATTTAATCCGTTGCGGATTAACACTAACCCCTAGATGACCTATGACCTCTAAACATCTTTACTCACCTGATGCTCCCTTGCCATGCTTACCCAGAGATTTATTATCACTAAGTAAAGGTTGACATTAAAGTTTGCTCTATCAAAGGAGCGCAATTTCCCAATCACTGAATCTAAATCAAAATTGACCTTATTTGACCCCTAATGACCTTTGACCTCAAATATCTCCATTCACACGTTGTCTCCCTACTCAAAGATTATTATTAGTATGTTATGAGTTTGTTGAAAGCAGACTAATAACACTTTGGGGTTACACAAACACCCCTGCACATACACATATATTGTATTACAATTCTGTAAAATGCGTTGGAAGCAGAATTTATTTCTGCGCATTTTGACACCTCATTAGATACGATAGCCCCGAAATCAATAAAACACCGGTCAATTTAATGTAGTGAGGTCCGGATTTGAAAGTTGCACTTACAACAATACAAAAACACTCAGATATCATTACACAGATTTCCTTCCATAAGGCTGCGATCACATAGAAGTATACGGTATACAGTATTCGCTATTCGCTATACAAAATACACTTATTCGATCAGGCTGAGTTCACATAGGAGTATACTATGTGAACTCAGCCTGATCGAATGAGCGTATTTCATATAGCGAATAACGAATACCGTATACCTCTATGTGATCGCAGCCTTATACATGTAGTGAATACAAATCAATATACGCTGTGACGTCAATATTTAGTCAATTGCTACAAATGAGGTGTCAAAATGTGCAGAAATAAATCTGCTTCCACTGCATTACAGATTTGTAATACAATCGCCCGTTTTTTAATAATGGCCATTATTTAAAAGGGGGTAATTACCTTTTTAATGAGATGTTTACAATATTGGTTAAGAATATGAATGCTTGAAATCAGGCACTAGTAATAAAATGTGGTGGGAATGTAAATAAAATCTTTCAAAGCAGATGGGTTTCAAATACAGGTTGAGTAAAAAAGGGCAATAGAGCGAAAATTCCATTTTTATTTTACAATCCGGTTGAACTTTTTAAGTTTAAAATGATATATAAATGGTATACCTATTAGTGACCATGTGTGAAAAAATGAAGGAATTAGCATTTACCGTTCTGTTTTTATGACACATTTTTCAGCGATACCCAATTTTATGGTTTGTCCACGAGACATCTCAAATTTGAATGTTAGCACACTTTATGTAAGGTATATTTGAAACACCTGCTATTTTCTCAACCTCATTGACACTAAAGTAGAATGAAGCACCCAAAGTGGTATTGCAGCTAGCTGATCTTGTTTAAGTAGAAGAAACAATATTACCTTAACCGTTGTTAACTTTAAAGATGTTCATTCTCTATAAAAGAATTATACACATTTGTAGGCGGGGTTTTCAAATGTCGAAAGGAAATGCATTCAAGTTAAAGTGTTGTGAATAAAAAAAAATATCCAGTAAGTTGGACATATTAGGATTAGAAAAACTGGAGTGGGAGTCGGGAAATTTATGAGAAAAATTATGAGCTTTCTTCTCCAAAATCTCCAAGCCTATTATGGCATTCTTAAATCATCCATTTCAACTTGGCGCTTCTTTTCTTTCTCTCTGTCTTAGGACCAAAAACCCGATAAAGGGTGCGTTCAGATTTTTTAAAAAAAGAAAAGAAAAAAAAGCGATTCAAAGTGCGCTACACACAGGCACAACGTCTAGACGTTGGTCCACAAGCCTCAGCACACTTTACAGGTTGTCGCTGACCACTATGGCCCCACATCATTCCATAAACCATTTAACAACAATTCAGGGACTTTGCTGGTTCAAGAGCGCACACCCAAAACTTTCCACAAGTAACCTTCGCAACCAGGATCAGCTCCCCGAGTTTCGTACGGGTTACAACGAGACAATTAGCAGTAAGTTCCTTGTCCAGGTGAATTTCAAGCTAACTCAATTTTTCAACAGAGTGTAATAGGCACCGCCAGGGTTCGAACTCGCAACCTCTCGCACCATAGTCGAACGCCTTACCGATTGAGCTAACTTGACTACTTGAGATATTCCTGTGCAGACGGGCCATTATGTTGTTTGGCTTTGCCCTTCAGTCTTCTTTTTTCTAAATTGTGCTGAACCTTCACGACAATCTCATATACTTCTTAACGTAGTGCCATGTTGAATGTTAACAATCTACTACTTGCTTTAAAATGTTAAACATGTTAAAGAGAACACAAGTATGGACACAGTATCTGGACGATTGATTTGTACTATGATTTCATTTCATTTAATATTACCTCATACCTAATCGAAAACATAAGAAAATAATATAAGCGTCTGTACAGGTCTGTTTATAGGGAGACAAGCATGAAAAAGTGTATCTGTTCTATTCACTTCAATCATCTTGATCTTTAACCTTTGGAACATTTCACATGCATGCTGTTTTCTCAATGCCTTCTCGGACCATTAGATAGTAATTCAAATCGTGAAACCGTAAAACGATCTGTTGGTCAGCATAGATATTGAATAAAATTGAATCCCCATCACATCAATTCAACGTTACACCCTTTTTTTGAAATACTGACTACCCGCGACTTAAAACACATGTACAGTACTATAGTACATATATCAGGTATTTACATGTTGTGTTCAGAACTTGATCACTAACTTTTGATTCAGTTTTTCTCTTTGGTATGAATATGTTCATGTTTTCTCAAGTCACCCAACTGTGTACAGCCTTTGTTACAAAATGAACATTTATAAGGCTTCTCTTTAGTGTGGATCCTTTCATGTATTTTCAAGTTGTCTGATCTTGGGAAACCTTTGTTACAAAATGTACATATGTAAGGCTTAACATTGGTATGAATACGTTCATGTACTTTTAAGTTACATGATTGTGCGAAGCCTCTATTACAAAATGTACATTCATAAGGCTTCTCTTTTGTATGTATACGTTCATGTACTTTCAACTGACTTGACTGTGTGAAACTTTTGTTGCAGAATCTACATTTATATTTCTTTTCGTTAGTATGCGTACGTACATGCATTTTCAGTTGATATGAGCTAGGAAAGCTCTTGCTACAAAATTTACATTCAAACGGTTTCTCATTTGTATGCGTACGTTCATGTATTTTCAAGGAACCTGATGTTGTGAATCTTTTCTCACAATATTTACAATTATAAGGTTTCTCTTTGGTATGGATACGTCTATGTGTTATTAAACTACTTGATGTTTTACAGCCTTTGTTACAAACTTCACACTTAAAAGGTTCCTCTCCAGTATGAACACGTTCATGTGTTTTCAAATCACCTGACTGTGTGAAGCCTTTGTTGCAAAATGCACAATTAAAAGGCTTCTCTTTAGTGTGGATTCGTTCATGTGTTTTCAAATTACCTGATGTTGTAAAGTCCTTGTTACAAACTGTACACTTATAAGGTTTCACTTTAGTATGTGTACGTTCATGTCTTTTCATGTTGCCAAGTGTTTGAAAACCTTTGTTACAATATTTACATATGTAAGGCTTCTGTTTAGTGTGAACACGTTCGTGATTTTTCAATTGATTTGACCGTGTGAATCCTTTGTTACAAACTTTACATTCAAAAGGTTTCACTTGAGTATGGATACGTTCATGATCGTTCCAGTTATTCCATGTTCTGAAGCTTTTGTTACAAAATTTACAAGTATAAGGCTTCTCATTTGTATGGATACGTTCATGTGTTTTCAAGCAAGTTGATGATATTAAACCTTTATTACAATATTTGCATTTGTAAGGCATTTGTTTAGTATGAATACGTTCATGTACTGTCAAGCCACTTGATCGTGAGAAGCATTTGTTACAAACCTTACATTTAAAAGGCTTCTCTTTTGTATGGATACGTTCATGTTCTTTCAAGCAACTTGATGACATTAAACCTTTGTTACAGTATTTGCATTTGTAAGGCGTCTCTTTAGTATGAATACGTTCGTGTACTGTCACGCTGCTTGACTGGGTGAAGCCTTTGTTACAAAATTTACACTTGAAACGCCGCTCTTTCTCTAATTTCTCTGTAGTAATGCAAGATTTAGAATGTTTCTTGTAACGGGATTTGGGAAACATTTGTTGGCAACTTTTCTGATTAGCATTCGGCTGTTTTTTTGTTTCCTGTTTCGTGTTTATAGATACTCCTTTACATTGATATTTAAAGGCTTCTTCGTATCTTTTCGTTTCCTCTGGCAATGTGTGGATTGTTCAATAGACATATTTCTGTCATTGCTTCCCTTCTGTCGCGACTTTAATTTTCCTTTACGGGATGTTCTTCTTGTCTTTAGAACCTTGGGAATGGGTACATATTTCACCGTGCTCTTGTAGTCATACCAGTAAGGACGAATCCGCATTTCGTGGTGTCGTTTGTGAGACAAATATCGGGTCACATTGTTGTAGAATCTTTGTCCGCAATATTTACATACGTGAGGCATTAAATAATCCCACTCACGTCGACGTCTGTTCATCGGCATCATACTGAAATAAAAACAAAAAGAAGAAAGTGTAGTTAATTCTTGATTTGATTTGTTCGGTTTGACAACCCTGGATAACCCAAGCAAGCCTCTTGTGAAGCTTATTTCCACGGAGGTCCATTTGAACACCGAGACGGGTTGGGACATCATTTAACACCATACTCTTCCCGAAACTGACTGCTAGCTACATGTATGGTTATGAAATACTCATCAACTCCGACCCCGGCCTTGTAAATGCATTCCAAAAGCAATTTATAGCCAGCCACCCGTCCACCCGTAAGTCATTTTGGACGGGCAGTTTGCTCCTGGGACCATTGGGGAGAGGCAATATGGGACCATTGGGGGACAGCTCGACAGGCCTGTGGTAGATGCTAAATTCTTGAAATTGTGGTAGATGCTAAATTCTAAAAATAGTGCCTGAATAAGTTCTTTGAACTTAAAACAAGACCAGACTAAAGTAATAAATCACGGTTATAGCAATAGCTGTTTTGTCTGGTTTATGTTTTCAGGGTCAAATTTGGGAGAGGGGGGGGGGTGAAAATGATGGGCACTTGTCAAATCCTAGCGTAAGACCTAAGTTAGGCTACTGAAAATAAGGGGCATAAAAACCAGAACTTCATAACCATGTGCGCTAGTGCGCCTCCCAACTTTGCCCTTATGAACCCTCCTGATGCAGGCCTATCCATACAAACAGAAAAATAAAAATATAGGCCTTACTGACCGTAACCTCGTGATCGTAACTCTGTTTCATATAGCACACGTATATCCAGTACCAGAGAGAAGATACCGTACCGGTACCCGATTCGCATACTTCATGTATACGGTATTGCAACATGGTTGTTCACTGAATCGACATTATCCTACAGTTTTCTTTGTTGATGCATTTTATAGCAATATCTTACTCTCAAACAAGACGAATGAATTCCTCTAGACCGCAAAATATGGTACAGGTGTTTCCCACTATCTCGAGTACTACTCCATGTACATGTACATGTTATGTAGTACTATACTACACGTATTTAATGCGTACCGTGTCGTGCGTTCCACCATTTCCTGTATTAAAGATCTGTACATAAGCCTGTAAATCACAGTGAATTGGCTGTACATGCACGTAGCACTTATTTACTAGTACCTCGTTGACTGTTGACCGTGACTGTTGACGTACTATCTACCAACTCGACCCAAACAAACTCGGTCTACAGCGAGTTGAGCTCATGTTCTATTACAGAAAGCTAGCTTTGAGTGCTTTGTCAATATCATAGTCGGATCCGGGGTCACTCCCATTGTAGCCTGTACACCATGTCATTTCCGCGTATTAGCTATTGCAATTTTGCTACCCCTTTTTCCAATTTTTCATGTTTTTGACACTCTAAACACGATACGCGCGTATCGTGCCTATCTACGAAAAACTACCCATGGAAAATCCAAAGACCACATGATGCAGTCATGTCTACAGTAGAATTCAACTCGACCTTTGCAGGACTTAAACCCCATTAAAAGCTATTAAACCAAGATAACACTCATTGAAAACGGCTCAACTGATTAAATCATATCTTCTCTGGTTAAATACACACAACATATGTGTCTGCTTTACACGTACAATGGAGCAATGAGCTGGGATTATACTTTCAGTTGGGTGAATGATTATAAAGCGAGCGCTAGAGAACAATTGTGTGTGGTCTTTGTTTACGAAATGAGACAATACGTGCTTATTGTTAACCAGCGTTCTTGAAAATGAGAAACATGGTGGTTTGCAGACTTAACACGGTTTGGAAATAATTTCTTCATATTTTTTGGTGTTATCTGTCGTTTACATATCCTTCCTAAAACACGTAAAAGTACGCATATTTCCAAACATCTAAATTAGCTAAAAATTTAGGACATGTTACAAACCTATATTGTCTAGAATTTTAGAAGAGTACTTATAATATTGGCCGGTTATTTTTCACACAGCGACGTTAACTAGGCAATGTACTATTACCTATAACATTAACTAAAAAACCAAAGTAAGCATATTTCCAAACATCTAAATGAGCTAACACTATAGGTTTTGTAAATAAACTATATTTTCTAGAACTATAGAAGAGTACTTTTAATATTGGCCGGTTATTTTTCACACAGCGACGTTAACTAGGCATATCCCCATACTTTTAACGTAGGCTATTTGTAGAGGTCACGCGTCAATGGGAGAGAGCACTGTGTATTGTGTATAGGAAAACGGACAGTAACTGCAGTATGAGACCATAGCCAAATGCATAAGTCACGACTATTGGCAGTGGCTGATTTAGGGCGTATTTATTTATATAATTTATGTACAATCTAGGCCCCAGCAAATATACAAGAAAATCACATTTAGTGTGGCCATATTAAACAAGACATAGGCCTATTCAAAAGAAACATATCTACAAAATAAAAACCTGTTATAAACGTAAAAGAAGCCCGAAAGTTGAAAACTGTTAAACTTTATATCAGGCGGATTCTCCTGATATGTGATGCGATCAAGCAAAATCAGTCGGAACTCGGAAATATTGATTTTGAGATATAGCCAAACAAAGGAAATGTTTCCTTTTTTTCTGTTGTTTTGGAAACTCTTTGCTCATATCTTTTGATCTGGTTGTTCAATTTTAATGTGGTTTTCTGGAAAATGCAGCTTTGTAAATGCTTTATATTATCCTATAAGAAACTGAAAATGTAATATTTCCGAGTTCCGACTAAGTTTGCTTGATCGCATCACATACGGTATACTGTGAAGCTCCAAAATCTTCTTTCTTTCTTCTTTAGTAGAAACGAAAAATGGTAATAGTGTCAGACGTTTGCACCGTTTTTCGACCAAACTTGGCCACAAGAAGCACTAACCCTAACCCTAACCCCAACCCACGTTTCATAAGTGTTACAAAAAAGTGTTCTAATGATGACTGAATATTCATAACATTGTTTCAGTGTTATGGGAAATGTACTTTTATTCGCTGAAGTTCCCTGCGTGACGTTTTATCTGCCCATTTGATATAACTTGTATTATTTGGCGATTCAAATATTGACTGATCATTCGTGTATTTCTTATATCCAGAAATGGGCTATTCCAGATAAAACATGCACCCCCCCTATAGAGGGCAAAATTGTTTTTTTCTAAAATGTCTGGAATTCCAAAGCATACTTGAGGAAGAAACCTGGATTTCCGGCCCTGTTTAGTGCATGTAAAATCTGGAAATCCATGGAGGGATATAGAGGGTTTTTAAAAATTGTCAAAAAAAAGTTGGAATTTTCAATTGACTTACCCAAAAAAATCTGGAATTCCATCGCCCTCTATAGAGGGTTTCTAAAAATATCCAAATAAAAAGTTGGAATTTTTTAATTGACTAGCAAAAAAGTCTGGAATTCCATGGAGGGGTATAGAGGGTTTTTAAAAATTTTAAAAAAAGTTGGAATTTTCAATTGACTTACCAAAAAAATCTGGAATTCCATCGCCCTCTATAGAGGGTATCTAAAATTACACAAATAAGTTGGAATTTTTCAATTGACTACCAAAAAGTCTGGAATACCATGTTAGGGTTTTTAGAGTTATTTTAGGCTTGTATAGGTGTTTATTGTTCTAAAGGTTTCATTATATTGGCTTTATCTGCATTTATTCAAAGTCATCTATGATGTTTTACATGTATAATATAGGCCCACCACCAAGGCATGTGTTAAGCAGTAACATACGCAGGTTTTCAAAGTCGGGGACAGGGGTCTCGATTCTCTGACTGTTTTAAAATTTAATAACTACATGTAATTCCCCAGTTTCCCCCCGATTGGGTGCATTATTTCCCCGAACTTTTTGACAAAAGTGGGGGGCACATCCCCCTGTCCCCTTTGCGCACGCCACTGGTGTTGGTATCCTAGGTAACCACTAAAATTAAGCTTCTCTTTTGTGAAGGGTTGCTGTTCTCCTAGACTATGCCATAGTCGAATTTTATTAAAAATATGTTATTATTAGTCATGATGAACCCATTTCGTTGAACTCAAAATTATACTGATGTTTATTAAAATTAAAGTATTCAATAGTTAAATGGTCATAAAGAGTTAAAAATATCAGATGATTAGTGACAATAAAAGTAATTCAATGCAACATTATCTTGCATAATTATAATGGCTCACTTTAATACTGAACAATTCTTATTTTGGAATCTACCAGTTTATTGATAGCGAACCCCGAAAATTCGACTATGGACTTTGAATTGTAAGCAGAACTTTACCCCTGGACTTTGCTCTCTAAAACACACTGTCAAGCATACTTGTTTATCAGTCCATTAACCACAAGTCCCGGCCACAAGTACGCGCTAGATGTTTGATGAGAGATTAACTTTGCGTCAACACAAAAGCGCCGCAAATACCACAGACAGTTGTGTACGGTGTAGTTAATGGTAATGGCGCGGGCCCAGAAGATTTAAACATAGCGAGATATGGGCGACCAATCACAAGGCAGATCCATTTAAAGATGCATTACATCATGGCCAATTTTAGTTAGGCCAGAAATTGGCCTAACTCTCCATAGAGTCCCGTGTTAAAAATCTTAACCGCAAGACAACGTCAGTAGTCTACTTGGGAAGCTAACAAAGAGAGGGAGTAGGGTGACTGAAAAGATCAGATGTGAAAATCTATCAATTGTGCACACATTAATTAAATCAGAGTTTTAAGCTTAAATACAATATCCAGAGTATGCACAATGGGCAAGTGGACTACGGGGTAGTGTACTGTTCTCCTTACGGGTTTTCAATAACAATGTGTGGTATGTAGGCCTACTAGTTTCTATATTAGGCCTAAAAAATGTTTGATTGGCGTAACATAATTTTAACATTTTTGTTAAACTGGGTCTTTAGGTCCATGAACTGAACCACACAAAGGGACGCCTACTCTGTCGGCAGCACACATTTCGAACTATAAAAGGATTGTATTGTGAAACTCAGATTTTTGCTTCAGCCCTTTCTAAAAATTCATTAGGGCAAAATTTTTTCTTTATGTCCTTAATTATTCTTTATTTAATCCTGTTCTTTCTTTCTTGAGGCCTAGATCTTTTTCCCTACTTTACAACTCGAATATTGTTGTATTGTCAATGGATATACCGTAGAACGTTCGCCTAGTAATGGCGCTATGGGCCCACTTGATATAACTGGTATTTTAGACACAAACTTAAAGTGCCTTCCCACAAAAATCCCACCAGCAAATAAGGGCACATACCCTTAATTCTTGTTGTGATTTTTAGAGGAGGTAGCTCTCTCTTGGTACATGAAATTTACCCCAAGGCAAAGGAGCCCATGTGCGCCATTAGGCGAACGTTTACGGTACATAAGAATTCAAACTTTCTTACTTTGGTTTGAGCTGAGACTAAAATACCTAAATCCTCAAATGTTGTTTTTATATTAAATATATACCTGTATTTGAATGAAATAGATTTATAATAGGCTACATGATAAATACATGAAGCCACAGCAAGTAGAACGAGTGCGATCTTGTCGCGCAGAGGGTGCTTGCTAATTGCTGCAGTACCATGTACTATGCAGGTGCTCCTTTGTTAAAAGGGAATTCCCTGATTGGGGAGTGGACGATCAAAGCGAAGTAAGAGCTCATAATTATCTAAATTCGTTGGGGACTGTTACTTTTTAAAGTTTCAACGTCCGTATACATACGACATGTCCTTTTATTGTTACCAAAAATAAATAACTTGACTCACAATTAATGCTAGTATTTCGAACGCAATGCAACTTCTTTTCTAAAATTTGCAAGTTTCTTGAGTTTTCTTGAGTAGACACGACCAAGCTTAGTTGTCCACACTTGCGTTTTACTTGACTTTGTTTATGTAAATATATTCAAGGTTTTTATAATTGACACCTGTCTATTTCTTTCCTTGCCCTGTTGTATAGCTATTATTATAAGATGAGCTCAAAGTGTATATTTCTACATTTTGAGCTCAAAATATTTAATAGGGATATCATCATATGTCTATACTATTACTATGATGCGCATGCGTTGTGTGGGCTGTGGGGGTGAGTGTGATGCTGGTTTAAAAAAATGTATAGCCCGGGGGGTCACTCGCTTACCAAAGTATGCATGCTCGTCCCCAAAAACGTCGAAAAAGGGTCGATTTTTGGCCTTGTGGCGGCGTCGACGTTTTAAGAAAAAAGGGTGCTTTTCAGGTAAAGTTTCGACGTTTAGGGTATCTTTTTTCAATTTCCATGGGTTTGTTTTAGAGTTTACGCCATTTAGGGGTCAATTTTAGTTTCTTACACCGAATTACACCATATTTTAGGGGTAAGATTTTCAGAGCCTTACGCTAATAAGGGGTGAAATTTTTCTACACTGATTACGCCATTTAGGGTCCATTTTTGAGGTGCTGGGACGAGCATGCATGCATACCACTTTGGTAAGCGAGTGATCCCCCGGGATGTATAGGCCTATAAAAACAAAATCTTCGCACCAGCTAGAATGAAGAGTGAAGACCCAAGTCAAGCTGGGGATCACCATTGCAGGGGATGAACCTATAGACGCACACCACTCTTCGTCATACATAAATTCTCCCAGCCACATTTCCCTAACATAATATGAAATTTAAAAAAAAAAAGGAAATTTATTTTGGCAGAGGTGTGGCTCGAACCCACGCTGCACCGCTATCATGTAAACAGTATCGACATATTACCAGCGCCTTTACCGCTCAGCCAACTGACTTGTTGGGGCCATCTTGAAAATTTGAACATATAAGGGAGTGTTCATAAATAGGCCTACTTTGGTGGGGGGGGATGGAAAATATTTTTTTTCATGTCGAAATTTTTTTTAACCCCCCCTCTTCGTGAACCCAAAACTTTTTTTGACCCCCCCTCTTAATGGACCTAAAACTTTTTGACCCCCCCCTCATATAGGTTCAAAACTATTTTGACCCCCCCATCATAATGTACCGGGGTACCATTCTACTAATTCAATTCTACTACCATTCAAATGGCATTAATGATACCGGTACTAAAATTTGTATTCAAGTGCAACGAAATTGTACCCATGTTATTGATATAAAATATGTGGAATTGTGGAAATGTTTTAAAGTAGCACGCTAAAATTTGTGCCATTTGGATGCTAAATGAATGAAATTTGATGTAAAAGTGGATTAAATACGTGCAAAGCGCGGAAAAAATTGTACTTTGGGGGCTAAAATGGCCAAATATGAGCTGAAACACACATACAGGCGTCAACATTGGGGGGATGATTGTATGGGCCATCCCCCGGGATCTACGCCTATGTTTACTGGGACTTTTTGTTGCGGCGAAGCGCGCAAAAACAAAGACTATTTTAGCCCAAAATACAGGGGCGTTGCCAGTTTTCTTGGTCGGGGGGGGTGAATAAAATTTCGGGGGCACGGACGAAAAAAGAAATTGCAGTTGCAAAATCATATACCGGTTTTGTTTTTTAGAGAGACTGGACATACATGTATGAAAAAAAGGCTTTATTGGGACAAAATGCGTGCAATAATTGTGTATAAATCACCCATGATATGGGATGAAAATGCCTTTATTGTGACAATGTGCACACACAGGGTGCAAACATTTTGTATTTTACACTATTTTGGCCCATGATCGGGTTGAATTTACATGGAAAAGGGTCTCCTTGCTCCTTTTCTTTGCCCTCCAGATTTTCTCTGTCATTTTTTGTCAGAGGGGCATTTTTCTCTTTCATTTTTTGTCAGGGGCCCTTCCGCCCCCTGTCTACACTACTGCCGAAATGGTGTGTTTTGCTATTAAATTGATGGGCCAGTTCGCGTGATCGCGAAGCGCAAAATTGTGCAATTTTACCCTATTTGGGCCCAAAACATGGTGCTTTTCGATGTGCTAAAAAAAGTTGCACATGGCAATTATTGCTTTATTTTTCTTCTTTAAGGATTTTTAGGGGATGTCCCCCATGGAAAAAATTAGGGGGGCGTGTACCCCGGTTCTCCAAGCTTCCTCCGCCTACAATTGTAATGCAAACATGATTTAGATGTAGGCCTATATATCAGTGATAATAAATTAATAATCTGTACTACATGTACATGTACATGAAACATAATTGTAAAAATTGTCAACACTAAAGAAGAGCAAAGATATTGCAGCTTTTAGTGATTTAAAGAGCTGACCACTTACATACAAGAACTGACACAAACCTCAAAATTAAGTTTTAGACGACAATTTTTAACACTGGATCAAATGTACTTTTGTTCTGGTTTAACATGTGAACATTTGCGCGCACAGCGCGCGAAAATTGTTTACACCCCCCCCCCCCTCTACGCGCCGAAAATCTTTTAACCCCCCTGTTCATACACCCAAAACTTTTGTAACCCCCTATTCAGAACTCCTAAAATTTTATGACCCCCTACATATTTTCCAGCCCCCCCCACCAGAGTATTTATGAACACTCCCTAATCACAACTTCAATTACTTCAACATACCACGTGACAAGCAAAGACAGAAAACGTACCATATTTTGGAATTTTATCTGCTTAAAAACATTAATGTGTATAGAGCTACCATTATTAATATTGTTGAATTCTCAGGCGCATACAGACAATACGAGGGGCCTATGATACATACACAATTGATTTCGTGCACGCACATGCTCTGCAAGGTAGGGAGCCTAGTCAGCCTACCATTTTTCTTGTAAGACTGTCTGGATTTTTGCAATTTATAATAAAAGTCCACGTAGGTCCCCAAAGTCCTTTCAGATATTAAAAGATAAAATTCCCATAAAGACGAAACAGTAATCTTTAGTGGGGACCTACGTAAATTTTACATAAAATTTCCGCCATCAATTCAGTGTTAATTTTTATTATTCAGAAAATATTTTGGCGTATATAAAATTGAAATAAAATTCTCTGCTTGCTAAACCACATAAACTGAAGCATGATTGGGTATCACGAATCGTTATATATGATGTAGGCTACAGTTAATATTCAAATATTCTTTTACACATTATGATGCTTCAGTTTTTACACAAACAAGAATTTGTCTTTAAAAAAAACCAAGTTCACGGATCTAAATCTAAACACCATGAAATTCAACACATCACGCGTCACGACCAAGCTCACATTGGGCGCCCATTCCTTTTTTAAAGGAATTTTTATTAAGCCACATACAGGAAACAAATTTGGCTATAAACTACGAAGAAAATTGTACATGTATGCAAGATGCCTTATCACTAAAGTAAACAAATTACACAGCCATTTGCTCTTGCTAGCTTTTGTCAGGGTCAGGGATATTTGTCTCATAGTCCTGCTTTTATGAACACCAATATTATACAGGTTTATAGGCCTACACATGGGTTATTACAAGAGTCAATAAACATTTGACCAATTAACTATAGATAATGGGCTTAGTTTTATGCAATGTAGTTATATTGAACTTTTTCTGAAGTAAGTCGCCTGCTGCATAGTTTTCTATACAGATGATATGTTTACTTTGTGATTAGGCCTGATCATGAACTGCTAGTTTGATTAACCAATCGGGTATATGTATTGGCAGCATGAGACGGCTATAAGCCAATTGCAAACATATTTATAAAAAAGGCTAAAAAATTCCTACACTGAGCAGACTCTTTGCCGGGTTTAAGGGCTAAATAGTAATATGAGATGTGGGGGCAAGTGGCATCATTTCACTGCCGTGAAAAATATTTCATTGAAAACCCTCCCACTCAGCTATTTTAAAAAGGTAATCAGGCTTCCTCAGCATGTGCAATAAATTAGCATTACATTTTTTCTTACTCATCTGGAAACTCATCTGGAATGGATAACAATTGAAATGGCAGACATGTTGGTTTTAAGTTCTAAGTGACAGAGGGCTATTTCTCTAGTTCGATTCCACAACCATTTACACTTATCACCTGTGTTATGGTATTATTTTGCGAATTGCCCCGTGGTACTTTATGGAGGGGAGACTTTTATTTAAATATAAAGGACGAGTGGCCAGAATTCGGTAGGGTCTATATAGCTTTACAAATTCTGAGTCTTGCAATTATGATTTTAGAGCCAAAGGGGTAACTATATATTATAAAATTATAAAAGGTTAGAAAGTCAGTATTAAAAGCAAGTCAGTAAGATACACCTCTACTGCACTCCATAGTAGGCCCACAGCTAAAAACTACACTGACAGAAAAAAAATTAAAAAAGAGGAGAACTTTTTTATTTTTATTTTTTTCTACAATGCAAAATTGATCATTAAGAGGAGGAAGCAAGTTATATTGCCAATACCGTGTGTTAACTTTAATTTTCCACTTTTATGCAAGAAATAAAAGAAGAAGATAAAAATTCCCTTTTAAAGGGAAAGCCAGCTTCAATGCAGAAGAGGTCTTGTAATTTGTTTGGGTGGAAGGCATTTTAGGATCACTCTTTTTTATGATCCATCATGTTTCATGACAGTCCACCAAACCAGGTGGTGTTCGCATTGCATTTTCATCGTCAACCGTGTAATTGAACAAACATTAACTCCTATAACTTCCTGTCAACTCTTCAATTAATTACTCCAAATTGTCTTTTTTTGTCTTTTCTGCCTTTTAGGCTACCTTGCTCATTATTAATATAAAGAAATACACTGCAGTTTTTAGTTAATTGGCTAAAAACTGTCATCCTACTTGCCTTATACATGCACATTAATTTTATATTAATTTATATATTAATTCGCAATTTATGCATATCACATTATAAAATGTATAAAGACTGATATTGTTCAATAGGCCTACATGTATATAAATTATACCCATATCAAAAATAGGCCCTGAAATTACATCAAATTTTTCCTGTTGAAAAGACAAAACTGATGTTTAAGATATCAATTATTTCATAAATTACATTTTGAGTCATTTTTATCCATAAAACGATACAGGATATAGGATATTTTTACTTTGACTTTTACGTCCATAAAGGTTTTAATCATGTTATCAATACACACATCTCATGCTGTGCTGATCTCCAGGAGGTCTGAAAATGTAAATCTAAGAACGCCTGATAACAAGGATACTATCATGTTCTTTTGTTGACATGCTGTGGAAACTATTATAGGCCTGGCATATAACTTTTAATGTCATATTTCCTTCAAACCATAACTTTTGAAATTCTCACTCGTTTTCATTCGTTGAAACGGCAAAACATACTTTCTTTTTCTTACAAATCGAATAACATGTCTTACATATATTTTCACCATAAAAATGTCCGCTAAGTAATTCAAACCAATGCTAGTACCCCGCGCCGTAATCTCTTTATCAAACAAAGACGATCTCCGAATTAGATAGCCAGCTCTTAGCTGGCGAAAATCAGAATCCCTCAAAGGGACAGGGACAATAAAATGTTTGTTTGTTGTTGTTGTTTTGGCCAAATAATTATTTTATTTCGAGAAAGTACAAATTTAACAAAGTTCTCACGACTTACATTGTGGAGGTTGCTTCCTCCTCTTAATGATCAATTTTGCATTGTAGAAAAAAATAAAAATAAAAAAGTTATCCTCTTTTTTAATTTTTTCTTCTGTCAGTGTAGTTTTTAGCTGTGGGCCTACTATGGAGTGCAGCCTGTAGTGTAGAGGTGTATCTTACCGACTTGCTTTTAATACTGACTTTCTAACCTTTTATAATTTTATAATATATAGTTACCCCTTTGGCTCTAAAATCATAATTGCAAGACTCAGAATTTGTAAAGCAATATAGACCCTACCGAATAATTATTTTATTGTTTTGATTACGTTCGATAAATTTGGTTTTACCATAGACCACTTATCTTTCCTATTTTGGAGATTGATGATAAAAGACATAATGTACGATTTTGGTAAAATTTTAATTTTGTTCTTCTTTTTTGTCAAAAATTACTATGATTACATAATATTACTACTACATGTAATGACATGGTATTTAATCCATTAACATTTGATTGTAATTCAGGCGAGCAAGATCTATAGTGATGTAGTAAATACTGTAAACGACGATATACACGATTGTTCATATCTTACCCCTACACAGTTCTGTTCAGATCCGAAAGCAAGTAGTGGAAACTTTAACATGTTAAATGTTAATATTCGAAGCTTATCCAAAAATTTCGCTAAATTTAAACAATGTATTAATACGCTAGATCAAGATTTCGATGTTATTGGTATTTCCGAAACACATTTGAAAGACACACCTCCGAATATGTATAATCTTCCTGGCTACAATTTAGAATATATGAACAGGATTGGACGAGGTAAAGGAGGCGTGTGCCTTTATATCTCTGATAAAGTTAAGTATAAACTTAGGCCAGACCTTTGTCATGCCCACTCTAATTATGAGTCGTGTTTTATAGAAATTGAATGTAATTCTTCTAAAAATGCTGTAGTCGGTGTGTTATACAGGGCTCACACTTCAATAAATGACTTTATGACGGATTTTGACCCTCTTTAAAAAAAATTAACATCAGACAGAAAACAGATTTATATAATGGGTGATTTCAACATTGATTTACTAAAGGTAGATAGTCACAGACCCACTCATGATTATCTTGAACTTCTTTACTCATGTTCATTGACGCCTACAATTTATAAACCAACTAGAATTACGCCAACATCAGCTACAATTATTGACAATATTCTGACAACCAATGAAAATATAATCAAATCGACAATTTTGATTACAGACATAAGTGACCATTTTCCAACTACTTTGTCAACCAATCTTGAAATACATAAACGAAATGAAAAAAAACGAATAAGGCAACTTACAAAAGAATTCATAGTGATGTTAATGTATCTAAGTTTAAAAACGACTGTCAGAGGTTAAATGGGACGAAACTCTTGACAATAATAATGCAAATGATGATTATAATACATTTATTGATACTTTTAATACTTTATATGATGATTAAAAAAAAAAAAAAAAATGTACGGGTAATAGAAGAAAAGAACCAATAGCACCATGGATCACCAAAGGTTTACTTAAGAGTATTAATAAAAAGAATTTATTGTATAAACAATATATTAAATCACCTAATGCTAGAAATTGTCAATTATTTAAGACATATAAAAATAAGTTACAAATGCTTCTTCGAAAATCGAAACGAAAATATTTTTTCTCTAAGTTTGAGCATGCTAAATGCAATATGAAACAAACATGGAAAACAATCAATGATGTTATTGAAAGAAAAAAAAACAATCGACTCAAAGTAAATTTAAAGATGAAGGTGGCAATACTATCAACAATCCTCAAGATATCTCAAATAAATTTAATGATTTTTTTGTAAATATAGGTCCTAATCTTGCTTCAACCATTCAACACAAAGGGAAACATTATTTTGATTATATAAATGATACCATATCTGGGAGTATGTACCTGAAACCAATTGTTGAACTTGATATAATCAAAATTATAGATAAGTTAAAGTTAAATAAGAGTGGTGGTCACGACAATATTGGCAATCTAATCATAAAAAAGTAAGTCGAGAAATTGCCAAACCTCTTAATATGATATTTAATTTATCTATTTCTACCGGAATTGTTCCAGATAAAATGAAAGTAGCTAAGGTCATACCACTTTTCAAAAAACAAGATGTTGAAGTTTTCTCAAATTATCGTCCCGTTTCTCTCCTACCATGTTTTTCCAAAATTCTTGAAAGATTAGTTTTTAACAGATGTATGGATTATATTGATACTCAAGGAATCCTTAACACTAAACAATTTGGTTTTAGACCAAAGCACTCAACCTCTATGGCTATTGAACAAATGGTAGATAAAATAAATTTCGCGGTTGAGAGAAACGAGACGACTGTTGGAATATTTTTGGACTTGTCTAAGGCATTTGATACAATTGATCACAATATTCTCCTTCACAAACTAGAACACTATGGCCTTCGTGGCATTGTCTTAGACTGGTTCAGAAGTTATTTAAGTAACAGGAAACAATATGTATCTTATAATTGCCATTCATCAGAATTGAAAATGTAATTTGCGGAGTTCCGCAAGGATCTATTCTCGGCCCTCTTTTATTTATACTATATATAAATGATATAACTAATACATCTAATATACTTGATTTCATCCTCTTTGCAGATGATACAACAATTTTATATTCACATGAAAACATAGAAAAGCAAGTCAATCATATAAACAAAGAACTAGAGGAAGTGAGCAATTGGTTCAGAGCAAATAAATTGTCTGTTAATGCCAGTAAAACAAACTACATGATACTAGGAACGCCAAATATGACACAAATTAATGATCTGAGAATCATACTTAACTACACTACCTTAGAAAGAGTACAACAAACCAAGTTTCTTGGTGTGTTAATAGATGAATGTCTCACTTGGAAAAGCCACATAGATTGTATTTCAAAAACAGTGTCAAGAAATGTTGGTGTCATGACCAAACTAAAACATTATGTACCAGAACGTATTTTACATACCCTTTATTGTACTTTGATAATGCCCTATCTTAATTATGGAATACTTGTATGGGGGATACCTGTAAAACTTACTTAAGTAAATTAATGAAACTCCAAAAGTGGGCTATAAGAACGATAGCAAACAGTCACTACAGAGAACATACAGGACCGTTGTTTGCAAACTATAACATCTTAACTATCGAAGATATGTACACACTAGATTTGGGTACATTTATGTACAAGTATTCTATTAATGAACTCCCTCTTATATTTAATAATTATTTTTCCAAACGCTCTGATGTACATAACTACAAGACAAGACATGTAAACGACTTAAATTTGACTAAAAACAAAAAAGTTTTTTCTGATCACGCAATCCGTACTAAAGGCTCCATCCTTTGGAATTCACTAGGTATTTTTGTGAAAAACTCCAGATCTATTAAACATTTCCGTTATCAATTAAAAGAAATGTTAATCTCAAAATATACTTAATATATTATCTTTGAGCACCGTCCTTGTCTTGTCTTTTGGTTAGTGATTCCTTTTTATGTGATGTTTGATTGATTTTTTGTATAAATGTTATTTGTAACTTTATAATTTCTAGGGGAGGCGATATATCTGGCCTTATTGGCCTTCTAGCCTCTTCCTCCATAATGTGTTGTTTTCTGTAAATTTTTAATTTGATTGTTTTTGTGAATGTCAGTTTTTTATGGAAATAAATGAATATGAAATATGAATATGAAATGAAATGTATACTAGTAACACTTTATCTGTCAAGGGGGTCTTCTGATCATTTTAACCTGAGACTAGTAAACCAACAGTCTCAAGTTACTAGTCTCAGTTTTAACTAAGCGAAAATAATGAGGTAAAAAGTAAAAAACCGACTTAGCCGCTTAACTGTGGAGCTTTGGGGGATCCCAGTTTTATTGTATAAAAACTCTAAATGTTACTTTGGAGGTTTAGTCCTTTACATGGTATTTCAGATAGCATTGGGCAACTACAATCATGTAAGAAGTACAAATTTGAGCAAAATATGCAGCAAATGATAGCTTTACTGTAATACCAGAAGATGGGAGAAATATCTCTTCTGCTGATCAAGCAGACCCCCCCGATCCAAAACATAGCCTGGAGTGACTGTGAAAGCTTGTGAAGACTGCATGTATTATAAACACAAGTGTGTATATTTGTTTGCCAAGTCATGGAACCTTTAATGTGTTTGAAGAGCATAATTATCTTTATCCATGGTTAAACAAACAACCATGAACAAGATCTTGTTCTGTTTACGAACATGTACTGCTCTGTGGTTAAAGTTTTGCAAATTACCAGATTTGATTTTGTTTACTTACGTTTTTTTAATCTCCATGTGTTATTGAACCTTTTATGTTCAACCAGCATTCAGGAGAATTTTAGATGTGCTAAGAACATTGTAGGTTTTACAAAAGCAAAACTTCAATTATAATTATAATGAGTTAATTAAATAAAGCCTAGTAGAAACGAGATGCAGGGTATCTTAATATTTTAATGGCATTATAATCAAAGTTTTTTTCCTCCATCCCCTACACAAAACCCAATGGCATATAAATATTAAAATTCCTCATCAAATTCATAATATGCTAATTAATCACATCCCGTGAATAAAAGGGATGATATTTGATATTACTATATTTTGAATAACATCAGAGAAGATGTATTTCGATTGAACATCTGCATTTTGTTCCATTCAAAGAACAGTAGTTTTAGCTAGTATGATATTTGGATTCATATAGGCCTATCCCTCAGAAGCCTATCATCTGACATTTGGTTTGTAATGGAACATTTTCCAAATGCAAAACGAGCGGCAAAAAAACTCAATGTCCGGATTTTTTAGGCGGGGAGCATCATTTAATATAAACCAAAGAGTCCCTC
Organism: Amphiura filiformis; assembly: GCF_039555335.1. Lineage (NCBI taxonomy): Eukaryota > Metazoa > Echinodermata > Ophiuroidea > Amphilepidida > Amphiuridae > Amphiura > Amphiura filiformis. Next base: position 2,328,409 of record NC_092632.1, on the reverse strand, counting down.
TTTCAAATTTTATATTTATGTGTAATCTCGCTATATCATGATACTTTGGTCAAAATGATCAGAAAAAAACTATTATTGTCAAAATTTCTGTTTTTGGTGTCATGTTATTTATTGTATTTTTGGCGACAAAAAAGAAAAACCCACCCTATTCTGCGGGCGGACCTTTCAACTTCAAGTATAGGGTCGGGTGTTTTTTGTACTTGTTTTTCTAGAGAGAGACTATCTTGAAACATGGATTCTCTTATTTCCATGCTTGAAATTACGCTAAAATATCACCAAAATCTGAAGAATTTTTACAAACATATTTTCTATGATTTAAGCAAAATAAATGTTTTTTTTAATTCTCAAAAAATTCCAGGTCGGTTGGGCCCGTAGAGAAGGGTTTTTTCGTAGCCTTTGATACTATTAATTTTTTTTTTTTTATTTGCAACATTTTATAAAACTTAACTAAATATTAACAAAAACTGACGCTAAACTCAATTTGTATCCTATATTGAAAATCAATCAATTCCGGAAATTAAACTTGTTATTAAAACCCCAAGCCACGATGGGTTGATTTGTTTTTAATACCCAAATCTGCTAAAAATATTCTAAAAGCACACAGTAAATTGAAAACAGATAACACTTTGTACTGCATGGATGGAAGCAGGGAAGTGTGTGTGCACTATCTTTGTGTGCAATGTACCATGAACAAACAATTACGTAATAGTATTGACTTGGTCTCTGCTCCTACTATAATTACTGTTTAAGTGGTAATTTTCGTGTACAGTTATTTTTGCGATTTGGAGTTACAGAATCATTTTTGCAATTGTTATTTTCGCGATGCTTAATCTTGCCCTATACTTGTAATACATTATTATATATACTATAGTATTCACGAGGTGTTAATTTCGCGGATGGAACTCCATTCGCGAAATCCGCGAAAATAAAACCCTCGCGAAGTGCGCTTGCTTTCTGTGAACCTGGTTGACAATCTCATCCCCCACTCAGTTACCTTGGGAGCATCAAAATGCTGATTTTGGTATCAGATGAAAGCTCATATTTTTCTCATAAACATATTGACATTTGGCGTTCGAAATCGTTATATTTTCGTAGAAATCATCAAAAAACTGTCAAATTAGTCTCAAATATGGTATACCATATTTTGAGACTAATTAGGCAGTTTTTTGATGATATCTTCAGAAATACACTGAGTTGGAACTTCTAATTTCAATATGTTTATGAGAAAAATAGGGCCTTTCACTTGAAATCAATATATTACATAATCATGATGATTATCATTAATAAAAACACTGTAGACTTCCAATATCATGCTGTATAAATGTCCGTAATTCCATTAGGAATTAGGCATATTAACAAAAAACATACATGTTCTTTTTGCATGAGTGCTTGAAAGGGATGACATTTTATATTATACATAAGTTTTAAAGAATTTGATTTTCCAAATATATCAGGTCACCTTCCTTTAAGGTAGTGTACTTGTTTTAAGCTGTTTCTTTACTCAATGAAACTTTCCCCCGGGAAACTTTCATTAATTGAGTAAAGAAACCGCTTATTTTCAGGGCAACCAATTACCATTTTCTTGGGGGGGGGGGTGACTTCATTTGAAATCTACACCCCTGTGTGAGAGACTAAAGTAATGTCTTCCATACAGGGTGTATGTCTTTCAACTGGAATAGCCTAAAATGTGTATATCATATACCTGGTATATGGCCGGGTTTGCCTTTTGATGGTCCTGTGGGCAAGGCAACATGATTGTCGCAGATCTACCCACTCAAATGGCTTTACCAAGATTGTGCGCAAAGTGCGGCAATTTGGCATTTTAATACTAAATGGGCCAATCTAGGGTTAATTTTGGTCTAAAATATACCAAAAGGGAGATGCAAATTGTAAATTTTGTCACAAAATATCTGTCAACTGAGTAGGGGAGGGGTCTGATTCGCCACCCTGCGACTTGTTTTCCGTCAAGTTAGTGTACCTTGCTCTTTTTCTTTCCTACTAATAATTAAGGCTTACTCAACAAGAATGTTGGTTGTCATGGCTGTCAATCATGATGATTATAACTCAGTACCCACCACCAACTTGTGGGGTGGGAGAAAACACCCCCAACATACATATGCACATACATAATGACAAATTGCATTGAACTGGAAGAGAATGGAATTCCTGATATCTATTTGCACAAAAGGCTGGAAATCCCGACAAATTACTAACAAAACCATCTGGAATTCCAGCAACTCAATGGACAAAAATATGGATTATTTTGTTGACCAGAGGCAAAAAAGTCTGGAAATCCAACCAAGGATAAACACAATAAACCTGGAATTCCAACACCCTCTATGCCTTCAGACTAACAAAATGGTGGAAAAATCTGGAAATTTTGTTGACCAGAGGCAAAAAAGTCTGGAAATCCAACCAAGGATAAACACAATAAACCTGGAATTCCAACACCCTCTATGCCTTCAGACTAACAAAACGGTGGAAAAATCTGGAAATTTTGCGCCAAGCATAGGCAGAATAGGCTGGAATTTGGAACAGCATAAGTAGAATAGGCTGGAATTCCGAGCCCCAAAGACCACCAAAAAATCTGGATTTCCGTTGCCCTCTATAGGGGGGGTGCATGTTTTATCTGGAATAGCCCAATGGAGACAGCTACGATATCCACAGTTTTTCCGCACACAGACGAATATGACGCACTTACACATTTCGGTAGACTTTTCTTACCAGGCTGTTTCATTCTTTATTTCGTTTTTCTTGTTCTGATGGCGTTAATGGGTACTTTTGGTAACATTCTCATTTAGTTTCAGTGGCTCTAAAATAAAGCTTAAAGTCACCAGCAACGTGTTTGTTGTCAATCTTGCACTTGCTGATTTATCTGTCAGCGTTGTCATTATTCCGTTCACCGCAATCGGACTTTTCAACGACGCCGAATTCTTTTAGTTTTCCGATTGCGTGCAGTATTCTGGGACCACTGGTAGTTGTCAGTCGCGCTTGTTCCATATGGTCCATTCTATCATCGTAGTTATCATGGTTATAGTATGATATATCATAAGATATTCTGTAGGAAATGGGACACAGAGTCTAGCGACATTGACATGGAGGAAAGGTTCAAAGCCGACACTAAAGGCAATAGTACACTTAGACTGGATCCTGCAATTGTTGACAATATCACTGCTGCTGATATTCATTATGTCTTATCATTGGACTGCTAAATACTTTTGATTTATGAACTAGAAATCAGTTCTTTTACCTGAACTGAAATCTTTCAAAGAAAATTTCTTGAGTAAGGCACAACTGCCATATATAAAAATGAAAAACGGAATTAAATTTATTTGTTGTTTTTCATAAAGAAACACTCTCATATACGTGGTGCATATTTGCCCGATATAACACGTTTAATGGGTATTAGTGGTTAAGGATGGCTTCAAATCCCAACTGGCAGCTCAATTGCCGGTGCCGTAGAAGAGCGGCCGGCGATTGGACCTGGTTTATATTGTTCGGAACAAAAGAACGTGGTTAAGCCACCGATTATGCCATGACCCCGGGGATTGACCGGCGGTTGATTTTTGAAGTCATCCCTTATTTTAAAAAAAAAACCTAATTAGAAGTTATTAGAATGTATTGTCATTGTTGCCTTAGTCGGTCTCCTTTTCGTTCCAAATGTCAATCCTTTCTAAATACTAGTTCTTTTGGGAAGGTCAGTGACAATTTTAAATATGATGAGGTCTCGTGTTCATCCTTAACACTTTCTACTGGCAAACTGGCAACTAACGGTTTTAAAGGTACGTTTTGTCATACTCATGGTTACCGATTGCTGACAGGCTGAACGCTTATGGAACCTTTCAACGTGACGTTTCCTATTTTGACTTCATGGAATCATATTGTGTCATAATTATACAGGCACTCTTAACAGAATAGCAAATACATTGATATTTCCGCAATATTTAAATCTGCATTATATTATAAAAACAAACCCATTATAGCTAATGGTGACTGATATGAGTGATACTTTTCGAGTTTGCAGTTGACAAGCCTGTTTCCATGTTGTCAATTAAATAGGCTTTGTGCACCGGCATGTACAGTACATTTGCTATCATTTTAATTCAGCAGCAATTTTAATAGCAACAACAATAGCATCGTGATACCACATTGTTTTAATATGGTAAATGATCATTACCTGCGTTTTAGCTGGCACGCTTGTTCTAACCTTATTTGATGAATCAATTAGCATTCACTGATCATTTGTGTATTAGAAAGTTCAATTGCTGATTATTCAAATCGTAAGTGTTATTTTTACTTCTACAAATGGATATTGTGCAGGCATCTACGACATCCACAATCTCTACGGACACACGCGAATATGAATCGGACGCACCTACCAATTTGAGTAGACCTTTCCTACCAGGCCGTTTCATACCTTATTTCGTTTTTCTTGTCCTGATGACGTTGATGGGTACTTCAGGTAACATTCTCATCATGGTTTCAGTGGCTCTAAATAAAAAGCTTCAAGTCATCAGCAACGTATTTGTTGTCAATCTTGCAATTGCTGATATATCTGTCAGCGCTGTCATTACTCCATTCACCGCAATCGGACTTTTCAACGACGCCGAATTCTTTTACAGTTTTCCGACTTCGTGTACTATTCTTGGATCACTAGGTGTTGCCAGTTGCGCTTGTTCCATATGGTCCATTCTATAAATATCACTTGAAAGATATTTACACATCTGTCATCCAGCTTCATATCAGAAGGTTTATAATCGGCAAACAGTACCGTTTATCGTTTTCTTTGTATGGTTAATTGCTGCCGCTATCGCACTTCCTTACTTTGACTATTTTGGTTGGGGAAGTTATGTATATCTCTACAGAGGTCGCGTCTGCACTTGGACATACACGGGAAGCTACTTCTACAGTTATTATCTGATTAGCTTAGGACTGATTGTGCCGATGATCATTATAACATATTGTCACGTTCGTATCTATCGTTTCGTTAAGAAATCAAAGCAACGAATGTTAAGGCATCGTTCTGAAGCCAGCGGTAGTCTCAAAGGTAACAGCAAATGGAAAGGTCCTGATATCAAAATTCTAAAGACTCTGTCTACAATATTTTATGATAATGTGGGCACCATATACTTCTGATATATTGTTCAATTTCTACCAAACATGGCCAGATTGGTATCTGCAGACAGGTGTCGCTCTGTTATTATCTAACAGCTCAATCAATTTCATCATTTATGGCATTATGAATAAGAATTTCCGTCGTAGTTATAGTATGATATATTACAGGATATTATCAGCAGTTGAAAGCCATACTAATTTTGCCAAAATTTGAATTTATGTTTTAACTTGGACAAATAGTATTTCTGTACCTGTTTTTGTCGTCTGGGACACGGTTAATTTAATTCTGACGGAAGCTAATGTTCACCACGATTCAAGATTCAATCTATATCTCATGTCGTCACTATTTGAGAAATTAGAAACATTTTACATGTAAAACTACTCTCCACATTATAATTAGACATAAATGTAGTAAAAACATTTAAAATCCGAAGAATGTAAATCAAAAAAGAGCACCAGAATATTGTCACATGTACTTTCACATACCCACCCCTGCACACCCCACCCGCCCACTCTAACATCTGTCCTCCTCTACACACACCCCTTGTCACCCATTCACTCACACGTTTACCCCCACCCTTTTCCTCATCACTAAGGCACCCTCTCCTTCACACACATTCTGGAAAACAATTTAAGCATTGATCAATATTGCCATTAGAAAAAGATTTGCGCGGCTATACAGTATACGGTGTGCAGTAATAAAATTGGTTTTTTAAACAGTGGAGCTGTGAGTATATTACTGTTTGCAATAAATTATGGTTTTAAATTTAATTGTGTGGCTTTGCACTCTTTCTGAAACCTGTTATACCATATGTACCACCATGTAGGTGCAATGAACGATTTGGGCCGAACACATTTGGCAGAGATTGGGCAAACTTGGAGCCTACGAGCACATCAGACACACAAAATTGCACTCTGAATACGAGGAATGTCCTTCTGATATCAAATAATTTAGATTTTTTGAAATTTGCGATATAATACAAATTTTATGGCAAATTATTAACAATGTGTATTTTTTTATATTTTTTATATTTAACAGTCCTCGTAGTAAACGTTATAAATCTAATGATATGTACTGAAAGTGTATTTAGCTGGGAGGAAAAGCCGTCCATCATATGGAATATTTTGACCTTTTGTATTAAAGATACACATACCCACCCCCTCCCCCAAAAAAACCTAAAAAATGTAGGTATTTCGGGAACATAACTACATGTACATACAATCAGTCAGAATCATTCAAATACACTACATGTAACTTAGCCAGCAGCCCTCTACTTGTTGTTGATTTCAAAGGCCTATATCCTGATTCACTTGTCTTGCGAAGATCACTGTTCAGCGAAGTCCACTAAAGACTATCATATCCTTTGCAAATAAAATCATCGCACAGATGACAATCTCCAAAATGTTGCTATTGTCACCTTTTGAAGGAAAACAGACCTTCCTCCATATTCGCTCTGTTTCCACCAGCATTGACAGATTTGTTAGAGCTGGTATTGGTTTTTTGGTCCGGGGGCTGGTGCGGGTCTTTGAGATCGGGGAGCTGGTATTGGTCTTTGCGATTGGGGGTGTTGAAGTATCGGTAGATTGCCTGTTTCTCGCAACAAATTCGTCAAATCCTCTTTATTCAAACGGTAATAACCCCTCAGGCCAGCATCTTTGGCTATGGAGCGTAATTCTTTTACGGTCGGCATACTTTATTTATAGTAAATATTTTTTCCTTAAACATTTTTTTTTGCTCATAATTCGCGAATTCGCGAATTTGTCCATGAACCCAATGAAGGACCGTTCATAGACATAGCTCTGTCAAAGTGGACGTGCGGAATTTCGCGAATTCGCGAATTTGTCCATGAACCCAATGAAGGACCGTTCATAGACATAGCTCTGTCAAAGTGGATGTGCGGCATTCGCGAATATTGAGCTTCAACCCCCATTTATTATCTACTGAGAAAAGTAATATAGGCCTACAAATAACAGAATTTATTTTCAACACGGACTCAAAAATGTCCAGATTTGAAATCAAAACAAAAAAATTACCTAAAAATTGCAATTTATTTTGATCATATAAAAAATGAAAAAAAGTTTATATTTTTAAAGGACAGACATGTAATCAGCCTAAAACAGGCTTGTCGCAGTCTAAAAAGTTCATTGCTTATTGTAAAATATGTAGACTTGGCACAAATCTTTGCAATTACCGTACTCTAAAGAATTTAATGGTGTGCGTAGCGTATTAAAAGCAAGTGAAGGCATTTTCTCTGGTGAAGGGGGGGGGGGTGAAATGGGCAAGCTTCCACACCGGAAATGCAAAATTGTGCAACTCGTATAGTGCAGAATTTAAACTCATTGAATTGAAGCACAATCTGCATTTTGGTGATTTTGTTTTGCTTTCAAATATAATGCATGATTATTTGCAATCAGACTGACATAATATTTTTCAGTTGGAAAATTAAAATTTATTTTGATACGGTTGTGGAGGTCGCGGCTGCCGAATTCAGCTCCATGACAAAGTGTATGAACATGGACGTGATATCAGATAGGATAACCATTATAAAAGCCTGTTAAATTCCATGTTCATGATGGATTTACGGACATTTGGAAGTCTGCTATAGGCATGTGAGTATTATAAACTAGGATCGTGTAGGGGTATGACAGGGCTGAACACAAATATTTGGTAAGCTTATAGGTTTCTGACCCCCCCCCCCTTATAAATGCTATTTAGATGAATAATAGCTTGCCATAGCAATGTGAAATCGAGTGCATAATGAGCATATCTGCTAAATACGCACAATTTAAGGGTTCAACATGCGCGCGTAATGTTTGCGACTCAAAAAGGTGCTGCGTCATTCTGTAGAAAACACGCACAATTTTACGGCTCAACATGCCGCGTAATGTTGCGACTTCGTTCAAAGGTGCTGCGTCATTCTGTAGAAAATACGCACAATTTTACGGTTCAACATGCCGCGTAATGTTACGACTCTTTTAAAGGTGCTGCGTCATTCTGTAGAAAATACGCACAATTTTACGGTTCAACATGCCGCGTAATGTTACGACTCTTTTAAAGGTGCTGCGTCATTCTGTAGAAAATACGCGCAATTTTACGGTCTAACATGCCGCGTAATGTTACGACTTCGTTTAAAGGTGCTGCGTCATTCTGTAGAAAATATGCACAATTTTACGGTTCAACATGCCGCGTAATGTTACGACTCTTTTAAAGTTGCTTCGTCATTCTGTAGAAAATACGCACAATTTTACGGTTCAACATGCCGCATAATGTTACGACTCGGAAAACATTGACGTACCAGTCATTGGCAAAAGGCCTGTGGATTTACCACAAAACCACACACAGTCAGAGTGACAATTATTTAAAAATGAGTGCAAATTTGCCACAAAATTTCAAAGTCATTGACTTTCCCATTATATCAGTATTAGCTTTGTTATGTAATAGCCAACATGAACTCTAGCCACTTCACACCTTTTCGTGCAGTGTCAACACACAGATACATGTCATTGTTTATATAGCCCTATTATATAGCCAGGCAATATGCAGCCATGCATACATGTACCTGTGAGATGCATGGAACAATGTTTTATACAGGGGGGGGGTGTAATCCTAACTCTAGAGCATTGAGCCCTAAATCTAAACCCTAACCTAAATCATAACCCTACACTCTAACTCTATGACATAACCCTAAATCTAAACCCTAACCCTAAATCATAATTTCAAACCCGAACCTTATGTCTTATAGCCAGAACTCTAGACCTAGTAGCCTGAATCATCAAAATCTGTTGCAATTTGCAGATGCATTTTTTTCTCCATTTTCTCCCCTTTTTTTAATTTAAAGAAAAAAAGTGGATTTTTTTAAGTCCATGTCGAGAATAATCCCTGTTAAATGTTTAAAATCATGTTTTATTACAACGTATCTTATAGTAATAGGAATTTGCACCAAACCATGACAACTGCTAAATTAAGCTGAAATTAAGAAAATATAGACTATAAAAAAGTCTAAAATGAAAATAAATGTTGTTTATTATAATATTATGTTGCCTTTTGTAACCAGTTAAGGGTAAACGACGTTTTTGATGGCTTTGTCAGCTTTAATTATATATTATTATCTATTGCAACTGCTTGTGTGAAGATGTTTCTAAGATTCCCCAAATAATGTCATTACCATTTTATATTCTGGGGATTTCCCAATCTATAAATAGTTCTGACATATTTCGTTGTTGAAACACAATATTGCATAATTATCTGGGTAGTTTGTATTAATTGCATAATCATAGGTGATCATGACACTGTTACATTGTTATCTATACTTTTTTGTAAAGAAGTCCAAACAACAGGTGCTGAAGCATAGTTCTGAAGGCAGTGATAGTTTCAATAACAATCCAAAATTGAAAGATCGTGATATTAAACTACTTAGGAGATTAGCTAAAAGTTTCATGATAATGTGGGCAGCATTATCAGCAATATTTCAATCTGCGTAAGATACAAAAAACTATAATTGCTAATGACGGCTGATATAAGTGATCATTTTCGAGTTTGAGGTTGACAAGCCTATTTTCATATACTCAATTAATCAGATCAGTAACTCACCGACGTAAGTATTTGTTATTCATGCATTTGCTTCAGCAGCAATTCGAAGGCAGAGTGAATCTTGATGCCACATAGTATTGTTTCTATTTTATGGTAAATAAAGTGGACTTTATCTGAGTTTTATCTGGCACATGTCTGGCAGTTTGTTCTAATCTAACTTGTATTATTTTAAAGAATTACATTAAAAATGGATATTTTGCAGACAGCTTCGACTTCCACAGTTTTTCCTGACACACACGAATATGAATGGAACACATCTGTCAATTTGGGTAGAATTTTCCTACGAGGCCGATTCATTCCTTATTTTGTCTTTCTTATTCTGATGGCATTAATGGGAACTTTTGGTAATATTCTCATTATCGTTTCTGTGGCTCTAAATAAAAAGCTTCAAGTCACCAGCAACGTATTTATTGTCAATCTTGCACTTGCTGATTTATCTGTCAGCTCTGTCATTACTCCCTTCACCGCAATTGGACTTTTTAACGACGCCGAATTCTTTTACAGTTTCCCGATTTTATGCAGTATTCTTGGATCACTGGCTGTAGTCAGTTGCTCTTGTTCCATATGGTCTATTGTATCAATATCACTTGAAAGATATTTACACATCTGCCATCCAGCTTCGCATCGGAAAGTTTATAATCGGCAATCAATAATGCTTATCGTGCTCTGTGTATGGCTAATTGCTGCGGCCGTCGCTCTTCCTTACTTTGACTATTTTGGTTGGGGAAGTTACGAATATATCTACCGAGTTCTCAGCTGCTCTTGGACATATAAGGGAAGCTATTTCTACAGTTACTATGTGATTGGTTTAGGACTGATTGTGCCGATGATTATTATACCATATTGTTACATCCGAATCTATTTGTTTGCCAAGAAATCAAAGCAACGAGTGCTAAAGCATAGTTCTGAAGGCAGTGGTAGATTCGTCAACAACACAACATTGAGGGATCGTGATATTAAACTCCTTAAGACGGTAGCTACAATTTTGGCAGCTTTCATGACAATGTGGGCACCGTATACTTCTGGTATAGTGTTTAATTTCTACGGCAACTGGCCGGATTGGTATCTACAGACAGGAGTCGCTCTGTTATTATCTAACAGCTCAATTAACTTTATCATTTATGGCATTATGAATACCAATTTCCGTCGTAGTTATAGTATGATATATTATAAGATATGCTGTAGGAAATGGGACACAGAGTCTAGCGACATTGACATGGAGGAAAGGTTCAAAGCAGACACTAAAGTCAATAGTACACTTAAACTGGATCCTGCAATTGTTGGCACTATCACTGCTGCTAATATTTAAATTCATTGTGTCTTATCATTGGACTGCTAAAATACTTTTTGGTTGGTGCAGTTCTTTTAACTCAGTTTACTCCACCGATCCTTTTTTTCAACCAAATTCTTTTATCTGCAGACATTTCAAGCAAATTTCTTAAGCAATTGACTCAATCAATGAAAGTTATTTATTTTTCATCAGGAATCAAAAGATATTCTGTTGAAAATGGGGCACAAAGTCTAACTAACGAAAATAATTTGAGGAAATATTCATAGGAGGCAGTAAAGACGCTGGTGGTACGGTTATTGGCCTATAGAAATATGCATTATTTTATTGGCATATTTTTATATATATTTTTTGTCGCTAATTTATTTCTAATACTTATATTCGTGAGCAAGTTACAATAATCATTTCTAAAAATGGAATGAGGAATGAAAATTTGTTGTTTTTTTCGCATAAAGGTTTTTGGATTTAACATTTTAAATGCATATTAGTAAAGGGATGGCTTAAACCCTCACCGTCGGTGCCCTGGCAGAACCAGCGATTGGGCGTGGTTCCTCTTGTTTGGAATAAAGAACGCGGTTGCCGGTTCTGCCAGAACGCCAACAGTCGCCCAGAGGTTGTGTTTTGAAGCCATCCCTATAAATAATATGGTTTTTGTATGGTCATTGTTGTTTTAATCCGTTTCCCTTGTTTCGTCCTTATGCAATAAATAAAATTTATATAACGTGTCGTTCGTTTATCATATCTTTAGCAAAAAAAACATAATGGCATTATGAGAAAGTCTCCCAAGATGGAACTCCTGACAAGGAGTTGCATAACGTGCCTTTAATGAGTTGAAATTTGAATTGATATTTGGGTACTATGCGTACGGTCCTATGGTTGGGATACTGTGAGTGTGGTCCTACGGTTACCGGTTGTCTGACAGATACAGGCTGACGGATGTTAAAACGCTATTCTGTCATGTGTACGGTTTTCAAATTTTGACCTCAAGGAATCAGATCGTGTCACAATTATTCAGACACTCCTAGTTTTATAGCAATTAATGCTTGGATACTTCCACAATATTTAAATCTGTATTATATTATAAAACAAAACCCATTACAGCTAATGGTAGCTGACATGAGTGATAATTTTCGAGTTTACCGCTGACAAGCCTGATTAGTCCATTAATGGCAGAGACAATAGAAAATTTACCAAAGTAACATATTTTGGTTTATACCATTATATTGTTGTATCTCAAATCACAACTTCAGCTGTGTAACTTACTTAAAAAGTGGTTCTTTTAATTACAAATACAATAAATAAAATCACTCTGTGATTTTTGTACTGACCAGACTATAGTAATATTCATTCGTCGAAGGAGGTTACGTTTTTTCTGTTTTTTTGTCCTGTGCACACTATAGAAAACGCACAATGTAGAAATCATGTTATGCAATACTAGCAGCTATTAATCATGCTTCAGTGGGCAAGTACCTCTAACTTTAAATGGTATGGAAATTTGTCTTGGCCCAGGGTCACTTCCATCAGGGACCTTGTATGGAGGGACTGGAATCGTCTTCCATCCATTGTACCATGCGAGTTGCTGGGCAAGCATGAATAACACGTTGATCAATAGACCCTAGTACGAATCCAAGCACAGTTACAACACTGCGCTTGGCTTGTCTTGTACATTGCGAAATGAGCCTACATGTTTGCTAGTATAATGACAGACTCTAGAAATGCCAACATAAATCTTCAGAACATCATCTTAAGAATTATTTCAGTATCGAAATCAGTAGGAATACCAAGCGTACGGTGTACACATTCCAGAAAAAATATAATTTTGTTTGTTCTAGCATTCTGTATCTCCACAAAATTATCACATTTTGTCTCCAAAATCCTATGTAAATGATTCTCGATGCTACACAGAAATTGTTTTCGACAAAGGATAGACATTTTACACAATTTGTCATAACTTAAAAAGATATTGGAATACTTTGATGTGTTTTTGATATTTTGTAGAGCAACATGAGTAAATAATAAAATTCAAACATCGCGCCCTCGGCGCAACTCGCATACAATCGAAGGTCGTGAAAGATAATCTGATAACAATAGCTTGACAATAGCTATCAATAATCCTGTTTTCAGTCCCTTCATACACGGTCCCTGCTTCCATATAGTAGCTCAGTGGAGGCATTTTATAGAGTCTATGATGGAGGTGACTGATGCGTTAGAAGCCTATCCAGTGATGTCATCCGGAGAAGGTAAAAATCAGCAAAATATAAATTTTAGCATCTTTCCCGGGCACGTTTGTTAGTGTTGATGTACAGACCTATTATAATGATTCGATATTAGGCCCCCAATAATGGCTTTCATTTAAACCGGGTTTTTTTTACTGAGATTATTACTTTTTGAGAAATTAATGAATTTATCGAAAAACTTTTCGGAGAGTGGTACTTTAATTGCTCAACCCCTTAAGTCAATTAGGCTTTGCCTCTTATCAAATCAGTAACTCACTCACCGGCATATGCATTTGCATTTGCTATCACTTTGATTCAGTAGCAACTCGAGAGGTGACTCAATCTTGATACCACATTGGTTCAATTTTATGGTAAATGAACTTTTATACTGCGTTTCTTGTCTTATTGGGTATTAGAAAGTTTAATTGCTGATTACTCAAATCATAAATGTCATTTTACTTCTACAAATGGATATTGTGCAGGCCACTACGACATTCACAACCTCTACTGACACACACGAATATGAATCAGACGCACCTGCCAATTTGGGTAGACTTTTCCTACCAGGCCGTTTCGTTCCTTATTTCGTTCTTATTCTGATGGCGTTAATGGATACTTTTGGTAACATTCTCATTTAATATAGTTTTAGTGGCTCTAAATAAAAAAGCTTCCAAGTCACCAGCAACGTATTTGTTGCTAATCTTGCACTTCTGATTTATCTGTCAGCGCTGTCATTATTCTGTTCACCGCTATCGGACTTTTTAACGACGCCGAATTGAATTCTTTTACAGTTTCCTGATTTTGTGCATTATTCTTAGAGCACTGGCAGTCATCAGTTGCGCTTGTTCCATATGGCACATGGCTCATTGTATCAATATCACTTGAAAGATATTTACACATCTGCCATCCAGCTTCGTATATCGGAAATTTTATAATCGACAAACAGTGCCGTTTATTGTTTATCGTGCTTCTTGTATCGCACTTCCTTACTTTGATTCTTTTAATTGGGGACGTTATGGATATCTCTACCGAGATCGCTTCTTGAACATTCACAGGAAGCTACTTCATTATAACATACTGTCACGTTTGTATCTATATATCGTTTTGTCTAGAAATCAAAGCAGCGAATGTTAAGGCATCCAGAGGTAGTCTCAAAGGCCCGGCTCAAAGGCAACAACAAATCTGCAGACATTTGTCGCTCTGGGTATATCTAACAGTTCCATCCATTAACTTCATCATTTATAGTGTACTGAACAAGAACTTCAGTCGTAGCTATGACATGATATATCACAAGAGCTCGGCAAAATATCTTGGAGTGCACTTGGACTCACGACTTAGCTTTAATGCCCATGTTGATGCCATCACCAGGAAGGCTAACTCCACCCGGGCCTTCTTGAATCGCAACCTTAATCACTGTAGCCGTAAGATCAAGGCAGCTGCATACACAACCTTTGTAAACCAATCGTCGAGTACGCTGCAACCTCCTGGGATCCCCACACCCAGCGTAACATCCGCAAAGTTGAACAGGTTCAGCGTACCTCTGCACGTTTCGTCACCAGTGACTACAGCCGTGAGAGCAGTGTGACTGCCATGCTGAAACACCTGGAATGGCCATCACTACAAGAGAGACGCAAACAAAGCCGCCTTGTAATGATGTATAAGATCCACCAAGACTTACCGTCGTTTTATCGTTTCTGTTTCCGTATCCGTAATAGTTTTTGTAAGTCATTGTTATTCTGAAGTGGTAGTCTCCCAGGTATGTCCAATCTTTTATTCTAGCCTTTTGTTAGTTACTGAAAATTTGATGCTCGTGAATTTCAGTTTTCGTTTTGGTAAGTTATATTGATTTTTTACATAAAACCTTGAGATGTGCGGTTGGGTGCCAATCTAGACAAAAGAAGAGTCTAAATTTTACGGTCCTAAATTCGCGGTAAATTGTACGGCTTCAATTGACTTGTGTTTGGTGTATATGCACTTACGTATGGTGTATATGCACTTTCATATTAACTTCCTGTCACCGTACAGTGCAGACGTGTTTTTCAATAACCTCCGATGTTCATCGATTCGTGAAAAGGCCTATAATAGTTTATCAGTTTACATTTGGATTATATTTTTCTGTATATTTTGCTTCGTTGCTCTTATTCCACATTATACTTGGATATTTATTATATTATCTCTTGGATCTTTCTTGGATTTTACTGGACTTTATATTCTGCTGTCGTTTTTGTTGGAACTTCATCATGCGTCAATGTTATGACTGCAAGAAAACCAAGAAGGATGTTAGTAGCCGTCAATGTGACTACTATTTATGTAATGACTGTGAAGCAATAAGGAAAGGAGCAAAACCAAAGGTAATGGCAACATCTACAAGTAAACAGATCCCAGAGAAGCCTGTAACCGCGACTTCGAAACACTCCGGTAAAATCATATCAATCGAGGATGCTGCCAAAGTGCTAACTTTAACACATAAGAAATCGCTTGATTCAATGAACTTGCAACAACTCAACGCTGTTGACTCAGAGGCTACTCGGTGTTCTATCCAAGGAACACTCGCATCCATGTTACCGATGGATCATGATCCTGCAACCATTGCCAACATGTCCCTACAAATTAGCTGTGAAATCAACAATTATGTGAAATCGCGTATAACGACATTGACACAAGATCAAAGTAACTCTCAGATTTCTTTCACCGAACGACTGCTCCAAGCTGCATCGCCACTAAAAAGATCAGAAAGAACGGATACCACGGCACCGCATATCGCGTGTATAGATGGATGTCAACGACAACAGACAAAAGGAAAACCCGTAACATGCAGCCTTTGTCAAGGTGAATTTCACCCTCAGTGTGTTGGTCTTAGCACCGGTAGTAGAAAATCTGCATGGTTTTGTTACACATGTCGCAACATCTCCCGGACTATTGGTAACTTTGATAAACGTCTTACTAGTCAGAAAGAAGAGTGCAACGCACTTAGAGAAAGCAACGCTGCGCTAAAAACAACTGTTGAACATCAAGCTACTTTGATCGCGAGACTACAAGAACAGTTAGCGACTGAAATCACGACCAAAGACGATACAACATCTAAGGTGCCTGAGGTATCTGATGCAGTAGACACCCTACTTATTGGAGACTCTATGATCAAAGATATAAACCAAAGGGGGTTAATGAACACCAAAG
The DNA here is from genome assembly GCF_039555335.1 of Amphiura filiformis. Lineage (NCBI taxonomy): Eukaryota > Metazoa > Echinodermata > Ophiuroidea > Amphilepidida > Amphiuridae > Amphiura > Amphiura filiformis. The sequence goes on along the minus strand of NC_092632.1, from coordinate 2,312,022 downwards.
TTAAGTGCATACCCGGAGGAAAGATTAAGGACATTAAAGAACATCTTGCTTCACAACCTGAACTCCCATATAAGACATTTATCCTGCATGTAGGAACGAACGACGAGGACATCTCGTCTGCCAGCGACGCGTTAAAAGAAACACTAGAGGACATATCTACCAGAGCTCCAAATGCTACCAAAATCCTGTCAACAGCATGTCCAAGACCTGATGACAGCAAGAAGCAAGAGAAAGTACAGCGTCTGAATGAAAACATCAAAGAAACAGCAGCTGCCACGGCAAACTGTGTAATCGTTGATAACGACGACATGTTTATCAAAGATGATGGCTCCATAGATAAAGACGCGTTTAAATATCGCAGTATCCATCTCTCCAAGTCCGGCACGAAGACTCTCTTAAAGAACATAAATGCATGCCATCAGATCGTAAAGAAACAGCCAGCGAAGTTGCAAAGTAAGCCTTCCATGAACAGACCTAACAACAACAGAGCAAGACATGGATATAGCGCAAGAGAACGCGGGCAACATAACGATAGACTACACGGACATCCAAACAACGGCAGACCAAGACATGGACATAACTCAAGAGATCGCGGACAACATAACGTAAGATCACACGGACATTATCATCATGATCGCGTGAACTTTTCTGAGTTTTCTCATCGCACATTTAATGCAAATAATGGAGGACGCGGTTGTTATAAATGCGGAGAACAGAATCACCAGAAACGCGACTGCAAATTTGAAAGACCATTGCAATGCTATGAATGTGGAATGTTCGGTCACAAACAAGGTATGAACTTATGTCAATTTTACTAGGACCTCGGCAAAGAAGACTCTAATGCCGCATCTGGTTTTGAAACCAGAGACACTGGACTTGAATTCGGCGGCAGGAACTCTAATTCTTTAAGTAACACTTTCAGTTTATTAAACGACGAATGTTCATTTATGTGTGATGATAATGATGATGATGATGATATTAAGATAACATGTAATTTTGACAAGAAATGTAGGCCTACTTCTCATATTGCTTCTGACCATACTTCTCTCCATGATCTTGGAAAGATCAGTGTTTCACAGGTTAACGGTCGATGCTATGATAACAGTAACACAAAACGGACCAAAAAACGGAGAAGAGGTAAAGGTGGAAGTAGTATGAAATCAGGTGATAATTGTGGTATTAACTTTGCTTTTAATAATGTCAACCGAGTGAAACATAAAATCTATGATATTACATCTTTGTTGAGTAAAGAAAAAATAGACGTAATGGGTCTTGCTGAAACTTTTCTTAAACATGACGAGGGTATCAGTATTAACAACTATAAGTGGTTTGGTAAGAACAGGTCTCTCAAAGGAGGTGGAGGTATTGGTTTTTTAGTTTCAGATAAATTAAATGTTATTGATGATGACCTCTTCGACTCTAAAACTGATGATATTGAAAGATTTTGGCTTAAGATTGATACAGGCTACGATCCTATCTTTGTTGCTGTTGCATATTTCCCCGTGGAAGGTACAGATGTTGAGCGTACCGATGAATTATATAATCATTTATTATCTGAATGTATTAGAATCGAAGAAGACTATGTTAGTGATGATACTGAAGCAAAAATCATCATTATGGGAGATTGTAATGGTAAAATTGGTACTGAAATTCCATTTTGTGACAAAGAAGTGAATGTTAATGGCGGTCGCCTACTTAACTTCAGAGATGATTCAGGTTTGTGCATTCTTAATTGTTCTAAATTATGTAAGGGCAAATTCACTTGGTTTCGAAACGACCTTAAAAGTGCTATTGATTATATGTTATGTTCACCAAATGTCTTTCATGATGTAATTGAATTTATTGTTGATGATGAACGAAACATGAATTTAGGCAGCGACCATAATGTGCTTCTCTTGAAATGTACTCTAAAAAAGACTGTCAATCATTATAACGCCAACCAAAAGAAGAAGAATGATTGTATTATTTGGGACATTAAACCTAATCAGGACTGGACTAATTTCCAAAATGAATTATCCAGTAAATTTTCTGATTGGAATATTGATGATTTTGATAACGTTGATGATATTTGGCATTCCTGGAAAAACATCGTTATTCAGACAGCTAGGAAAACAATCGGCACTCGAGAAACTAATTCTAAACTTCGCAGTTGGTGGGATAAGGACATTGACAAATGTATTAAAGATCGTAAAGATGCGTGTAAAACACATAGACAATGGTGTAAAGGTACTAAAATCGATAAACAACTTGGTCAAAATCTTTGGGATGATTATCAAACGAAGCGATCCCGTGTGAAATCTATTATTAAGGAAAAGATTATGCAAATGCGTGTCGAGCGATCGATCAAAATTGCTAATGAAGGGGTCCACAAAGTAAAAGTTTCTGGAAAACACTTCGTGGTAACAAAAGGAAACAGGAAATATATTCTTTGAAAGACCCTGTTTCTGATGAGATTATTCATGATACTAAAAAGATTAAAAACTGTGTTTTGTACTATTGGCGTACCCTGGGTAAGATGAATAGAGAGCTTAAAGATGGTAACAATAGCGTGTCAACACACAATGTTAAAGATATGGTGAGTCATTACAGGTCTTTTAATGACACAAGTGTTGTCAATATGAATTGTCTTGATAGGATAGATTTAACTATTGATAAAGTAATTGATGCCATTGGAAACTCAAAAAATAATAAAAGCCCAGGATATGATGGAATTAATAATGAACTGATAAAAAATGGTGGTGATTGTTTAACGAATTCCTTGTTTAAATTATTTAGTAAGATTCTTATAACAAATGTTACTCCAAAAGAATGGAATATTGGCGTCATTGTACCTATTTATAAGAAAGGTGACCATAAAGACTTAAATAACTATAGAGGTATTACTCTCACTCCGTGCATTTCTAAAAATTTTAATAGAATCATTGCCAATGATATATCAGAGTTTCTTGAAAATGGTAACATCCTTACGGAAGTTCAGGGAGGCTTCAGAAAAGACCACAGATGCGAAGATAACATCTTTACCCTTAAAAGTATAGCCGCTAGCAGATTAGCTGAGGGTAAAGAAAGTTATATGGCCTTCCTGGACTTCAGTAAGGCATTTGATACTGTTTGGAGAGAGGGCCTACTGTACTCTGCATGGAATATTGGGATCCGAGGTTCGGTGTGGAAGCTCATTGATAACTTATATACAAATGTCCAAGCTATGGTTAAATTTGGAAATTTTACTACTGATTTCTTTGAAGTGGATGAAGGTGTAAAACAAGGTTGTGTCCTCTCTCCAATTTTATTCTGTATTTATATTCATGAATTTACTAAAATGCTCAATGAACATAATCTAGGTGTAAACGTATGTAATGTCCGCATTGGTAATTTATTTTGGGCAGATGATATTGTATTGATTGCAAATAACGAATATGAATTACAAAAGATGTTGGACTTAGCAGCTGACTTTGCTGATAATTGGAGATTAAGTTTTAATCATACTAAATCTAATGTTTTAATAGTAGGTAAACGTATAAACAAGTATCGCCTCTGGCATTTAGGAAATAATTATATTAACGAAGTCGAAACTTATAAATATTTAGGGGTTACGTTTAACAGAAACCTAACTGATCACCATCATATTGAGGAAGTAATCAAAAAGGGAAACAAACTTATTGGATATATTAAATCTATCATTGATGGTCAAGATGATTTTAATCGTGTCTATTACGGCGACATTTTATGGAAAAATTTGGGTTTATCAACTATTAATTATGCTTCTTCTGTATGGATGCCTTTAAGTGTAAAAGATCGCAAAAAGACTGGAAAGTTTACAAAACCGCATGGCCCGTTCTATTTTGAGAGCACCGAGAAACACACCAATTGAATGTCTGTTAGGTGATCTTGGTTGGCACCCGATTGCCACACTTCAAGACAAATTACGTGTCAATTATTTTGAAAGGCTTCGCGCTATGCCACTGCACCGATGGCCTAAACTTTTGTTCAACATCACGAATATGATTTATAAATGTAATTCAATTAAAAATAAAACAAACATCTCAGGTGGTTTTCTCATATGTATAACGTGTTTACTGAATACGGTATGGATTATGTGTTTAATGATGTATCAGTAATTGGTAATGCACGGATTAATCGATTTAACAATATTGTAATGGATGTAAATAATTATAAATGGAGAAACGGTGTCAGATCTAAATCGTCCCTGTTAAGCTATGCGTTGTTAAAAGACACACCACACCTTGAAGAATATCTCCTGTCTAATGTAGATTTTTACGCGGCATCTCTTAAATTCAAGGCACGGTCGAATACTTTGCCTCTAAATGGTCGCACTTATTTATGGAACAAAGATGGTAACAGTATTTGTCCACTCTGTAAGAATGGGACTGAGGATCTAAAGCACTTCTTGTTTGTTTGTAAATCACTTCAAAGTATTAGAGCCGCCGAATATCAAAGTCTTGAAAATGATTTGAAAATTAATCGTTTAGATGCTTTATGGTACTTGTTTATATCTAGTGATTTAAATGTTAAGACATGCTTCTTATTAGGCTTATCTAACACCTTTTTCTTGACATAGGTGGTATTGATATTGATTGTGCTTTGAATATTTTTGACTTTGTATGTAAATCATTCCTAAAAAGGCGTGGCGACTTCGTAATGAACTCACAAATTAAGTTTTTAAGATAGCCATGCAAGTAATTTAATTTTTTATATGTACATTGTACATCTTGCGTAATTGCTGTGTAAATTATGTTTTGTATTGGAGTAAAATTTGTTGTTCCACAAGTCACAATCACACTTTATTCCTCAGCCATATTTGAATGCTTGTGCTCTGGTATGTTTGTTAAATGCGCGCCCTCCACCTACGATGTAGGTTCCCGCTTTTGCCATTGCACCGCTTCATGCTCGTGATCATGTAAATGGGATTCATTGTGCCTAGTGGATCGATAATATTGTACTCATTAACATTTTGCCATGTTTTATGTTTGTTGATTTATTGTGTTTTCTTGTTTTACTTTGTAATTTTGTGAACGCACCGTCGGGTAGACGTGTGCCGCTGATATAAAAGCGTATGTTCTAATAATAAAATAAAAAATAAACTTACGCCTAGACGTAAGTGGCTCGTAAAAAAAGTCTTGCATTGAAATATATACTAACCATGTTGCCAAGTTATAAGCAAAAGTCTTTCATATTGTCGATGAAACGAGCGTCTAAAATAGTCAAATATCTCCCAATGAGGCGCGTACAAGTGGTGATTTGGTAATCATGTTTCATATTGAAATGCAATACAAAAGAATTGCATTGGAGCAAAGATAATTTATTCTATTCATGGCAAGCTAATCTGATAATTGGTTGGGCCTATATGCAAGACTCGGGTTTATTTTAAATGTTTATTTTTGCAGAGCTTATTTTCAGTCATGGATCATACTGATAAATTCCGCGAGGGGGAGGGAGGGAGGGAGGGAGGGAGGGAGGGAGGGAGGGAGATACTTAAGTTGAGACTGAACAAGCGAGAGTGGGAGGGGGTGAGGAAGAAAGAGAGGAGAGGGAGAGACGGAACGACTAGAAAGAGAAGAACTCGAGAGGAGAGAGTAGGGACCGGGGACCGGGGAGGGAGTGGGGAGACTGATCATGGGGGGGGGTGGCAGGAGGAAGCAAAATAGGGAGATAGACATTGATACGAGGGAAGGGCGACACTGTGGCCCTGCACAAGTGCATTGGGGTGCGATATGCTCATAAGCGGGCCTTTTGTGATTTTAGAGCTTATTTTCAACGTTTTTACAGAAAAAGTGGACTTTGTCTTTCGGATTGGCATGCATCAAAGACGAGAGGGCGCTAGGCCATTAAAAACAGCGGTGTTGTCTCTCCCGCTTTTATTGACATAAGCAGCTGCCTCTTTTGAAATAAGCTGATTGGTACTTCAAAGTTAACAATGAAGTCATGTTACAGTAAACTTACTAAATCCCTTGCGTTTTCGTATCTGAACAATAGACTTACGGAAACTGAAAAGATAAAACGAGCCTTAGTCGACATTGATTGGACCAACTACCTTACCCAATCCACATCTCGGACAAGAGGACACAAGTCTCGCTTCGTGTACCCTCAGACCAGCACATCAGTCTATGCCAATTCCTTCTTCCCACGTACCATCAAGGATTGGAACAACTTGAAGAAGGATCCAGCTGAGTACTCATCCCTCGACGCCTTCAAGATTGCGCTGAGGGATCGTTTCCTGATGTAGCTCCGCACCACCCAGTTTTTAACCTACACTGTATTTTGCACCTCTACAATTTTATGTTCAAGTTGTTCCTACCCATGCACACAAGCAGTGCGTTTTTCCTCATAATTGAGGCTGCACTTTAAAGGAAGGAAGATATTTTGTAGGAACTGGGACAGGCTTCTCTAGTTACCAACATTTTAATTTATTATGTTTTAAATTTGGCCAAATAATATTTCTCCGTTTAAATTCTGACGGAAGCTCAGGATTCATGATTCAATATTCAATTTATTTTATTTCATATCGTGGCCCCTTGACCAAGTTGCATGAGATGACTACAATAAAAATGCTTGTTAACACTATCCACATGCTCATGAATGATTTAGGAGTTCATTAATATATGCTCTAGGGCATGCCTTATATTAGACTATGGGGCATGGGCATTTATCTTTCACTTCTGTAGTCACCTCTTGGGCAGAACATAAAAACATAACAAATCAAGAGTAAAGATATGTCTGAATTAATATCCAAAAAGTTCCCACGTTTTACTTGGCACATTTAGGAGTTATTTAGGGTTCAAAATGTGTTTTTCGTGATTTTTTTCCATTTTTGCCCAAAAATGTCAAATATTAAAATAGCTGTAACTTTTAAAATAAATTGAGTAGATGTTTCATTTCTATTGTAGATGTTACATGTCACAGCACAACACTAAATTATTTAAAAAAATGGCAAAAATCATATTTTTTTGCTATTTTGGCCATTTTTGACCTAAAAATGTAATTTTTGCATGGGGAAAAAATAAATATATATTTTATTGACTTAAAACGTGTGTCATTATGTCAATCTACTTATTTGGAACGAAAATGTTAATGACGATGCATGTCTGTGACCTATAGTTTTTGATCTATGGGCCTTTTAATGATCACATGTGGACTAAATATGCATGATTTTGTTAATTTTTCCCAATATTAGGCTGAAAATGGTCATTCTTAGTAATTTTAACAAACTTTTCAGTGTTTGGAAAGTGGGAACTTCATTTAACCCCAGACAAAATAATGAAATTGGAAGCAATGATTTGCGTCTTTGTCAGACGTTCAACAGACATATATGATTTATTTGCAATAAGTATGTAACACAAATATATAGCATGCATATAAGGAATCAGCACCCAAAACCTGGACTTATTAGCAAAACGATATTTAGATTTACAAAGGACCCTGATGAACTATCAAAAGTCACCACCCCAGTGACCTACACAGTAAGGGCTTATAAATATCTTAAAATAAACAAGAATATTTTAGAGGACCTAGATGAAACCTATCTTAAGTCACCACCCTCGTGAGCCCTACAGAGGGAGCTGAATAATATCTTGTTAATAGAAAATATAAATATAAAATAAGGAATATTTAATATAGCACCCCAGATGACCTATCTGAAATCACATCCCCAGTGAACTACAAAAAGGGAGATTATAAATATCCAAAACAAAGAGCACAGCCAGTAATATAAAATGATATGTGCTGAAACCTTTAACAATATTTGTGCATGCAAAATATATAATATATATTCCTGTAAGATGGTTTCCAGGAATCGTACATTCATATTATATAGGGGAAATCCCTGACAGGTTAAATTGGATACTTGATCCATACTAAAATGTCTACATACTTTAATTTGTGTGCATTTCTTATCCATACTTAAATAGATATATGTTTCAAATTAGAAAATCTCTGCCAGCGGATTTTAAATTTGTTTAAATTGATGCTAATGCTTTAGCATTGCTCACTTCAAATGACATGGTTAGACATGTGTGTATTTTTAATCAACTACAGCTATCTCGTCCTTTTCTTTTAAATTTTTGTTTGAAAAGCTATAACATAAGAGATAACATTTAAATATATGCTTATTAGCCCAAGGAGAGAGATTCCGCCGAGATGTACATTTTACACGATGAAGTTCAACTATCCGCAGGAAGTTCTTGATTGATATAGCAAAGGAAGGCACCTATCAAGAGTTTCATGATTTGAGCAATTTACCGCTCTCAAAAGGAATTAGACGACTGCACCAAACCAATCATCAAATCACGAATATCGTGACCCAATCTTTGCTCTATCAATTACGTTAGAATTGCTTCTTTAACTTTAACATAGAAACTTAAAATTTTCTTTATAAATTTTTCCGCACCACCACTACCATACTCTCAATATGAAAAATTGCAAAGGGAGTGGTGGGTGGGAAAGAAAATTTTTTAAACACAACCTAGTCTTGTTGAATCTGACAAAATAATGACGAAACAAGAAATGGTCGGAATGCAAAACATCGCCTGTGTACCTCGTGACTTGGCAACAGTACACAAATTCACACAATAGGCCTTACCAACGGGGACCACAGCATTTATTCTGCAGGGGTTAAATTGGTTTTCAATTGATGGGATTGAAAACGTTATTAACCCCAGACAAAATAATGAAATTGGAAGCAATGATTTGCGTCTTTGTCAGACGTTCAACAGACATATATGATTTATTTGCAATAAGTATGTAACACAAATATATAGCATGCATATAAGGAATCAGCACCCAAAACCTGGACTTATTAGCAAAACGATATTTAGATTTACAAAGGACCCTGATGAACTATCAAAAGTCACCACCCCAGTGACCTACACAGTAAGGGCTTATAAATATCTTAAAATAAACAAGAATATTTTAGAGGACCTAGATGAAACCTATCTTAAGTCACCACCCTCGTGAGCCCTACAGAGGGAGCTGAATAATATCTTGTTAATAGAAAATATAAATATAAAATAAGGAATATTTAATATAGCACCCCAGATGACCTATCTGAAATCACATCCCCAGTGAACTACAAAAAGGGAGATTATAAATATCCAAAACAAAGAGCACAGCCAGTAATATAAAATGATATGTGCTGAAACCTTTAACAATATTTGTGCATGCAAAATATATAATATATATTCCTGTAAGATGGTTTCCAGGAATCGTACATTCATATATATAGGGAAATCCCTGACAGGTTAAATTGGATACTTGATCCATACTAAAATGTCTACATACTTTAATTTGTGTGCATTTCTTATCCATACTTAAATAGATATATGTTTCAAATTTGAAAATCTCTGCCAAAGAAGTTAATGGATCATGCAAGAACTGAATGAGAAATAAACTTCCCAATCCCCCCCTCCAGATTTTTAAACATATTCTATTTATTCTTTAATTTTCATCAGTTAAGCCTGGGGGATATGAGAAGCTCTCTGGATGTTCTTTTGCCTGATATATAGGAGACCAAACGGTGACTGTGAGTGTAATCCCCTACCCATAGTGGTTTTGTCAATATTACGCATATCTGGATGAACTATATCTGTGGGTAATGACACGTTAACTCTGCTCTACAAATTTTGTGTGCCACTTGTTTATATTTCTGGTACATCTAAGCCCCGCACCATGTTTGTTATCATCAAACGAGAAGTGTGCCATGCTATAAAAGTGTACAGAGAACTAGGATAACATGCCTATTCTATAATACAATAGGTCAACACACTTCTTGAATCAACGTGATAACTAGGCGGCTGCGCAACCTCACGAAAAAACTTGAACACAATTTTTTACAAGCCGACGACGGATGTCGGCTTGTTCTGTCTCTTCTCAATTCTTCTTCTTCTTCTTCTTACACAGCCGTGACGTTAGTCACGGCTGTGTCTTTTTTCTTACAGGTTCTTTCTTCTTTCTTCTTTCTTTCTGCCGACCACTACATTTGCTCTAGCACTCACATGCTTTCACCGATTAGGACCTAACTTGGTCACAATCATCATTGACCATGCCCCTACATGTCACATGAAACTCGCGGGGTCAAAGGTCACGCTGGGGTCATAGGGGTCAAAAACGTGATTTCAACTCAAAATGCTTCTTCTCCTACAGATTACGTATGACGGTGACCCCACTTGCACACGTGCATTACTATTACCCAGTGTCTATGGGGTCCTCACAGATTTGGGGTCAAAGGTCATTAAGGGGTCACTTCCGGTATAAAACGAAAAACCTTCAAAAATTTTTATTTGCTAAGAAAAACATAGGACAGTAACGGTATGTTCACACATAAATTGTAATTACCCTGTGTAAATGTGGTATTTTTTGTATTTAGGGTCAAAGGTCATTAAGGGCCACTTCCGGTACAAAACGAAATACCTTTAAAATGCTTCTTCTCCCACAAATTACGTAGGACAGTAACACCACTTGCATACATGCATTGTTATTATCCAGTGTCTATGGGGTCCTCACAGATTTGGGGTCAAAGGTCATTAAGGGGTCACTTCCGGTATAAAACGAAAAACCGTCAAAAATTTTATTTGCTAAGAAAAACATAGGACAGTAACGGTATGTTCACACATGAATTGTGGATACCCAATTCATATGTGGTATTTTTTTTTTTGGGGTCAAACGTCATTAAGGGTCACTTCCGGTATAAAACGAAAAACCGTCAAAATTTTTTATTTGCTAAGAAAAACATAGGACAGTAACGGTATGTTCACACATGAATTGTGGGTACTCAATTCATATGTGGTATTTTTTATTTGGGGTCAAATGTCATTAAGGGGTCACTTCCGGTCTGAGACGAAAAACCTTCAAAATGCCCTTCTGCCACAAGTAACATAGCAAAGTGGTGCCACATGCACCCATGCATTGACATTAGCCTATGTCTATGGCCGTTTTCATATATTTTGGGGTCATAAGGTCATTAGGGGTAACAACACGGCTGTGTTCGTGGGTTAGACCACAGCTTAGTCTAGTTACACAGCCGTGACGTTAGTCACGGCTGTGTCTTTTTTCTTACAGGTTCTTTCTTACACAGCCGTGACGTTAGTCACGGCTGTGTCTTTTTTCTTACAGGTTCTTTCTTCTTTCTTTCTTCTTTCTTTCTTCTTTCTTTCTTCTTTCTGCCGACCATTACATTTGCTCTAGCACTCACATGCTTGGACCGATTTTGACCTGACTTGGTCACAGCCATCATTGTCCATGCCCCTACATGTCACATGAAACTCATGGGGTCAAAGGTCACGCAGGGGTCATAGGGGTCAAAAACGTGATTTCAACTCAAAATGCTTCTTCTCCTACAGATTACGTATGACGGTGACCCCACTTGCACACATGCATTACTATTACCCAGTGTCTATGGGGTCCTCACAGATTTGGGGTCAAAGGTCATTAAGGGGTCACTTCCGGTATAAAACGAAAAACCTTCAAAATTTTTTATTTGCTAAGAAAAACATAGGACAGTAACGGTATGTTCACACATAAATTGTAATTACCCTGTGTATATGTGGTATTTTTGTATTTAGGGTCAAAGGTCATTAAGGGGCCACTTCCGGTACAAAACGAAATACCTTTAAAATGCTTCTTCTCCCACAAATTACGTAGGACAGTAACACCACTTGCATACATGCATTGTTATTATCCAGTGTCTATGGGGTCCTCACAGATTTGGGGTCAAAGGTCATTAAGGGGTCACTTCCGGTATAAAACGAAAAACCGTCAAAAAATTTTATTTGCTAAGAAAAACATAGGACAGTAACGGTATGTTCACACATGAATTGTGGATACCCAATTCATATGTGGTATTTTTTTATTTGGGGTCAAACGTCATTAAGGGGTCACTTCCGGTATAAAACGAAAAACCGTCAAAATTTTTTATTTGCTAAGAAAAACATAGGACAGTAACGGTATGTTCACACATGAATTGTGGGTACTCAATTCATATGTGGTATTTTTTTATTTGGGGTCAAATGTCATTAAGGGGTCACTTCCGGTCTGAGACGAAAAACCTCCAAAATGCCCCTTCTGCCACAAGTAACATAGCAAAGTGGTGCCACATGCACCCATGCATTGACATTAGCCTATGTCTATGGCCGTTTTCATATATTTTTGGGTCATAAGGTCATTAGGGGTAACAACACGGCTGTGTTCGTGGGTTAGACCACAGCTTAGTCTAGTTACACAGCCGTGACGTTAGTCACGGCTGTGTCTTTTTTCTTACAGGTTCTTTCTTCTTTCTTTCTTTCTTCTTTCTGCCGACCACTACACTTGCTCTAGCACTTACATGCTTGTACCGATTTTGACCTAACTTGGTCACAACCATAATTGACTATGCCCCTACATTTCATATGAAACTCGTGGGGTCAAAGGTCAAGCAGGGGTCATAGGGGTCAAAAACGTGATTTCAACTCAAAATGCTTCTTCTCTCACAGATTACGTAGGAGAGTGACACCACTTGCACACATGCATTGTTATTATCCTGTGTCTATGGGGTCCTCACAGATTTGGGGTCAAAGGTCATTAAGGGGTCACTTCCGGTATAAAACGAAAAACCTTCAAAAATTTTTATTTGCTAAGAACAACATAGGACAGTAACGGTATGTTCACACATAAATTGTAGTTACCCTGTGTTTATGTGGTATTTTTTTAATTTAGGGTCAAAGGTCATTAAGGGGCCACTTCCGGTATAAAACGAAATACATTTAAAATGCTTCTTCTCCCACAAATAACGTAGGACAGTGACACCACTTGCACACATGAATTGTTATTACCCAGTGTCTATGGGGTCCTCACAGATTTGGGGTCAAAGGTCATTAAGGGGTCACTTCCGGTATAAAACGAAAAACCTTCCAAATTTTTTATTTGCTAAGAAAAACATAGAACAATAACGGTATGTTCACACATGAATTGTGGTTACCCAATTCATATGTGGTATTTTTTTTTATTTCGGGTCAAAGGTCATTAAGGGGTCACTTCCGGCCTGAGACGAAAAACCTTCAAAATGCCCCTTCTGCCACAAATAACATAGCAAAGTGATGCCACGTGCACCCATGCATTGACATTAGCCAATGTCTATGGGGTTTTCATATATTTTGGGGTCAAAGGTCATTGGGGGTTACAACACGGCTGTGTTCGTGGTCTTAGACCACAGCTAAGTCTAGTTCTTCTTCTTTCTTCTGCCGACCACTACATTTGCTCTAGCACTTACATGCTTACACCGATTTTGACCTAACTTGGTCACAACCATCATTGACCATGCCCCTACATATCATATGAAACTCGTGGGGTCAAAGGTCACGCAGGGGTCATAGGGGTCAAAAACGTGATTTCAACTCAAAATGCTTCTTCTCTCACAGATTACGTAGAACAGTGACACCACTAGCACACATGCATTGTTATTATCCAGTGTCTATGGGGTCCTCACAGATTTGGGGTCAAAGGTCATTAAGGGGTCACTTCCGGTATAAAACGAAAAACCATCAAAATTTTTTATTTGCTAAGAAAAACATAGGACAGTAACGGTATGTTCACACACAAATTGTAGTTACCCTGTGTATATGTGGTATTTTTTTATTTAGGGTCAAAGGTCATTAAGGGGCCACTTCCGGTATAAAACGAAATACCTTTAAAATGCTTCTTCTCCCACAAATTACGTAGGACAGCGACACCACTTGCACACATGCATTGTTATAACCCAATGTCTATGGGGTCCTCACAGATTTGGGGTCAAAGGTCATTAAGGGGTCACTTCCGGTATAAAACGAAAAACCTTCAAAATTTCTTATTTGCTAAGAAAAACATAGGACAGTAACGGTATGTTCACACATGAATTGTGGTTACCCAATGTGGTATTTTTTATTTGGTCAAAGGTCATTAAGGCCACTTCCAGGATAAAACGAAATACCTTTAAAATGCTTCTTCTCCCACAAATTACGTAGGACAGTGACACCACTTACACACATGCATTGTTATTACCCAGTGTCTATGGGGTCCTCACAGATTTGTGGTCAAAGGTCATTAAGGGGTCACTTCCGGTATAAAACGAAAAACCTTCAAAATTTCTTATTTGCTAAGAAAAACATAGGACAGTAACGGTATGTTCACACATGAATTGTGGTTACCCAATTCATATGTGGTATTTTTTTATTTCGGGTCAAAGGTCATTAAGGGGTCACTTCCGGCCTGAGACGAAAAACCTTCAAAATGGCCCTTCTGCCACAAATAACATAGCAAAGTGATGCCACATGCACCCATGCATTGACATTAGCCAATGTCTATGGGGTTTTCATATATTTTGGGGTCAAAGGTCATTGGGGGTTACAACACGGCTGTGTTCGTGGTCTTAGACCACAGCTAAGTCTAGTTCTTCTTCTTTCTTCTGCCGACCACTACATTTGCTCTAGCACTTACATGCTTGCACCGATTTTGGCCTAACTTGGTCACAATGATCATTGACCATGCCCCTACATGTCATATGAAACTCGTGGGGTCAAAGGTCAAACAGGGGTCATAGGGGTCAAAAACGTGATTTCAACTCAAAATGCTTCTTCTCTCACAGATTACGTAGGAGAGTGACACCACTTGCACACATGCATTGTTATTAGCCAGTGTCTATGGGGTCCTCACAGATTTGGGGTCAAAGGTCATTAAGGGGTCACTTCCGGTATAAAACGAAAAACCTTCAAAAATTTTTATTTGCTAAGAAAAACATAGGACAGTAACGGTATGTTCACAAATAAATTGTAGTTACTCTGTGCATTTGTGGTATTTTTTCATTTAGGGTCAAAGGTCATTAAGGGGCTACTTCCGGTATAAAACGAAATTCCTTTAAAATGCTTCTTCTTCCACAAATTACGTATGACAGTGACGCCACTTGCACACATGCATTGTTATTACCCAGTGTCTATGGGGTCCTCACAAATTTGGAATCAAAGGTCATTAAGGGTCACTTCCGGTATAAAACGAAAAACCTTCAAAATTTTTTATTTGCTAAGAAAAACATTGGAGGGTGATGGTATATTCACACGTAAATTGTGTTTACCTATTGTACATGTGGTATTTTTTCATTTGGGGTCAAAGGTCATTAAGGGGTCACTTCCGGTCTGAGACGAAAAACCTTCAAAATGCCCCTTTCTGCCACAAATAACATAGCAAAGTGGTGCCACTTGCACCCATATACATTGACATTAGCCAATGTCTATGGGCGTTTTATATATTTTGAGGTCAAAGGTCATTAAGGCGTCAAAACACGGCTGTGTTCGTGGTCTTAGACCACAGCTAAGTCTAGTTCTTCTTTCTTCTTCTTCTTCTTTCTGCCGACCACTACATTTGCTCTAGCACTTACATGCTTACACCGATTTTGACCTAACTTGGTCACAACCATCATTGACTATGTCCCTACATGTCATATGAAACTCGTGGGGTCAAAGGTCACGCAGGGGCCATAGGGGTCAAAAACGTGATTTCAACTCAAAATGCTTCTTCTCTCACAGATTACGTAGGACAGTGACACCACTTGCACACATACATTGTTATTATCCAGTGTCTATGGGGTCCTCACAGATTTTGGGTCAAAGGTCATTAAGGGGTCACTTCCGGTATAAAACGAAAAACCTTCAAAAATTTTTATTTGCTAAGAAAAACATAGCACAGTAACGGTATGTTCACACATAAATTGTAGTTACCCTGTGTATATGTGGTATTTTTTTATTTAGGGTCAAAGGTCATTAAAGGGCCACTTCCGGTATAAAACGAAATACCTTTAAAATGCTTCTTCTCCCTCAAATTACGTAGGACAGTGACACCACTTGCACACATGCATTGTTATTACCCAGTGTCTATAAGGTCCTCACAGATTTGGGGTCAAAGGTCATTAAGGGGTCACTTCCGGTATAAAACGAAAAACCTTCAAACAATTTTTATTTGCTAAGAAAAACATAGGACAGTAACGGTATGATCACACATGAATTGTGGTTACCCAATTCATATGTGATATTTTTTTATTTGGGTCAAAGGTCATTAAGGGGTCACTTCCGGTCTGAGACGAAAATCCTTCAAAATGGCACTTCTGCCACAAATAACATAGCAAAGTGGTGCCACGTGCACCCATATATTGACATTAGCAAATGTCTATGGGCGTTTTTATATATTTTGGGGTCAAAGGTCATTAGGGGTCACAACACGGCTGTGTTCGTGGTCTTAGACCACAGCTAAGTCTAGTTCTTCTTTCTTCTGGCAACCTCGTGACATTTTGCGTGAATTGCCACGTTTCGCCCTAGCTCTCTTATGCTTCGACAGATTTCAACCATACTTGAGCCAAATGACCACTGGACTAGGCCAAACCTTCCATTTGACTTTGACCTTGCTGTGACCTTTGACCTAGCTATAATGGTCAAAAGTGTGATTTCACAAAAAATGCTACTCCTTCCACAAATTTCATGCAATGATCATGTGACTCATGCATATGAATCAACATGTGGCAGTGCTTAAAACTTCCTAAAAAGAATTGAGGTCAAAGGTCATTAAGGGGTCATTTCCGGTCTGAAAGCTAAAAATATTCAAAAAATCACTGTCTTTACAAAATATATAGCAGAGAGTCGCCATTAGCACACATGCATTGCTACTAGCCAGGGTCTTTAGGATGCCTACAGGTTTGGGGTCAAAGGTCATTAAGGGGTTACTTCCGGTCAAAAACCAAAAATGTTCAAAAAATTTTATCTCAAAATGTAAACAGACCAGAATAATATAACCAACATACATGAATAAGTGTTCCCTGATGTATGCATGGTATTTTTATTTTGGGGGTCAAAGGTCATTAAGGGGTCACTTCCTGTTTTTAGCTGAATAACTTCAAGAATTTTTATCTCAAGAACTGAACATGTTAGAATTTTTTAATTAAAATTGGAACAATGCATTTTGTCGGTGTACATAAGGTTTTTTTACATTGAGGTCAAAGGCCATTAAAGGGGTCAAAAGGTCAATCAAAAATTTTCAAAAAATCAAAATCCATGTATAAGTTCCGATTAAGCTGAAATTCACCAGGAATATTTCTTACTAGGCGCTTACCCGTATTTGGCGGTTCTCGGCTGTCGCGATTACCTGGCTGATGGTGACTGTACTCACCAAGTTTTATGCCCATAGGACAGTTTTTACTAATTTGACCTCAGATGACCCCTTGTGACCTCGAAATGACCTTCCAAAATTTGGCTCTAAATGTTGACTGTACCCACCATGTTTCATGCCCATATGACAGTTGACCTTACTAATTTGACCTCAGATGACCCCTGGATGACCTCGGGTGATCTTGGCCCACTAATCGAAACAAACTTGTTTTGTCTGAGGTCCAGATGCACCCACCCTGGGGGGGCACTCCAACTTTGGAGGTGACGCGTATGTAGGGCTGTTAAGACCCCTTTTTCAGCATCGCTGTCACCCAAAGACCCCATATTTTTTACGAACACATGCTCTGTCCATGCTCTGTCACCCAAAGACCCCTATTTTTCCATTTGATCTGTCACCCAAAGATCCTTACAAGTCCAATTTGAACAGCAACTTTCATTTATCATGGATTTTGTTACTTATTTTGAAAAAACAAGGAAATTTGAAGCCATTTAGAACTAAATACTCAATTTTCGAGGTTTCTGTGGCGCTTTTTCGGCTCTCACCCAAAGATTCCATTTAAAAAAAGGTCATGTTCTCACCCAATGACCCCATATTTTTCACATTTTGCTCTCACCGAATGCCAAAAATCATGCTCTCACCCAATGACCCCATATTTTTTACATTTTGCTCTCACCGAATGCCCCTTAGTGCGAAAGTGCCAGCCCTACACCTATATCCATTTCATATTGAAGTGCCCCCTGGGGCACCCACCCACCAAGTTTGAGGAACGTGCGACCCCTAGTCTCCGAGAAAATAGGCGGAAAACAGTTTTTACTAATTTGACCTCAGATGACCCCTGGGTGACCTTGACCCACTAACCAATACAAAGCTGTTCCGTTTTAGGTCAAGATGCACCTACCCACCAAGTTGCATGCCCCATATGACAGTTTTGACTAATTTGACCCCTAGATGACCTCTGGTGACCTTGATCCACTAACCAATACAAACTTGTTCTGTCCCGGGTCAAGACGCACCCACCCGTCAAGTTTGAGGAACGTGCGACCCCCAGTCTCTGAGAAAAACAGTTTTTACTAATTTGACCCCTGGATGACCTCGGGTGACCTTGACCCACTAACCAATACAAACTTGTTCTGTATGGGGTCAAGATGCACCCACCCACCAAGTTTGAGGAACGTGCGACCCCTAGTCTCCGAGAAAATAGGCGGACAGACAGACAGACACACAGAAACACAGACACACAGAAACACAGACGATGCGTATTATTATATAGATGACATCCTAAGCACAGTGCAAGAGCAGTTGACCCCATCCGTAACCCAGGGGTCAAGTTATAGGGGTCAAATTGCGGCTTGTATTCAGCGTCTGTTGATTACAAGCCGACGACGAACGTCGGCTTGTACTGTCTTCTTCCAATTCTTCTTCTGGCAACTCGTGACATTTTGCGTGACTTGCCACGTTTCGCCCTAGCTCTCTTATGCTTCGACAGATTTCAACCATACTTGAGCCAAATGACCACTGGACTAGGCCAAATCTTACATTTGACTTTGACCTGACTGTGACCTTTGACCTTGACCTTATGGCCAAAAATATTGATTTCACAAAAAATGCTACTCCTTCCACAAATTACATGCAATGATCATGTGACTCATGCATATGAATCAACATGTGGCAGTGCTTAAAACTTCCTAAAAAGGATTGAGGTCAAAGGTCATTAAGGTGTCATTTCCGGTAAAAGTATGAAAAATTTGTAAAAAATATTCAAAAAATCACTGTCTTTACAAATTATATAGCAGAGAGTCGCCATTAGCACACGTGCATTACTACTAGCCAGGGTCTTTAGGATGCCTACAGTTTTGGGGTCAAAGGTCATTAAGGGGTTACTTCCGGTCAAAAACGAAAATTATCAAAAATGTTTAAAAAAATTTTATCTCAAACTGTAAACAGACCAGAATAATATAACCAACATACATGAATAAGTGTTCCCTGATGTATGCATGGTATTTTTATTTTGGGGGTCAAAGGTCATTAAGGGGTCACTTTCTGTTTTTAGCTGAATAACTTTAAGAATTTTTATCTCGAGAACTAAACATGTTAGAATTTTTTA
This sequence comes from Amphiura filiformis, assembly GCF_039555335.1. Lineage (NCBI taxonomy): Eukaryota > Metazoa > Echinodermata > Ophiuroidea > Amphilepidida > Amphiuridae > Amphiura > Amphiura filiformis. Next base: position 2,292,752 of record NC_092632.1, on the reverse strand, counting down.
ATTAAAATTGGAACAATGCATTTTGTCGGTGTACACAAGGTTTTTTTTTCCATTGAGGTCAAAGGTCATTAAGGGGGTCAAAAGGTCAATCAAAATTTTCACAAAATCAAAATCCATGTGTAAGTTCCGATTAAGCTGAAATTCACCAGGAATATTTCTTATGACCTCCTAAGCACAATGCAAGAGCAGTTGACCCCATCCGTAACCCAGGGGTCAAGTTATAGGGTCAAATTGCGGCTTGTATCAGCGTCTGTTGACTCTAGTTGATTTTGAATTTTGTTGAACAAGAAAAATTTGAGGGCATAGTACTTGGCCCCTGCCTAGGCTATCCCATGCCAACCTGGAGTTGATTCCTTCCTTAGTATTAACAAACTTAATCGATCAAATCCCACATGCTAGACCGGCTTTCAATAAATATTTATTAAATAAAATACAATAGGGCAATTCATGGTTCTGAACAAGATGATCGTTTAAAACAATACAAAACAAAACAAAAACAAACATTCATGCTTCTGAAGCAGCAACTTGACACGTTCCTTGCTTATTAACTTATACCAATCTGACAATTGAATTCTTAAGTGTTCTTGTACTTAGCCTTAAATTTACATCTCCTTAATCCACTATATGATGTGCACATATTCAGTGTGCATTCCAAATGTTATGCATACTTTCATTAAACAATTTTGAGTACCTAACAACTGAAAGTATAATTGATGACGCTGTACAAGTGTACATACCTGTCAAATGTTCAGAATGTCAGAAGATTGATTGCAGCAACTGCAGGACTTTGGGGACAGAGGTCTATTGGTCAGATGACATTCAAAAACCAAATAGGCTGTCCCTTGTGAATGCTCAACATGCAACATCTTGGATTGGACAGGCAGAGTTGAAACATCACTCTTAAAATCACAATACCAGGTCAGTCATATTACTTATGACCCACAAGACAACGACGACGTACAATTGTACGTGATTTGTGATTCTTACCATTGTACACCATTTTATGTTTTTTAAAAGCACTTGACATGATTCTTCCATTTTACGTAGTTTGTAGATAAAGCAACGTGCAACATTTAGTGTTAATTCAAAATGTGCAAATATAAGTCATTGATTGCTGCAATGTAGCTGCTACGTGGCTCCATGTCTAACTGAAGTAAACCCATTATCATGATTATAGGTAAATGCTTGATGAAGAGATCACCGTCAAATATTATTGTGGTCATAAACAAATCTCCAGTCTCACGACAAGCAAGTTGAAACAACACGTATTCCCTCCTGTTACCTGATATAATCTGCAATGAAGAAAACAGAAAAAGGGAAGCAAATTGTGCAAGCAAAGGCTTTTGCATATATACAAGCCTGATTATTAATAAAACTACCTTACTATATACTAAGGAGTTGGAAATTGAATTGATCTTGAACATGATTATTTTTCCATTTATTTTGTTTATTTATTTACCTCTTTATTTACTTTTCAACTTTTTAAATATGCCAGAAGGTCCAAGTGGAAAGGCAGTGTGCTCTGTTCCCACTATCTAGGCGAGCTTCGCAAAGATGCTGCCAAGTAGAGTAAAACCAAATCTAGTAAAAACTATGCCGAGTTAATTTGGGCAAATAAAAAGGAATCGTACCAAGATCTACCAAACTTGTTTTACATCAGATGACTCTACAATTTTGCTTTCCTGATGATACATCTTCTATCTCCTATGTATATGTCAGAAAACCCATAAAGCGATCTTCCAATTGTTAAATTATAGGGCTGCTACTCACTGTTAATATTTTCTGTAATTTACGTACGAAGGACTTTGACCTTCACCGATTGCCTTGAATGACCAAAATCCAACAACCTTTGCATATGTCAGAAAAACGACCTCCAAAATTGTTAAATTATAATGCTGCCCTTCGATGTTAGTATTTTATGCCAGAAAGGAAATCTGTTCACAAATCCTAACCCTTACCGATTGCTTTAAACAATTTTCCAGGAATTTTCATGAAAATCCAACCAAAATTTGACTTCCAGTAATTCAAGCTTTTCCAAGAGCCACTAACATTCTTTAATCAGACTAAATGATTCACGAATATCCCACTTGTAATATCAGGATATCATATACCGCGCATCACTAATGCACCGCAAGCGATGTTACTATATTGCATATCGCCCAACACTTGTTTACGATCTCTTGGCCATATCTTGGCTAGATTTTATCTTATTTTATTATTATTTTCCACTTCGGATGGGAATACAAACTGCTTGTAAATTTTCCCAACACTAATTACCGAAAATACGCCAACGCCCCAAAAGCGCGGCCTGTGAATGACTCCTGTCCCACGATTGGACAAAGCAGGGGCATTTATGCAAAGCAGGAGTCACAGCACATCTCGCATGATGTAATAAACATTTTAATCATAACTGCTCCTTATTGGCACTCAAATTTCGTTCCCTTTCGTTTCGGACACAACTTGATATCGCAATTTCAACAATGTAAATATCTTTGTTTATGTGATACATGTTCGAATGACGTCATACCATTAATAAATAACAATATGTAATTTCTCGTAAATGGTTTGATCAATAATCTGTTGATAACACGCCACAGAAATTGGCTATTTGCAAAATCCCCAGGACTGATTGACGGTAAACAATTTACGCAATCATCGAGACCGCCATTTAGTATTGCCAAACCCGCGATTTGGTAGCCCAATTGGGCGAATTTCGATTTTTATTTATTTATTTATTTATTTTTTTTTTGCGACTTTTGACAATTTCCTGGCCTCAAAAAACCAATGATTAGGCCTAAGGAACATTTTTGCGACTTTTTAACATTTGGCTCCCATAAAGTTAAACCAAATTAAAACATTTTTGGAGACTTTTTGATTATTTGGCCAGCACTTCAAGCATACATTTTTTGGCAACCTGGTTTTGCGTTCTGCTTGTGTGAATATCACAGTTTGAAAAACTTAAAAACCGTGTCAAGTGAAATTATCAAATAAATCGCACTCGACCCAATGTTATTTATACTTCCAATGCCCATTTTTTACAAATGTGTTCTACCTTTAGGCTTTAGGCCTAGGCCTGCTACTAAAACCCGGGATTGATTATAAAAGCAAATTTCTCACCGAATCAACTCATCATCTTGACTGCTCTCAACACCGCTGCCGGATAACGCCCGACGCTGGGTGACCCGTTCACGTAAAATTGCCACATTCCGCATTTAAAATACCAGCAAGTTCGCCTCTCTATCACTCGGGTTAGTTTTGTCCAACTATTTGTATTATTATATAAAAATATTTAAGAGAATCCCAGACAATGTCACAATTTCCACTTGCCGCAGTACCATCACTATGATAATATTGACGACTTTACTTGATTGCTGCAGCTAGTTGTTTCGTGCGTAAATTCAACAACGATTTTCCGTTCATGTAAAAAAGACTTTGGAATCGTATAAGGGAACCAAACTGGACTATATCATTAGCCTATGATCGCACTTGTACTTTCATAACTGATGAATTATCAGCCATGCACCTGGCGAGATGCTCTCGGTGATAGCGCAAATAGACATAAAATTCAATCCAGCTGGTGGTATAGGCTCCTTTTCTCCCAATGTTCCACTCAAAGTTCTTGAAATTCCAAACCGCCGCACATATTTTGTTGTATTTTTCCGACGAAAACCATCAATGAAAACACGGTCCACGCCACGAAATATTGTTGTAAATACACTTCCAAATTAATATATAAAGCTACTGGGATTACTACTTATGAACGATAAATTGTAAAATATGCAAACTAAAAAACTTCCGAAAGAAAATTTTTTAAACACAACCTAGTCTTGTTGAATCTGACAAAATAATGACGAAACAAGAAATGGTCGGAATGCAAAACATCGCCTGTGTACCTCGTGACTTGGCAACAGTACACAAATTCACACAATAGGCCTTACCAACGGGGACCACAGCATTTATTCTGCAGGGGTTAAATTGGTTTTCAATTGATGGGATTGAAAACGTTATTATATTATGGATATATTATAGTATTTTCGTTTTAAGCAATTTGTAGATCCGCTGGTAGCTCGGTTTCCATGGCAGCAGCAATTATATCATCAATTTGACTAATTTCAATGCAGCAAAATCATTTTTGTCAACATTTTACTGCATTGAAAGTAGATAAAATTGCTGCTACCCCGGTAGTGGGCATACTAGTGGATCTATAATAGTACACGGTTGTTGGGTGTGATCATTTATTAATATTTCTAACGAAACATTATAATGTTCAATTCTAGATCTGAATAATACCAACAGCTATCACACTAATAAACTGTAAATACACATTATATTTTGTAGTAATTAATAACATAAATCTTCCTTTCTATATCAAATTATTCATCTTTTTCTGCTCTTTTGTGGCAATTGTAATTCTAGCTGTGCATTTCAAAATTGAGGGCGCTATTTACAGATATTTTAAATATAAATTATCCAAATAATATGAGTTCTACCTTACATTTCATGATAAAAAGTGTTTTGAAAATTCTCCTGTCATATTATGTAAGTCTGTTTGCTGATGTTCTAATAACATTTTACAAGTGTCTACCCCTTGTAAAGATGCAAACAAGATTTAAGATAAATAGCGCCATCATTGTTCAACTGTTTTTTAAATGACTCAGTTTTACATGCCGTGAATAATCAAGTAAGCAAATTAGCGAACTGTTTGATAACCATAAACAATAATGACATTTTGAAGTGGCTTGTTTTTTGTCAAGTCAAGGATAATCGGCTTAATATGTTATTATATATTTTGTGATTTTTTCAAGTTTATTTGTTGCTCGATGTGTCAAACATTTTACGCTTTCTCGCGTTTTTTACGCTTTCATTTCTTACGCATTTTACGTTCTCTCGCCATTAAGAGAGGTGTGCTTTGGAAAACACTTGCAAGTAAAGCCTACCTGACTGTAAATTAATCCAAGTGACAAAATCCACATATCCAATCAAAAAGTTATCAACGATTGACCTCCACTTTTCTTTAGTGCAGGTCAATTACCATGATATTAATAGCAAGTTGCTAACACATGACGATATTTGTACGGATTCCCAGAAAAAGGAAAGCCAGTCAGTGTCAATGGCTGATGCATGAGAAAAGTTTTGACATTGAGCATATGTACATTTTCCTCCCTTTCTCATAATTAATTTTCCGAGGAACTTACAGCTCCCCATATGGAACTTTCCCCGGAGAAGACCGGAATATCACCTATATTTAAACTTTACATTCCCCGATACGTATTTGAAACATCCGCCTCTCTGGAAGGTTCATGTGCTATTTTGCTAACAGGGTCATCACCTTAAATCCGCCTCTGGATGGCTGACAAAGTCAAAGGCCTTGCTGTAGTCAATGAAGTACATATAAAGTGATAGTCTTTGATCTTTACACTTCTCAATTATATTCCTGATGTTTACGATCTGGTCTCTAGTCCTTCTTCTTTCTCGAAAGCCAGTCTGCTCCTCAGATATCTCCTGGTCTAGTCTAGCTTCAGGCTTCTGATGATGATCTTTAGCAGAACCTTACTTATGTGACATATCAAGCTGATGATGCGATGGGTGGAACACTCAAGTTACCCTTCTTAGGGGTAGAACACATGCAGCTCTGCACCAGTCTTTGGACCATTCCTGCTCCTTCCATATGCGATAGCATAAACGCCTCATTATGTCAACACCTTCCTTGCCTGCCGATTTCCATTACTTATTTATTTATTCTTTAACCTGGTACAAACAATCACAGTAACAAGTACTGTTCTCCCCTGCGCTTGCTACCCAGGATACAATACAGTAAAACAACACATTTTAATTAATAAACAAAATAAAAGGCATATAATTATTGTCCACATTAGCAAACGATGAGCGTATTCAAATGTTTACAGTGAGCTCATCAATATTAATCATAATAAAGAGTATCTACATTTTTATGTTTGTATATAATTATATGTGTGTGGTGTGTGGGGGTGGGTGTACAGGGTGTGAGTTTGTGCGTGAGGGGTGTAGGGGCGTGGGATGTGTATGTGTTTGTTTTGGGGTGGGGTGGGGATGTGAAGCCGAAAATGGTGTGTGATTTGGTGTGTAGCGGCGGACGTGGAGTTTGAGGGTGATATGGGAATATGACGAGTTCATGAGGGTTTGCTTTTGAGTCGGATTTGTGCAATACGTGTATATTTGCTCATAATTTTGTGCGATAATTTAAATGCTGAGTTTCCAATATTAGAACTACTTTGCATTGGTTTGTTTGTTCTTAACATTTTATTCAATTAAGTACTTGTAAATTAGTATACTCTATTTAATTGTGCTTTATATGTTTATGCTTTATATATTACTAATGTATCTATATGGGTTTTTTTAATGTTATGCATGGCCCGTGTAAGAACAGCATTTTCGATGGGTAAATATGATGAAATAAATAAACAAATAAATAGATATTGACAGGCCCTTGATTGGTCTTTGTAATTCAAAATGGGTTGCTAGGGTCGTTCCTTAAAACAGCATCAATGATGTTAAGAAATGGCAACTATTAAAATATTAGTCGATTAAACCCAATGTTATTATATACGTAATTTGTTCTTAAACGGATGACAGATAATAACAGTATTCCTATCAGATGCTTAAGTTTTCTTAGCTATCCTACAATGTGGTCATGATGCTCGCATATTGATTCATTGCTTACGACAATTATAATTGACTTGTTCAAAGTTAAGGTTAGTAATTATTTTAAACTGTTGTGATTTGGTAGTTCACAGCATCTTACGAATGGTAGTGAGCTTTGGTAAAAACTGCATTGCTCAATTCATAGCGAGCGTGTAGAAGAATTAAAATATCACAGATATACTTTTATTGGTGCTGCGGTTCTTGAGTTACGTTGTAAAGAAGTCTAAAACAACAACACTTTTGTAAAACGTACATAACTCATTAACAACAATAAATTAAGCAAGTTTGCAAAGTATTCGATTTGTAGAATGAACTTTTGCGAAGCATCAAGGTGTTAATTTTCAATAATATATTGATCTAGATAATGAAAATCGATTTTTAGGTTGCTTCGACCAACAATACCTCGTCTACCCTTATGTTGCTTTTTTACCCGTATGCTACACAAATAACCGTTGAGGGCAGAATATTGAGCTTAAAATCATTCTCAAATTTGACGTTCTACGGGCGTCGCATTTATATTCAATCGGTTTCATCTTAACCTGCTAACAGTACGAATAGGAATTCATTTGCTACAGCAGCAATTCCAAATGACGATTGGATCTTCATGCCACATTGTTTTTATAATTATGGTAGATGATTTTTAATGTGCTATCGTTCGCTTGACTCTATCGTTCACCGGCACCGTGGATATTCATTCCCCCTCTCAATTACCTGACTAGTAACTTGTGTTGAAGAAACTTTAATTGCTGTTTTAGTGTTTACTAATATCGTAAATATCACTCTAGAAATGGATATAACGATCGCACCCTCCGTAGTTTCTGCTACCACAGATGGGAACTACTCGGACGCACCTGCCAGTTTGGGTCAACTTTTCCTACCAATCCGCTTCATCCCATATTTCATCTTTCTTGTCCTGATGACGTTGATGGGTACTTCAGGTAACATTCTCATCATGGTTTCTGTGGCTCTAAATAAAAAGCTTCAAGTTATCAGCAACGTATTTGTTGTCAATCTTGCACTTGCTGATATATCTATTAGCGCTGTCATTATTCCGATCACCGCAATCGGACTTTTCAATGACGCCGAATTCAACTACAATTTCCCTATTGTGTGCACTGTTCTTGGACCACTGGTAGTTGTCAGTTGCGCTTGTTCCATATGGTCTATTGTATCAATATCACTTGAAAGATATTTACACATCTGCCATCCAGCTTCATATCGGAAATTTTATAATCGGCAATCAGTACCGTTTATAGTTCTCTGCGTATGGTTTATTGCGGCGGCCATCGCTCTTCCTTACTTTGACTTTTTTGGTTGGGGAAGTTATGTATATCTCTACAGAGGTCGCGTCTGCACTTGGACATACACGGGAAGCTACTTCTACAGTTATTATCTGATTGGTTTAGGACTGATTGTGCCGATGATTATTATACCATACTGTTACATCCGAATCTATATGTTTGTCAAGAAATCAAAGCAGCGAATGTTGAAGCATCGTTCGGAAGTCAATGGCAACCTCAAAGACAGCCAAAAATGGAAGAGTCCTGATATCAAAATCCTAAAGACTGTGGCTACCATATGGGCAGCTTTCATGATTATGTGGGCACCATACACTGCTAATGTGGTATTTAATATTCACGACACCTGGCCTGATTCATATATGCAAACAGGCGTCGCCCTGTGTCTCTCTAACAGCTCCATTAACTTCATCATCTATGGCATTATGAATCAGAATTTCCGTCGTAGTTATAGTATGATATATCATAAGATAATCTGTGGAAAGTGGGGCAGAGAATTAAGCGAGACCGACACTGAAGGATCCAGTAAGGGCAACAGTACACTTAAACATGGTTCTTCGGTTGCAACCCTTACTATTGCATCTACCCATGCCAATATTTGAGATCCGGAGTGAGGGCACTTCGATATGAGATTAATACAGGTGCAAGTCTGGGACTTTGAAATGGACCTTCGTTGAAAAAAATCTATATAAATTTATTCAAAGTGGGGGCTTTGGACATGTTGGAAGAGATTTGGACTTTTGGACCTAATTAATGGGGTGAGAACCTATTTAAGTTTAAAAAACAGCTCCATAGAAGCCCGCATAGAAGCCTGGAGTATTGTTTTATTAGTTAATTAAATGGCTTTGTTATTAAAACAAACCCAAGTTATTAAAGCAGTGCAAATCGGACATTATCATTGATTGGCCGGGCCGTTCGGTGACAGATCCAAAGAGAAATAAGGAGCTTTTGGGTGACAGAGCGTGGGGTTGGTCACCGGGATGTATCATCAAATATGGGGCATTTGGGTGGCGGGATGCAGGAAAATGTGACCTTAAATTTTGGCTTTAAGTCTCACATACGCGTCACCTCCAATATTGGATTGCCCTAGCTTCCGAGGCTTTTCTTGAGCAAGGCTTCTACATATATGGGTCGTTCAAAATAATTAAACTATTTCTACCGGGCAATTTGCCTACGGATATAGAAAAACAATTGGGAATTGGATTTTATTTTACGCACAGAAAGACACTTTTAATAATAAAGCTTTTAAAATATAACGTAGAATGGTTCAAATGTGTCATTGTATAGTTGTTTAATGAATCTGTTGAAAACTATAGTTGAGATGAAAACAAAACGGATTCAAATTATATTTTATTTTACACACAGGGGACACTCGCAAAAATAAAGCTTTTAAAATCGAATGTATATGTTGGTAAATTCGTCTTTTGTGTGGTCTGTATACAATACGTTCCATTTCGTTGAGTAGATTTGATATTTAGATGTAAACGTTTCAATATCGGGACCCATTTCCGAGCAATCCGACGTTTGTTGTCCACTCCATCATTAACTTTAAAGTTAATGGAGTGGACTTTGAAAATTGTATGGCTTAAGCAATGCAATCTTTCAAATAATGGATAATGAAGACGCATTTGACTTACTGTTGGTCATTATCTTAATTGCTGTCAAATTAGACAACAAGCATCGATTATATCAAGTAATGTGGACAGGTCAAGATAATCATGGTCAGGACAAGACAATCGTGGTCAGGTCAAGATAATCTTGGTCAAGTCAAGATAATCTTGATCAGGTCAACATAATCTTGGTCAAGTTAATAAATTTTCAACAAGAGAAATACATGTTCGTATTTAGAAACACTGCCTGGCCACATTTTTTGACTTTTAAGACATTTCAACAAACTTAAATGCATCAAAGTTCGGCATTTATATTTTAATTATTTGGATGGAACGATCGAAGTATAGAGGGCTCTAATTAAGAATATATATATTTAACATTATCAAGGCTAAACTGAAAATATTACGCAAGTTTGAGTAATGCAAGTTGGTTTGTTTTGTGTCTCTTAAAAGTAGGCCTTCATAATTTAATAATTAGGTACACTTGATTCAAACATAGGACGAGGGAATCAATCTACCTTTGTCCCCGACCCAAATTCGCTAAACGGTCCGTCCAAATTAGCTACTAGACAAGAACCCCCGGGATACTTACTACCCGACCAGGGGAACTTCGCAGCTAATCCGCGGTACTACCAAGGATTATCAAATCAGGACGTGACAATAGCTCATTAGCATGTGTCCAATTCTTATGTAAATAACGTCGTGACCTTACTACAGGGTGCCGTAGTCACTATTGTGTGATTTTCTTAACCAATAATTCATGCCGGGAGCCAAAAATCATTATATCTGATTGATATTTTTGCACAGGACAATGTGGAATGCGAACACGTAGACATCGACAAAATACGGCGCCATAATTTAAGGTCACGTGAGGTATCACATGTTTTTGTGACTTCAAATACTGACTTGTATTTCATATTTTGTACCTGACATCATTTCCTTCATTGACATTAAGTCCTAATTTCGACATTACTATGGCAAAAAGACATTTACTTGATTTTCAGTGTGTGTTTTTGTAGAAATGACAAATAGAGTATAAACTTAAATGTTATGGAAACAGTTTATATCCTTTATATGCCCTTACCTTACCATGCTTACCTTCGCTGATATGACTGATGACAAAGATGCGATCAGGCAAAATCAGTCGGAACTCGGAAATATTGATTTTTAAGATTTAGCGAGAATTGAGAAATATTTCCGTATGTTTCCTGTTGTTTTGAAAACTCTTTCATTGCTCATGTCTTTCATTTCATTTCATTTCATATTTATTCAAAATACCTTACTTTTTACAATCTTAAAGCATCAAAATTATTTACTATTATTACACATAAAAGTTATTAAAATACAATATTACACGAAATAAGCATAAGAAAAACATAAAATATTATATTGCACATAATTATAAAAGCTTATCTCCACACTCACCCCCATCACACCACACTCACTGCACACCCCCACTCGACTCCTAAGCACACCTCTTACTCCCAAACACAGTGACCCCAAATAATACGCCCCACACACCAAATCAAATAAGCATCAAAAAAGCATAAAAGAAATACAAGTATTATATTGCACATAATTATGAAAGCAAACCCCTTAACTAATCTTATCTCCACACTTATCCTCACATACACACATCCCCTCACTCACTCTTAAGCGCAACTCTTAAAGCCATATTATAACATTTGCTGAGGAGGACGCCCTCACTGATTTTTTTTAATTAATTTTTTTACACGATTATATTGTACTTTATTAAACCAATATACCCTGAAAAATCAAGACTCTAGGTGTTGTAGTTTTGTCAAAATCCGAGATTTTGAATAAAACGCCTGAATCAGCGTTTTATTATTACGATGGAATTATTAGTCGAACGCATACACGATGTTCATAACACACAGTACGTACACGGCGTGCGCGACGGTGATCTACACAACAAAGGGCCGTACCATAACATGACCGAAGGAGTGGTACGTATTGGCGACATATGCGCTGGTAGTAAAATTGACAGTAAAAACTAACATTTTATGGCAAAGAAATGCTAATCTATTTTGTATGAAAATGTTATAATATGGCTTTAAGCGACTTTGGAACTGGTTGCTCAATTTCAATGGGGTTTGCTGCAAAATGCAGCTTTGTAAATGCTTGTTACTATAAGAAACTGAAAATTTAATATTTCCGAGTTCCGACTGATTTTGCTTGATCGCATCACATAATGTGAACATTGAAGACTTTTATCGGCTTGCTTTCGGAGAATGTCATTCAGAAAGGATGTAAGGGTGTCCATTGCGAATAATGTCATCAGTTTGTGTATGAATATGGCGCGTCATAGTGCAGTTTTGTCCACGGCTAATTCACCGTGACCTTTTCAGCCATAAAGATGAAGATTAAACCGAAATATGCAGTACTAAACCATTATAGTAATCGATTGTCCAATGCACATTTCTTACCACGTGATAATATTAATCCAATGAGCGATCGAATTGTCTGCTACGGTCGACTAATCCAATCAATAATGACGCTATTGACATGTACGGGTGGAGCTCCACTGACTGAGTTTTGGGGATTTTTCACTGGTTTGCTATCATTTACTCATCAAGGCGCTCCACCGTTATTATAAGGACTATGCTAATAATTTAATAATTCATGTAGAAAATAAACCATACTTGATTGACAGAAAGTACTACATTTGTACCTATTACGGTTTGGTGGCCCTCCTCTTCCAAACGCGACCAAGTCAGGGCGGCCCGGTGAAGCAAAATGTGCATTGGAATAACACGGGAGTTTGGATAAGATGGTAGATTTCCTTTCTCATACAAATGCATGCTCCCCCGTTATTAAAGCTTGTACCGGATTAAAAATTCAGATATTTATAAGTAATTGAAACATAGAGCAAGTACTATAATCAGAGCTTTTATACTTTTTGATATATGACGCTAACCAGTTCATCTCATATACCCACAGCACAGCGCTACTGAGTACGGGTCAATTACCTGTGAGTGCCCCTGTGTTGTGTGCATACATGTAGTTAACAATAACTGCATGATGTTATCATAGAAAAAAATCAATTTATGGGCTATCATTATTATGACATATACGGTCCACAACTTATAAGTTCCCCCCTAATACTTTTTAGAATAAGTCAACAAATATTTTACAAAATGTAAAAATGTAAAAAGATATCTCTCTCTGTGTCAAGTGGCGCTGTGTAGCGCTGCTGTGGTCTTCACAAGAGTACGCCATCTCACTCGATCTGATGCCAGGTGCGTTGCACCTTGCATTCCTTGGTTAGAAACCAGCTTCACGTCATTAGTCCAAGATGTTGGTGGACGTCCTCTTCCTCGCCTGCCTTCCATAGCCCCTTGAAAAATCTGTTTTTCTACACCTCCATGTTTCCTGACAATATGGTCAGCTTTCTCTCCATTATGCCGCTTCTGATGGTTAGACTTGTACCAATCTTGTCGAGGATCCAGGAATTTGTTCTCCTGTCTTTCCATGTCACTTAATTGTAGAAGCCTCCTGTAACACCACATCTCAAAAGCATCTACTCTTTTCCTATCATTCTTGGTCATAGCCCAAGACTCGCATCCATTAGTGGCAATGGAAAACACAGTTGCACGAAGTAGGCGTACCTTGAGGTCAATGGATAGGCCTCAGCTTTTCCATATGCTTGACATGCCCTGCACAGTTGTCCTTGCAATAGCCAGTCTTCTCTTAATTTCAGTTGTGCTGTCACCACTGTTGTTAATCATTGAACCCAGATATTCAAATTGCTTCGCCTCCTAAATCTGCTGTCCATCTATCACAAACTCATCACTTTTCCGCTCTCTGTCCACAACCATTATTTTTGTCTTCTTTGTGTTCAGGAGAAGGTGTTTTTCTTCGCTGGCCTCTTTGATGCGCTTCAGAAGATTAATCAGCTCTATTCTGCTGCTACAAATAAGAGTGGTATCATCGGCGTACCTCAGGTTAGTAATTCTTGTACCGCCAAACTTAACTCCACTTTCAAACCCCTCCAAAGCTGTTCTCATTATGGCTTCAGAGTAGATGTTAAATAGGTTTGGTGATAGCACACAGCCCTGTCGTAAGCCTCTTCCAATCTTGAACCAATCTGTGTCCCAAAAGATATGTATAGCCCTATTTGTTTTACACGTGTGGACCAACGTATAGCCTCACGCGTCATTGCGTTCAGTCATAATGGTTTTGTGTTCAATGTTCAATGTTCAATGTTCAATTTATTTCACCGAAAATACATAACATGATAAATATACAAAACAGTTCATTGGTAGGAAAACCAAAAGAGAGCAAGAAAAGAGGCCGTTTTAAAGTTACACCTGAGTCCATAGCAGTCAGGTTTTAATAGACCTGGCCTACTGCAGTGTTTGAGAGCTGACTCAGATGCATCCGTTAACACTGTTTAAAACAGTCTCTTTTTACATAATTACACAGCCGTGACGTTAGTCACGGCTGTGTCTTTTTTCTTACAGGTTCTTTCTTTCTTCTTTCTGTCAACCATTACATTTGCTCTAGCACTCACATGCTTACATCGATTTTGACCTAACTTGGTCACAATGATCATTGACCGTGCCCCCTACACGTCACATGAAACTTGTGGGGTCAAAGGTCACGCAGGGGTCATAGGGGTCAAAAACGTGATTTCAACTAAAATGCATCTTCTCCTACAGATTACGTACGACAGTGACACCACTTGCACACATGCATTGTTATTAACCAGTGTCTATATGGTGTACACAGATTTGGGGTCAAAGGTCATTAAGGGGTCACTTCCGGTATAAAACGAAAAACCTTCACAAATTTTTATTAGCTAAGTAAAACATAGCGCAGTAACGGTATGTTCACATATGATCTGCAGTTACCCAATGTATATGTGGTATTTTTTTTAATTGGGGTCAAAGCTCATTAAGGGGTCACTTCCGGTATAAAAAGAAATACCTTTAAAATGCATCTTCTTCCACAAATTATGTGGGACAGAGATGCCACTTGCACACATGCATTGTTATTACCCAGTGTCTATGGGGTGTACACAGATTTGGGGTCAAAGGTCATTAAGGGGCCACTTCCGGTATAAATTGAAATATCTTCAAAAATTTATTAGCTAAGAAAAACATAGGAGAGTAATGGTATGTTCACACATGAATTGTGTTTAACCAATGTATATATGATATTTTTTTATTTGTTTTCAAAGGTCATTAAGGGGTCATTTCCGGTATAAAACGAAATACCTTTAAAATGCATCTTCTCCCACAAATTACTCAGGACAATGATGCCACTTACACACATGCATTGTTATTACCCAGTGTTTATAGGGTGTACACAGATTTGGGGTCAAAGGTCATTAAGGGGCCACTTCCGGTATAAATTGAAATATCTTCAAAAAAATTATTAGCTAAGAAAAACATACGAGAGTAATGGTATGTTCACACATGAATTGTGTTTAACCAATGTATATATGATATTTTTTTATTTGGGGTCAAAGGTCATTAAGGGGTCATTTCCGGTATAAAACGAAATACCTTTAAAATGCATCTTCTCCCACAAATTACTCAGGACAGTGATGCCACTTACACACATGCATTGTTATTACCCAGTGTTTATGGGGTGTACACAGATTTGGGGTCAAAGGTCATTAAGGGCCACTTCCGGTCTGAGACGAAAAACTTTCAAAATGCCCTTCTGCCACAAATAACATGGCAAAATAATGCCACGTGCACGCATACATTGACATTAGCCAATGCCTATGGGGTTTTCATATATTTTGGGGTCAAAGGTCATTAAGAGGTCACAACACGGCTGTGTTCGTGGTCTTAGACCACAGCTAAGTCTAGTTAACCATTGTGATTGAACGCAATGACGTGTGACGCTATAATTTGGTCCATATGTGTAAAACAAATACGACTACCCATACCTTTTTACACGTTTGCATTTCGTCAAATAGTTTTTGATTTATTTTAAAAAGTATTTAGAGGGAACTTGTAAGTTGTGGACCCTATATTATAGATACAGCATACTATATATTTCAGCACAGACTCGACCCAGATCCCATGAAACAAATCCCTGCTCGACCATATTTATATCTATTAGTTACACAGCCGTGACGTTAGTCACGGCTGTGTCTTTTTTCTTACAGGTTCTTTCTTTCTTTCTTCTGTCAACCATTACATTTGCTCTAGCACTCACATGCTTACATCGATTTTGACCTAACTTGGTCACAATGATCATTGACCGTGCCCCTACATGTCACATGAAACTTGTGGGGTCAAAGGTCATGCAGGGGTCACAGGGGTCAAAAACGTGATTTCAACTAAAAATGCATCTTCTCCCACAACTTACGTTGGACAATGACCCCACTTGCACACATGCATTGTTATTACCCAGTGTCTATGTGTAGTACACAGATTTGGGGTCAAAGGTCATTAAGGGGTCACTTCCGGTATAAAACGAAAAACCTTCAAAATTTTTTATTAGCTAAGTAAAACATAGCACAGTAACGGTATGTTCACATGATCTGCAGTCACCCAATGTATATGTGGTATTTTTTTTACTTGGGGTCAAAGCTCATTAAGGGGTCACTTCCGGTATAAAAAGAAATACCTTTAAAATGCATCTTCTTCCACAAATTATGTGGGACAGAGACGCCACTTGCACACATGTATTGTTATTACCCAGTGTCTATGGGGTGTACACAGATTTGGGGTCAAAGGTCATTAAGAGGTCACTTCCGGTAAAAAACTAAATATCTTCAAAAAATTTTATAAGCTAAGTAAAACATGGGACAGTAACGGTATGTTCACACATGATCTGCAGTCACCCAATGTATATGTGGTATTTTTTTTATTTGGGGTCAAATCTCATTAAGGGGTCACTTCCGGTAAAAAACGAAATACCTTTAAAATGCATCTTCTTCCACAGATTCTGTCATAGGGCCTGCACTTTGGCTCGTTTTTTGTAGGTTTACATGGTCCAATAATCACAAGATGACTGACATGTGGTAACAAAGGAAGCAGTCACTGCAATTTGATTATGTCCCATATGATTGGCCATTCAAGACACCCCTGTGAAGATACTATAGCGGCCTTTTCAAAATATAATACCTGTTTGCTTGACTCTATTGACAATACCCGGGAACAATACACACAGTATATGCATTGGACAAACTTTTTACAATAAGCATGATAAGTGATGATGTGACCTCCAGATTTATACATCGTTCGTCTCGCACACTGACAACATTTGATTGAATGGACTGTAGGCTACTGCGCCGTGATTACGGTGAAGGACACCATGGACACCGGTTCAAATCCTTTGTTTGGAGCCAATCGATAAAAGCATGCAGGGCTTCTATACCCATGTACAGTTTATCCCTACATAACCTATGTCTTGAATACGCTGGCGAAGTTATGTAATAATAGGATTAATACTATATAGCAGTAGGTAAAAACAAGTTTTGAATAATCCGCGCTATAAAGTCCCATTCAGTGATCCCAGCGAAAGTAAAAAAAAAATCAAATTGTTACGTTTATAAATTTTTTTGATGAAAAACAAATGGCAAAAAAAAAAAAAAAACAGGAAAACGACAGTATTGACGAAGTTGAAGCCCCATTCAAATACATGTAGCTAATTTATATACTATCAGTACCGGTATATAAATTACAGACTCACGTAAATGCATTATTTTTTGTCTTAGACACACGGTTTTCGGCTGAACCACTGCACTAGCAAGCTATGTTAGCACATCTATGACAATGACGAAAGGTACAAAATCAGCCATAGGCCTTTAGATAGCAGAAGACACAAAAGTGGTGTTTTATGACCTTTGACATTCTTTTGTGGCGAGTGACATGGTCTTTCAATTCACGCCGAGTGTCCTTGACAGGTTTGACTATGCTTCAGTGGTCATGAAAGAATTCAAAAGATAACCTCTGCCCCAATAATCCCAAGCAATTGTCTGAAACTGCTCCTCGGATCATAAGAACTCAGTCCTCAAATGATAGTCATAATAATGTCCAAAATATAAAAATTACTGACTATCATTGAAGACTGAGTTCCGCAGTCTAGTATCCAAAATCTGAATTTTGATGATTTTTACGATCGTCGGGATGAAAAAAAATCAAAAAATCACTGAATGGGCTTTTATTTCCCTCTCCTTACCCTGGCAATATAAATCAAAGAAATAAAGAAAGAAAACAAGAAAAGAAAATTAACCAAATTAAGGGATCTGGAATGAGCGTTTTGAGCATTTCGATAGTATTTTTTGTGGGACATCAGACATATCGAATTGCATTCTGAATACGAAGAATGTCTTTCTGATATCAAATAAATTTCATTGTTTGAAATTCACGATATAATACAAATTTTATGACAAATTATTAAAATTTGATATTTGTCAAATTTTTGATAAATAACAGTCCTCGAAGTAAATATCATAAATCTAATGTTATATTCTTAAACAGTCCCTGGCATGATACCATACATGTATAGGCCTATGTATAGTAAATTTGTCTGCTTTATCTGTTTTGTGCTGTTTAAGCAAATAGTTAAACATAATTTCCATAAAATGTAAGCTTTTACTGTCAGCTAGATATGTCCCCTTTTAATTTTGAGCAGAACAAGTGAGGTAAAGCAAAGAAAATTGAAATTTACTACTACTAGCGCCAATGAATGTTATAAGATTGTAAAACGGTACGATCCTCTGGGTGGGGGTGTGTGCGTATGTGTGTCCTGCACGCGTATTTTTTTTCTGCAACTATAACGGGACGCAATACGATACCGGTATGTTATAAGAATCAAACTTACAAGAAAGATGGCTCTTGTCAAATCCTACAATTCTGTCAGAGAAAATATGCATATTTGCATTAAATTTTTAATTAATTGACATAATTGATTAATTAATAAATATTTTATTTAATGATTTACCATAATTCCAAATATGTCAAACAATATGTCAAATTAAAGCTAATGAAATGCTTTATAAATTGGTCAGAGCGCATTTTGCAGAATGCATTTAGTACTTTAGTTACATGATTCCAAACATTCTATTCCAATTTTTTGCTATACACGCATAGGAGCTGTACTTTTAAAATCCGCGCCTAATCAATAATAATAGTCTTTCACTCCATTGTCAAAGTACTGTGCTCCCTGTAGCTGTAGCATTATGGAGTGACCAGGTCCTAGAGTGTGATGGTTTTGTAGCAGATGACAGTGCTCATTCAAGCCTGTCAAGGTCAGTTAGTAGCCACTTGCTGAATGGATGGCCATGATCAGCTATCAAAGAGATGCCTTGTGCAGCTGCCAATCACAGTAGAGGTTTGATAACATTTTGTTAAAAACCCAAATGTGATATAAGGACAAAGCTGTGCATGTTGGTACTTAATTGTTTGGATTCTTACGTTGAAATTCCCTTGTATTAGTATTTTTATGTGTAGTGTATAGTGGTCATAAATTATATAGCTTTTAAATTTTGGGCATTTTTTCTCTGTTGCACTGTACCATTATGGAATTTGAGCAAATCAATTACCGACACAAGCAGGTATACAGTGTATTATTTTATTTTTATTTCGTATCTCAGGAGCACAGCTCACTTGGTAAGGCATCAGAATTTGGTACACTAGCGCTTCGAACTTTAAATCGGAAGGTGGTGAGTTCGAGCCTCATCACGGTCACATTAATTTTATAAACCAAATATTGTTCGAACTTTTCATATTTGTTTTTCTTTTATTGTTTCTTTTCTTTGTCTTTTTTTTTTTCTTGTTTTCTTTATTTTTTCTTTATTTTCTTTGATCCATATTGCCAGTGTAAGGAGAGGAGGAACTAACGGCCCATTCAGTGATTTTTTTTTTTTTCATCCGGACGATCGTAAAAATCATCAAAATTCAGATTTTGTACAAGACTGCGGAACTCAGTCTTCAATGATATAGTCAGTAATAATCTTTTGGTCATTATATGACTATCATCATTTGACGACTGAGTTATTATGATACATCATCCGAAGAGCAGTTTCAGACAATTGCTTGGGATTGTTGGGGGCAGAGGTTATCTTTTGAATTCTTTCATGACCACCGAAGCAGAGTTAAACCTGTCAAGGACACTCGGCGTGAATTGAACTGACCATGTCACTCGCCACAAAAGAATGTCAAAGGTCATAAAACATCAACTTGGTGTCTTCTGCTAGTGGTTCAGCCCTAAGCCGTGTAGGCCTATTTAAGACAAAAATAATGCATTTACGTGAATCTGTAATTTATATACTGACAGTATATATAAATTAGCTACATGTATTTGAATGGGGCTTCAACTTCGTCAATACTGCCGTTTTCTTGGGTTTTGCGCCAATTTTTTTCATTCAATTTTTTTATAAAAGTAACAATTTGATTTTTTTTTTTTCACTTTCGCTGGGATCACTGAATGGGGCTTTGCAACGCGATATATTCAAAACTTGTATTCACCTACTGTTATAGCATTAATCCGATTATTACACAACCTCACCAGCGTATTCAAGATATCCAATGCAAATAATCACCTAGATTATGACGTATCATACCGTAAATATGGCGGAGTACTCAAATTCATTCAACAAAAGCATGATTACAAGCTATTGCAATCTACCGCGACAGCTCGTCTCACACACATAACAAATGCACAAATACGATTAAATAGGTTGACGACAACGTTTGATTGAATGCACTGCATTGTGCCATGATTACGGTGAAGGACACCGGTTCAATTCCTTTGTATGGAGCCAATCAATAATTTCACGCACATCCTCTATTATTGCCCAATTATTGCCCGGGATAATTGCACACTGTAAAAGAGCTATTGTTATAATGTTTGATGAAATCGTGTTTAACTACCGTATTTGCTTAAGAAGGGGCACAATACAGATAAAGCAGACAGATTGACTACATGTGGTACATGTATATACATATTAATATAGGGAATGTGTGTGAGTCGAGTATTACCTCATTATAATAGGGGCGTATCCAAAAATGAATTCACGCCCCTTTCAAATGTCGAGCCAAAGTGCAGGCCCTATGAGGACAGTGACGCCACTTGCACACATGCATTGTTATTACCCAGTGTCTATAAGGTGTACACAGATTTGGGGTCAAAGGTCATTAAGGGGTCACTTCCGGTATAAAACGAAAAACCTTCAAAATGCCCCTTCTGCCACAAATAACATGGCAAAGTGATGCCACGTGCACACATACATTGACATTAGCCAATGTCTATGGGGTTTTCATATATTTTGGGGTCAAAGGTGATTAAGGGGTCACAACACGGCTGTGTTCGTGGTCTTATACCACAGCTAAGTCTAGTTGTTTTTTGAGAGGCAGTTCTGGTGCCGATAAAATAAATCTGACATCAATGTTGTTGAGTCGGTGACACACACACTAAGATTACATCTTGCACGTCCAAGGTTAGCCTGATAATATCGAGCCTCATGCCCATCCGTAGTCTATCAAATTGTTTACGAGTTTCAATAGAATTGTGAATTTTCTATATATTTTACAAACTTTCAAAGAAGAGAGAGAGAGAGAAAGAGAGATACAGCACAGTCAAGTAAATTAAATAATTGTTCTTGGAAATCGTAGTTTAATCAAGACTTCGAGATTCATTCAACATATTCAGCGGATTGATAAAGCTTTGTTAATGTTATGGAATATAGTTTTTATATCTATATAATTACAAGCTTTTAACCTTGTTTAATAGTTTAGTTTTATAATTTACTTATTCTCTTTTATATTTTCTATATGTGTATCTTTTGTATAACTTGACTGTACCTATTTGTTTGGTGATGTCAATAAAATAACTTGAACTTGAACTTATAATTACTTGAATTCAATTACTTTTTATAACAGTATATTACGTCTATTTGAATGTTATGCGATACAGCATTGAGCAAATCCAACCGAATAAATTGATTAAACGTGTAACACTTTCCAAGTAAAAGTGTTTACAAGCATCTATCATTTCTTATTCAGTAATTTACAGAAAACTCAAAGAAGCCTTTCCTGTCAATTTTCTAATGACATTTTCTTTCAAAACATTACAACTTTGAACTTAAGTTTCCCCCACTATGACATTCGACCCCTCGTGGAACCACAGGGGAATAAAAAATGAAACCAATCAAATTTTTATCATTTCAGGTTTAAGGATACAAAAAACATTGGTTTCACTAATGTAGGAAGTAGGAATATACAATCCCAAACCCATAGTGCCCTCTACTACTACGTCGTGTACCGATGGCCTAAGATGTACCGATGGCATTATGGGCGGGGTCAGGGCATCGCACAAGGTGTTGCACAATAAAACCAAAATGAACCTCCTGTGCTATAATTTATCTCCTAGATTTATAACACTGAAGAATCAACACTGATGGCCGCATTTCTTCCAAAACATTGACCTCTTTAAATTCAGAACACTTGAAAATGGGACATAGACCCCGTTTAGACTAGAGAGTAAATCATCAAAACTACTCAAATGAAAGGATACCTACATTACAATAAAAGACTGCTTGTCAACTGAGGCCGGCTTTCCCTTTTAAAGTAATTTTTATTTCAGATTTAATAATTACTTAAATATTATATTGAAAGATGTGGCTCTGATAGGCTTACTAGATTAGATACCCTACTTCAATTATTTTACTATTGATAACGGATGACTTTATCGATAAAGGGCGAATTAAAATCCAGAATACTATTTTGTCTGATAATCTGATTTTGTCTAAACTGACATAATTGATAAAAGCCGGTATTGTGCCAATACCGATCCTATCTATTTTGAATATGGTCCTGTGTCACAACCTGGGGTACCTTTGTGTTACATAGTAAAAAAATGAAACGTTTCACACATTTTACCTACACGTCTCATTTGAAATGGTTCATCCTCCTGAGCATTTTGACACATTTTTTTATGGAAAT
The DNA here is from genome assembly GCF_039555335.1 of Amphiura filiformis. Lineage (NCBI taxonomy): Eukaryota > Metazoa > Echinodermata > Ophiuroidea > Amphilepidida > Amphiuridae > Amphiura > Amphiura filiformis. The sequence continues at coordinate 2,270,231 of NC_092632.1, read as the reverse complement.
CGGTTAAAAAATGAGAGAGTGCGGGCAAAACAGTCACAAAGTATGTGGGATTTAAACCCGCCTCTTTTTTCCACATTTACAATCATTCTGAGCAAGTATTAGTCTTTTAAATGACCTTCTGTATTTATTTACTTGGTTTAGATGTCTGGGAGTTCATTTAGACACTTTTTTACTAGATTCAAATTTTAATGGGGGTTTTAGATCAAATTTACGATACGAATCCCTCCCCCGAATCCTCCTCCCCCTAATCCTCAACCACCCTTGGCACATTTCATGCCAAACATCATAAGAAATTAGATTAAATTAAAAGTTATTTTAAAACAGGATAAAAACATGAGTAATATAGAATAAATTAGCCTCAATTTAAGACCTAATAAATTGAATCTTCTAAGTGAAGGAATACTCAAGCGACACTGTTTTGAAGTCCAAGCTGCATGCACATCAAAATGTAACAAAACCACCTTTTTGGGTACCCCAGTATATGACACAGGATCATATGTATTTAGAAATGTTATGAAGAGCATATTTATTACATTGTTGTTACTTTTTGATTATGATTTCCACCACATCCAAACTCGCAATGACATAAGTCATAGTTAGCCATCGATTTGAGGGCAATACATTGACATTTGTCTTCTTTGCAGTCGATGTGTAGTCGATATCCAATTGGTTACCCCAATCAATAATACAAACACATTTTGTTCATGTCCAATTTTCGGATAAAGTTAATTGAATGAAAACCAAACTTTGTTGTCAGAATGTTTATATCGTTCTAAGTCGACGCAATCCACTTTAAACAAACTTTCAACAGTTTTACCTTTAATATCTTCTCCGGTTGGCATGGTCGGTGAGGAAATGTTTCACGTTTTCAGTCAGATCGTGCCTATTATTTTGTGTTAGTTTTAGTACTGTATAGTGGTCTAGACGTGAAAGTATACTGTCAACCCGTACAATAAGTCTGATCACATCATCTGATAAGACCAAGGACGACAAGAGCTTGTAGACCTGCATACTCTGAGACCAAAGAAGGTCCTCCCTGAGCGGAACATAATTCAGAAGTATCTTCACCAAAGTAAAGATGTTTATCACTGTCCGGTTTGGAGGTAAGAACACTTAAGGTCTGTAATTAGTTACTGTAATGCCTCAGCATCGGCACTATACATTGAGGAAGGAATCAGTTAGTTCCTTCTTCGGCACTAATCTCAGCATCTCACACCATTACCCACTGAGGAAGGAACCAGTTGGTTCTGAAATTATCTGTGAAAATAGCCTGGTGAATGCAGATGAAAGTTTCTACTCTTTAAATATTTACTTTTAGGAGAAGTTATTGCTGTAATGATACCGAGATGCCTATTGAAAATTTAGCCTCTATTCGTTTACGACTTTAATTTAGATAGTAGATACATCCTGTCCTAAACAATAGTTCAACCAAAAACTGCTCATGGTCATGATGGTGTATATTGCTGATAGTCACAGCATATGAAAAACACCCTAAAAACGCATGTTTTTGGCCGTCATTTCCAAAAATTGGCCAAATGTTAAAAGTTGACTTTTATTGCCAGTTAGAACTAACCAAAGGATTGTGATTCAGCTATGTTTCATTTGGCAAAACAGGATAATTAATCCCAAACATTTAGTGCTGTATTTTTCTGGAATAGGGAATAAGGCAATGCATAAGAATGCTAACAATAACAGGGCGGTGTTATAAACAATTACTTTGACTTGAAGTGAGTACACTGTACAAATGTCTTTCGTAATCGATTTTTAAAACAATGGCACTCAATATTTATATACCAAACTGTCTATACTAACAGAACCTTCGTTAGAACTACAAAAAAAGGTTTCTCAAAATTGATCAAAATGTGTGAAGAGATCAGTGGACAAGATTTGCAATTTTAGAAACCAGATTCCATTGTAAATGTTAACCCATTACCAAAATTGAAATATTGTGGGGCCAATTTACGCTATCATTTGTAATTACTTTGTTCAAATAAATGTCAACAGAGAGAAGTAGAAAGAGAAAGCAAAAACAAATGAATGAAGTGTTTACCTATTTTGTAACTGTTCTCTCAGTTATTTCGAGTTTGTTCTCATTGTTATTTGTCACAAAGCAATACAAAGCAATATATGAGCATTTCGTGCGGTGTACCTCAGGGGTCGATTTTAGGCCCATTACAATTCATACTGTATGTTAATGATATTGTAAATACTACCTCTGTTCTACAATGTTCTAGAATTTGTTTTGTTTGTAGACGACACTACTATTACCTATTCACACCCAAGACAAATTACATGCTACTCGGTACAAGTCGTAAAACATGTATTTATAATGATTGTGTTAACATTGTATTGGATAACACGAATTTGGAAAGAGTTAAAAATACAAAATTTCTTGGAGTAACTATTGACGAGAACCTGACATGGAAAAATCATATCGATAACATTGCAAAAAACATGTCTAAGGGTATAGGAATCATTAACAAAATTAAACATTTCGTACCTGAATATATTCTATATTCATTATATTGTACACTGATACTTCCTTATGTTAATTTACGGTATTATAGCATGGGGCAGCACTTGTAAAACATACTTAGATAAACTTTTCAAGCTGCAAAAGAGGGCACTTCGAATTGTATCAAATAGTCATTACCTAAGTCATTCCGCTCCTCTGTTTCAGAACTATAAAGTACTTAATGTTTACGATACCTATGATCTTGAATTAAGTACTTTTATGTATAAACATTTTACAAATCAACTTCCAGAAGCATTTCAAAGGTATTTTGTAAGGCAGAGTACTCTGCACAAATACCACACGAGAAATAATGAAGATTACCAGGTTCCTAAATCTAAAACGAATTTCGCTCATAAAACCTTGAAAACAGCGGGCCCAATTAAGTGGAATTCACTTGAGAAACATATAAAGAATATAAAGACGATCAAGCATTTCAAAACCAAAGTGAAAGATAATATTATTCTTAATTACATTTAGTATTTTATCTAATTTCCTTGTACGGCTTAAAGTAATTTAATTGTATATTATCTGTAATATAGTTAATGTAGTATTGAATTTATCACGGTAATTCTTTTTTGCATATTCTTGATCACAAAACAGGCTTTTTTTTGGTTTTTGTTAGGGTAAATGAGGGGGGGGGATGGGTTGTGTATTGACTGTTTGACATTTTGCGGTATATTTTGTTGTTGTTGTTATTTTGAAACTTTTTGTTGTTGTTAGGACAGGGGTTCTTAATACAGGCCATCCGGCCTTCCGAGAACCTCCTCATTCAATGTTTGTGTTTAATTGTTGTGCTGTTATATTTTATATTTGAATGAAATAAAGATGAATGAATGAATGAATGAAAATGTCGTAATACTGTTACAGTAAAAGTGCATGGCACAAAATAGATTTTGGATGATTTAATATAACATATCTCACCAACGACAACATCCAAACTGGATGCGATAAAAATGTTTTCAAGCAGAATATTTTAGCTACATTCACCGTGATAATAACAATTAAGCCAACTTAAAACCTTTTGAACAATTCAGTCGATGGTTGCACTACATTTTGGGACATGCTGTAACAGGTCCAAAGCTGTGTCATCATTTTAGTGGTTTTGTAAGCAGCTCAGCTCTTATGTCTTTTAAATAACTACTCTTTTAAATTAAACTTTTACTCTCTTGACAATCATTGTGATTGAGCTAGAGTAATAAAAAAAATACGACAAACGGTAATAAAAGTCATTAGTCCATTCTTCATTGTACAATGAATTCAAACAGGCGAACTACAGGCCAATTTTGTTGTTTTATACAAAGACATAAAAGCCACAAATCCGACCATGAATTAGATTTCGTAATGCATCACAATAAACGATGACATTGGTATTTCAAAATGGTATTGTACTTTTTCTCTATCAAACCATCTTTCATCTGATATTACATATCAGCATCATTTGATTTAATCAATTATCATAATGGATTAAAGTTGTACTACAACTTCAGCCTATAATAAATAATATTTTATCCTTATCAAGCGCATTTACATCAAAAGTCTCAAAGCGCTGTACAGTATTAATAGCAGAAACACAATTTTACAAAATATCATAAATACGAAACGAACCAACAATTTAAAATACAAAGCAACGTTACGTAAAAAATAACTATATGAATGCACCGAGTCATCATCCAATCAATCCTATACAATGATACTGGAAAATCTGTGCCTATATTGATGTTATTTATTCAGGAAATAAAAAGAATTGATCAAATAATATTGAATACAAAACGAAAACTGAGGATAAATATAGATAAAGAAAAATGGAATTACAGCCAAATATATTGGAATATTAAGTAATGACACTATATTTATAATAAGGGTACGAAGAAAGAAAAAGAGAAAGAAAGAATATAGACAATTTCAGAAATAAAGGCGTAAGCTAGACAATTTATTTGTCAAAGATAAAAAAAAATCATCCAATCAATCCAGTAAAGTAACGTTATCAAATGACGTTTACTTGTCCAGTCAAGTTGATGACAAATTATGGATTCACAAAGAATTTATTGCAGCAGAAAAAAACCCATTCTAGTGCAAATGTCAGAATATCATCATTTTATGGAGAGTGGATCACGTAAAATAAAATGGAAAGGTCAAAATAAAAAATACTCCAATTTTGGCATATTTAATTGGCCATTGTAAATTATATCTTTTTTGTTTCACAGATGATTGCAGCGAAATGTTCAACCCTAATTGCAAGAATATAATATTACTGAACAATATCAAACAACGGTGCAAATGCAACGACCAAGGTAGGAGACACATTGTACACTCCATGTACACTGTAAATCCAAGTAGAGTTTTGGAATTAAATCTAATACTGGAACTTACTTTTTGCAACTATTACTACGTTGCGTCTGGAACGACCAGACTTCATAAGAACATTCACTCATTTGTAAATCCAAGTGTTTATGGTTTCTGTAACACTTTTGAAACACTGCAAGGTGTTTAATGTTTCATTTACACAGTAACGGTATAGGACACCTAAACACCTAAACACCAAAGTAAACACAAAGTAGACACATAAACACATGAGAGTATTTAGATTCTAAACATTCAACAGCAAAATAGGTCAAGGTTAATAGGCTTCAATGATACTTGACTTATTTTGCTGCGTCAGCTAGGTAACGAAACATCCAAGATGGTACAATCCTATCCTTATTTGATTTGTTTAACCAAAACTAACATTTTGACACCTCTTTTGGCAAAATCGGAGCACTTTGATGTTTTTGATCCCCATAGAGGCAAAAAACGTGACCTTTGACCTTTCTGATTATAACTCAAGAACGGTACGTCCTAGATAGGTCAAAGTATACATTTAATGAATCCTTGTGACTAGAGGAATACATTGGAATGGTTAACACAATTTGAGCAAGTTTGAAATTTGACCCTGTGTAAAATTCGATGACCTTTTACCCCCCCCCCCCCTTGGGCCGGTTTATATTTTTGGGAGCATCCTGATTATGTATTAGTGTCATCTCAGAAACCTAAAAAAGTTGGTTTGGTTTGGTCCTGTGGGGGTGCAAAGAAAGTGGTCCTAGCTCCCCGAGTATTTCATTAGCGAACTACATTACTGTGAAAAGCTAAAAGGTTGATGAAAAAAAAAGCTCGCGTGCCAAGTTGAAGCCTGTCAAAATCAAATATCTGTGGTTTTGCATTTTATATGTCTAATTCCGTCGTTGAAAATCCGCAGCAGAACTGAGAGTAATGGTGACGGGCTGACATTTTTCTATTTAATTTGTTATAATAAATATCCTTAATGGTTTTTGGCACCAGTTAACATAATGTTCTTCAAAATCAATAAGGCCCTCAGCATTAAATTCAACCTATAGTTAATTTGTATAATCATGTCAATAAATCCATATTTGAATACAAGTTATCCGTGCAGACACATTTAACATAAGCCGGTATACTATATTATAAGGGAAGGCAAAAGTAAACCAAACCGAAACAAAACTAAACAAACAGAAAACATGCATATTCGATACTAGCATACCCGTAGCCAGGGTCCCTCCCTCTCCCCCATCGACAAAGAGGTTCACGTTTTCTGGGAAGGTCCAACTTAGAAAGAACATTTGATAAAGGGACCACTTTTTGTGTTAACTGTTCAAAATGACCAAAAAAAGTATAAGACCTAGTATTTTCATGTAGGCCTAAGCAAAATATTTTGGAAAAGGTTCTACATTTAGGAAATTGCAAAGTTAACGTACGAAGATATTATATGGGTTAAGTTTGTGTCTTGTCTAACTTTACACAACGTAAAACGTATAACCTAACCTATAACCTAACATAACACAACACAACGCAACACAACACAACAAATTTACAGTTCCGTTTTGGATCAATCCCATCGTTTGCATTTCAGCTACATCTTTATTATGTTTCTTCTTCAGATGTTGTAGATCTTTCCGATGAATCAGGTTCAGTTGCTCATTTACCAAGTCATCTCCAAGAATATGGCAAGAATTATTTGGCAGACAGGGGTACATTCATTCTTGTACGCGTTGAAACAAGTAAGTCAGATATGGTCATTTTCACAGTAAAGGGTGTAACTTTGGATTTTTAACATTTTGATCCGTAGTGGTCTAATAAAGCTACAGAATTCCATGATTTTTGGCCACATAATTCGTCTAGTTAGCAGCTACCTTGGGTAGCATAATCATCTTTGGGAGTTACTGCGTTCACTTTTGGCAGGATAAAATATCCATAAATATTGCCTTTTTGATTTACTAAAAAAACAGTAACATTGTTTGTAAAGCATTGTTTTCTTCAGTTAGTTCATGGATAATTTTTCTTATGCTGAAAGTGTAGTCATATGCTCAGTAAAAACTGTCACATTAGTTTTAATATTGTGAACAGCCTTGTATTTTTGAGAACCGGACTTGGATATTTGTTGTTTCGGAGGCTTCATTTTCCGTTAACAATTGTTAACAAACTTTGTGGATATAGCAGGAAATTGTCGTTGCTATGGAAACTGCCTTATCTTTGAATTCTCCTAATAGTTAAAAATCTATTGCAACGTTTACGATTAATGAATCAAGTGTTGACCTCGTTTATTTTGCAATTTTATATGATTTTGATAGAATAAAAAAGCAAACAGATGGATGTGTATTGTGAAAATTGTGAAGCAAAACAGATATTTTTATAGAATGGATTTTTTTAAAAAAGCATTATCTAGTTGTTTCTCTATAATAAATAATCACGGGAGTGTATGTTAAATAGCATAATGGACAATTATATAGAGAATATGTTTTCATAATTTCAATAGAATGTTGATAATGAACAATGTGCACTAGCTTAATTTATTTTCATAAACTTGCAATAATTGGTTCTTCGATTGGTCACTTATCATTTTATTTTAGTCTGCAAACTGTCCAGGAAACCTCATAAATTGTCTTTTCACTACATGCAGGCTGTAGCACAATTATCTTACTCGCTATGAATAATTCATAATGTACATTTACCATTTCCGAGAATGCCTTGTAAGATGTATTTCATGATATGAATTCATGACAGTGGTGCAGCCATTTAACTGTTTTCTTCCCGACATTTGCTGTTTGTAATTGCGTGCAGTGTTTTCCCTTCAATGCCTGAAATCTCAGTTGATCTTGGGGTTGTATGTTTTTTCTTTTGGTTAATAAAGAAGATTGATGAATAAAACAACTTGTTTTCTTTTTGTTTTATAATTAGAACTCGATGAAGGTAACGAGGTACGCGTGACATATGTACCACTTTTGAATGGAATGGACTCCAACAAAGAATTTATAGGTATGTCTAACCTAAGTTTCCATTTTTCCAGATGGAATTCTGGTATGACTATAAGACTAAATTTTGTAAGTCAGTTTTCTATTTGTACAAAACATTGCCATGACATCTGCAATTGACATTTCAACAAAAACAAAAAACAAACCAAAACAAAAAATATTCAGGCATTATTATGAATCTAAAAAAAAATAAAAAAATAATTAAAATAAAATGCAATTTGTCGTTTTCTTCCCGTTTACAGATCGTCTCAACCCTCGACCAGCGAAAACCGGCAAGAAACTACGTCGTGCAGTTTCATCTATGTCCAATGACTCTGGTCGTGGTAGTGACAAGCGTAAAAATGGTGGCAAAACAGCTCGTAAAATCAGCGGGGTTATAAACAGTCTCAAAGCAGCTAAAAGATGACAGAAATGGATGAAATTTTTTATATTGTTGATTTTGATGTTCAACTTTGAATTACGGCTCAAATTTGGTTCTTGTCTGTTGACACTTGAGGAATTGTTAACATGTATTGTAACACAGCCACTGCCTCTAATTTATATCTCACTCCAAAATGCTGCATCCTTGGTTGTGCAGCAATAGTTGATAATATATTTTGGATTGTTGGAATACTTGCGGACCAACTGTAAAGCATAGCAACTCTGGTCAAAGGCAGCTTGGTTAAAAGAGAAAAGCAAGATCACTTCATTGAAAAGGTTCATCAGCTCTGTTGAATCTGCAGTATATTGGTGAAGACCATTGAAAAACTTGCATGGTGAAACACACCCTAAACAATACACATGAACCTTCAACACACACCAATCCCCACCCCTTCTGTGTCAAGTGGCATAAATACAAAGCATAAAGCCTAACTTTTGGGTAGTTGGTATGCTTTGGTATATTGGTGACAATGTGTTGATAACATATAGTAGCAGTTTGAGATTTGCAAATTAACCTTTATAAGACAGCACATGAGAAATAAATGAGTCAACCAAATTCTTTTGTAAATGAGGTACATTGTTTACATATCAAATTTATTTGCTATCTATATATCACTTCTTCCATAATGCTTTCTGTATGTCGTTGTCTATGCCGTATCAAAATTTATAATAACAAAAAAGTACAATATTGAATAAGGGAATGTTAAGCTGCAGCAAAGAAAATTTGGATTATTATTCACAGTGGCACCTGATTTAGTTAAAATAACACAAATTCAGTCCAGCTTTTTGTGGTGTACGATTTTCAATAGCTCTGAAATGGGGCTGCTAAGATTGGGCTATTCCATTTGAAGTCCATATACCCCGTATAGAAGACATTCCACAAAGGGGGTGTGAATATCAAATAGGTTTACCTGAATAGGTGCCCCATTTTAAGGCAGCTGTGTACTCTAGACATTGTTTCTTTCGCAAAATTGAGTTTTTTTGATATGTTTATTATGTTTTTTATAAATACAAGGAATGAAAATCCAGATTTGTAAACTCCAACTGCAATATTTTAAGGATTTTATTTCACTATTCCACTCGTGTTTGAAATAGAAAAGGAAAGAAAATCTTTGTTGTACCAGCAGGGTACATGCGCGCAACAACGCATTGCGTTGCGTATCGCGCAATTTGTTAACGCATAAATACGCTTACGCATACATGCTGACGCTTATCTGCATGCGCGGCGCATCTTATGGAAACACCACGGAAGCACAAAAACCTAGTGGTCAAATGGCTCCGTTTTAGCTGATAAAATGTGGGTTTTTTTTCAAGTTCTTTCCCCGATTTAAATATCAAGTTATGAATGGATTTCACTCAAACTTCTCAAGGGGCTGTGAATTTACCCGATGTTTATGTAATGTAAGGTAGAAAAATAAAAACTGCCGCATTCTCCTGCGAGATTCGATGAAAGTGCAAAATGTGACCACTTTAAACAAACTTTTTAACAACGGCCATTATTTCAATGTTCATTTTCTCGGTAAAATGATGATTTAGGTACACGATAACTCAATAAAATACAGCATCTATAGGTAAGCAAATATGATCATCGTAAAAGGCATGATCGACTCAAGAAACGGTTTTTATATTTTGGTCTATTTCCAATTTTAGGCATCATTTTATGCAAATAGGCGTTTGTGAATTTTAAAAGTTCAATTTGATGCCTTATATGGTCAATATCTCAAAAAATAAGGCCAATATCAAAAACTAAAAAAAAAAAAAAAAGTTTTTGGAATGGAGTCTCCAGATTGAGCTAAAAACAAAATAAAATATTTTGGAAAGAGTGTTTTTTTGTTATGATGTACCTAACAAATATTGCCAAAAACTCACTTTTTGTGATTTTCTTCATAATTGTTGTTTTACCCCAAATCTGTATTTATATTAAGATTTATTGATGTCTTGCCTTCATAAAAATGTATACTTTTATATGTCTTATGTGAATAATTACAAAGTTATTGCACTTTTACTACATGCATGTCTGAGAGTACACAGCCTCCTTAATTTGACACTCCCTGCAAAATTGGGTTACCTGAATGGGTGACTCCATTTGAATTCTACACACCCTGCAAATTGGGTTACCTGAATTTCAACTGGAATAACCCATGACACCTTGACAAGTTAGTCCATGTGGTGCTAATTAAAAGGCTGAATATGGTTTGGCATGATGCTAATATTACTATGTTGCGGTATGTGTTTCATGAGGTGTCACTCATGTTAGGAATACAAAATAAAAATGAATTTCTTTCCACTGGGTAGTATTAGTTTGTCAAAATAATGTAGGTGTACAATGATTCATATTGAAAACATACTGATGGATCAGTACTGGCTTAGCTCAAAATTGATATTTTGAAATATCTTTCTGAAAAAACAAAAATCCCAGCAAAACTTGTTAAACACACAACCATGTCCTTTTAGTCTAAAAACTCATACTAAAATGGTGGAATAACCTGTATGCCCTTAAAATGGACATCACTAATTCTGGCTCTAAGCTCTTGATACATTACCTACAATAGACAATTCCTATAATTGACATCTTCCTGCTGTTGATGGGTTGAAAACATCAATATCACTATAAGGTAGTGAAAGCTAGAAGCATATCACATGATTATTTTGTATTTTATAATCATGTGATACTCTTCTTGCTTTACTTTCATTATTTTATAGTATATGATATCAATGTGATATTGATGTGAGCCCCATCAACGACAGGAAAGTGCTAATTATAGAAATGGTCTAGAATTAATATCATTATCAACATTATCATATTTACTATGATCATTACTAATATCATCAAAAACTTGAATCATTTTATAACACCATTTCAGCTCGTGTGTACATTCAGCTCAATTAAAAGTAAAAGAAAAAGGCACAGGAACAACAATAAAGACAATAAGCATCAGAAAAGCACACAGTATAGACAGGAATACAGCTTATTATGAACATGATATATATGAACATATGATAAATATATACATATTGCACATCACAATTGTGATTGCTTCCAGTCAGATAGAAAACAAGCCTGAGGAAGGGAAAATGTCCCATACATTCATGAAATACTGTAATTATGAAACAATTTATAGGATAAAGATAAAAATACATTTAGCTGGTAGTGGGACTGTGGGATATTGATTATGTTAGGCATAAGTTGTTATCAAATATTTGATTTGATTTGATAACCCAAGAAAGCCTCTTAATGAAGTTTATTTCCATTGGAGCCCATTAGAACACATGGAATCTTCTTACTGCAAGCTACATGTACAGGTATGGTTCTGTACACAGGACAGACAGCATCCACTCCAAAGGACGTATTCTCTTATGGTTCATTTACCTAACTCTAAATGCACCACAGGGAGAGCAGATATCGGAATAAAATAATTTACAGATGTTCCTAATTAACTTCCGAGTCAATACCCCAGCAAGATTTCCACCACCGGGAATCAAACCTGGGACCTCATACACCAGAAGTGAGAATTCTAACTACTGAGCTATGCTCTCCATGATGTCCAAAATCATTTTGTAACAGTATTTGACAGGTGACAGAAATCACTAGCACAAAACAAGATTAAATACCACATTATAATCCTGGCAATAGAAACCTTGGAAGATGTGCAGTTTATATATGTGGTGTTGATTACTTTTTGACATCACAATTAGCAATCAGTGTTGAGTATTTGTTAACACGTATGAAGTGTCCAGTCGTCCTTATTCTACTCATCTATAATCAAGGAAAATAATGTTGGCACACTCTGCCATACTAAATTATCTAAATCACCACCCCTCTGCCCCAATTCAATGTTGAAAGTTTTTGACATTGGGGTCCCCAAGCACCCCAACATGGATTGCAGGGAAGGGAAAGTCTTGTGCTTCTCATCAAATCTAGTTATGCTAATTGCACTGAACTAGTCCCATCACATTGTTAATGCGTGCCACCTATTTCTTCCTTGATTGTAGCTGTATAAAGGGTACATAACACTAAATAGCTTTCCATAGACTTTACGTGCAAAATAGGGGTCACGTTTTAGGCCATAAGTCGAGTTACCTCTAGCTTTGAAATATATATTTGATATCATCTTAATCAGAACAAAATTCTGCATAACATATCTGAAAATGACATAACATTTTCCGTCTACTTTTTGAGAAAATTAGCGCTATATAAAAAGGCCCGATTTTCCCGGGTTTACGTCAGACTACTAACCGTGTTTTGACCTTGTGTGTTCATGCGCTCATTATCGTAAACATCACTCAAATTTTTGCGTTTTCTTTTCAAATTAGTAGAGATCACATTCACAAGTTCTAGTAAAACACGATTTTTAACACTAAAATTGTTAATATTGCACCGATTTTGCACAATTTGTATGCAAAGTTTGGACTATAGGCGTGATTAACTTTTGCCGGAAACCGCTTCACAGGCGGATTTAGTGGTATGAACCCTAAACATTGTGTTAACAAAGCAAACCTATGATATTAACTGTCAAGATATAGCAGCTTTCAATGGACACAAAAAATTCATGCATTATTCCCAGTACACATAAACACATTAATATACAATATATTATACACCATCAAAAGATGAGTACACACAGACACATATGGCATACAACCACCAACAACGGTGATTTCAAACAACTGGTGGCACAATTATTACAAACATTATGCTATACAATAATCCAAAGACAAGCATAATATGACATTCATTGCAAAGCACAATTATTTATTCAAAGTGGTGAATGAAATTGACCATATTCGTATTATTTGAAGACTGGGAATAACCTCTTCATTGAATGGAGCACACAAAGGTAGTATGGACAAATCACAGACAAGTAATTCCCATTTGTATGTAATTGGGCTATTCCAGTTGAAATCCACACTACCTCAATATCTTCCTCATGGGGAGTATGGATTTCAAATGGACTGAACACATTAGGCAACTCCACTTGAATTTCATACACCCTCTGAGAAAGATTCAATCTGAATCTTCCACAGAGGGAGGACGAGTTTCAAACAGATGGTTAATGTGCTAATTCCACTTACAGTTCACTTTTCCCTTGTGGAAGATAATTCAAAAATTTTCCACAGAGGTAGTGTGGATTTTACATGAAATAGCCTAATTTGTGAAAGTATAGGGTTACTGAAAAACAACATAATAAAGAAACAAACTAAAAATACCAGTTACCATCTGTTAGAAGGGTCTAGCACCAAGGTTTACTATAAAAACAGAAATAGGATGATAGATACCAGGGAGACCACTATTACAACGTGTATATCATCCATGTACACTAGCTTTCAAAAAGTACACGTATGTCCCACTTGTGTAAAATCACACCCAAAACAAGTAATATGTGATTATTTTTATACTGTTAACAAATATATGAGTGGATATAGTTGTAGATAAAATGAATTAAAGTTTTAACTTCAACACTACACTATTTTTCGCTCACCTGCGAGCGAAAAATAGTGTAGTGTTGAAGTTAAAACTCTAATTCATGTAAACAAGTAATTGCCATTTTTAACTGTGAAAGTGTTGAAAATGACACACCCAATTTTTTATGTTTGGTTGAAAATTAGAAACCCTATCTTGTTGTGGATATAATATCCAAACAATCTGTGCTTGTTTTTTGAACCGGGAAGATATACATGTTGCAATACAATGAAGTGACCCCCGGGACAGACAGATATTGATACATAATCGCGTTCACAGTTGTATTGGTAGCTTCCAAATACTCCTTTGGAAGCACATGGTGCCAAGTATAGGCATTTTATAATTTACTGTTGTGCAAGCTTAGTATGGAAAACTATGATAATTGAGTTCGATTATCGCTTCTAAAGGCCATAGTTGTTTTCATACAAAAGTATAGTCATAATAGTGTACCAGTTTATTAAAAGACCCAAATTACTGCATTTCTATTATTTTTCACATTTAAATGTTCTGCCGTATTTCCTCGGATAGTCTAAGGGGCATTGCATTTTCCAAAAGGGGGGGCGTTTATTAGAGGTCATATTTAGAACAATAATTCCCATTAAAATCATTAGGTAAGCTTAAAACTCATGCTGAAATGACGAGCTATGAACTTTGGAACAATGACTTACAGTTCACTTCCAGATTTATGACCACATTTTTGCCAATTACCGACACCAGCATTTTTTAAACATATTGGTTGAAAAAAGTGCAATTGAATGGGACAACTATTCGAGGAAATACAGTATTTTAGGTTCTAACCAAAACATACTTTGAGTATTTAAACTACAACCATGGTTTTAGACAAAATTCTTAGCCTATGATAATTTCATGATTGTAATGGATTGTGGACCATTTTTGATTTTTTCCTATTCTCAAAGTTGAATCTGTGTCCAATTTAATAAAATTAGTAAAGCTATTTTTTAAATAATATATATTCTGTTTTAATTTGGCATACAACTTAATCATAATCCTAATTGTATCCAATGAGTCAACTTCTTTAACCCTGTCATTGAAGATCAACAACTGTAACAGAAAGATAGGTCTATGTAGTTTATACAAATAGAATATTTTACAAGTTATAAATGGATTTTTTACAAAACTTCACAAGGTAAAAAGCAATGTTTTGTCACCTATTATATTTTATTTGTGTTTCTATTACATATACAGTATACCCTGTATAACATGGGAGGGGAAGTGGGAAGATAAATTATTATTACAACAATCATGGTATCTTCAGCATCAAAACATTTTTTTTCTGAAGAATAAGATATATACAAACACTGTTTTCCAAAATACGCTACTAAAGCTCACCTAGAACACATCGTCAATCTCATCACATACAGAGCTATAAGTTGAATACAAAAGTTGAATAAGTTTAATACCATGTTAAATAATGTTACTCAAAAGATTGACATGTAAATTTCACCAAAATTAAAACTGTCAAGTGTCTTGTTCATATATCATAAAAAATACTCTGTTGAGGAAAATTAATTGAGCAATCTTTTAAGAAACATTCTTTTCAGATGGTACTTAACTTATAGCTCTGTATGTGAAAATATTGTTGCATCAAATAGATGAGTATGTGATGCAACCAACGACATGTGTAAAGTTGAATCAATCCACCATCAATTGATCCAGCAATTGTCTCATCAATGATCCATCAAATCAATCAATCAATCAAATAATCACAGATAATCAGCTAGTTTCTATCAATCTTTTGAACTACACTATCTTCCAGAGAAGAACAGCACTCTCTTACCCATAGTGAGCGTATACAGCTTAAACACGGAGGGGTCACTGATTAGCTGATTCAGTCATAACAACAAACTGGTAATCTGACTGGTCAATTATGCATCAAATTGTGGTTCGGGCAGCGTGGTAGAGCTCATGAAGGGAATACAAACTTCAGCATAAATGTTGCTCATTAACAGGGCGTGCACGTTGATCAGAGCAAGAAAGTGCCATACTTTTCTGGAAGTCAAGTGTAAATCTGTAATTACGTGTACAACCACAAAGGTTACATACAAAAGGTAGGTCTGTTGCTGTTTAAAAATATAAACAATACTGTTTTAGACCAGTTCTATACCTCGTAAAAAGTCCCTCACATTATGTTGATAACTGTTACATAATTAGTTGAAAGACTAGTTAACTACTCCTTACAAAGCACCCTTCCCAATTTGATCCCTGCTACATAATTAATTAAAATCAGCCCAGATTTCACAGTAAGACACATGCCTTAGAGTTCCTCTGCACCTGTCCCCTTGGTTGTGCCGACTGTGCCCTGAGTTGACTTGGTGCTTCCGTTGATGTCTTTGTTGGTGGTGTGCTTCGTGGTCTTGCTGGTTCGTTGCTCCCAAATGATGTTGCTTTCCTCTTGTCGGCATCATCTATTGCTCTTTGTAATGCATCTGGATCACTCGATTTATTCATGGTCTTGCTGCCTTTCTGTTGGTGCAATTATAAAAGACAAATCCACTCAAGTGCATGATTTACAAATTTCTTCTCTTTAATGAAGTTTTCTTTCTTAATGCAACTACTACACCTTACTGTTCCTATATTTTAATTCTCGGACATAGGTGTACATAGCTGGCATCATGTCAAGGCATGTGCATATTTGTAGGAGCTCAGACCTTAGCAACCAGCTCAGTACCAACATTGTGTAGCATGATTGGTTTTATTGTTTCCAGTTGTGTATAGTTTGCAATTGCAACTTCATATGCCTGTAGAATGCTTATGTGAAGCTCTTGTAGCTTCAAACTGTACATGCGTGTCCGAGAACTAAATATAGGAACAGTAGTTGTTTCATTTATCATGAAGAATACAACTGTAATAGGAGACACTTTGCTTAAAAGCATGTATACTTCACAGATTAAAGTAACACAAACCTGAGCATCGGAATATAGAAGCTTAGCAGCATCTCCGTCCTTGACAACAATCTTCTTGGCATTGTAACCTTTGCCAATCAACACTTGGCTCTTCTCTTCCACCTGTCCTATGCCCCACTGGAAATCCTCGGTGAATTCTACACAAATAATGAAAACAAATAAGGATCATGATAGGGCTTGCCATATTCCTTTTGCCAAACAAGCATATAGTATATTAGTGCCACAAATTAGAGTAGGTAGGTAGGGCTTTTTTTTTGTTTTACTTTTAAAGCTGTAAATTGTGTTTGATAAAGGCCTTGGAAGTTTTTTTTCTTCTTTTTTAAAATTTTTTTGCAAAAAAAAAAAAAAAAAAAAGTTAAGGGTCAGGCCTACTTTTAGGGTTGGTTGGATTACGCCAATCAAACCATTTTTTAGGCCTAATCACCACTTTTGAGCTTTTCTAGCTTTCCTGTCTATACTATTTGCCTTCTTAGTTAATTAAGTGACATCAGTGTGCACAACTTTAAATCAAACACACACATTTAAGACCCCAAATAAGATGTAGCATGACACAGCTTCCTCAATGTGTTGTCGTCACTAATTCACCAAGAAGAAAGTACCGGTATAGTACAACTTGAGTATGCCATCTAGCTTCAATGGCTGTGTCAGTTATTTAGTTATTTGTGTCAATTATAATTTTGTTTTGCACCGAAAACGTTCATTTTGATTTTCAGACATAGTACATAGCAAGCTCCCACTTCAACTATTTGTTAAGTACCCAGGGTTCTAATTAGGTCTCAAGCTAATTTGTGAAGTAAATAATTACACAGTGGTGCTGATCAATTGGTTGATTGCACTCTATTATGATAGTAGGATACAGTTATGCCATGAAGGTAAGAAGTGGATGTAGTGTGCAGATGTCATCACCAAGTACTGTCTGTTATCACTCACATTCAAGTTACCACATTGTGCAAAAACACCCTAAACAAGTTTAACATGATGATGATCAGAAAACTTCTCTTTTTTCCCCTCGAAAATCAGTGTCTTTCATCCCTTAACATATCGTGCCAACATGCCCATTTTCTAAAGAGCACCCATTGTCATTTTTGTTGTTGTCACACATGTGTACACTAGTGTATTTCTTGGGTGAGCTGTGACAATCCAATGTCATATCTTCACTTACCAATCTTATCCATGGTAAACATATCCAATTCTTCCTGCAGTTCTCCTGATGGTGGCCAATCAACATGCTCTAATATAGCAGGTAGTACAGGCTTCCTGTATTCCTTGGTTAATGCTAATACAGTTGTAGTATGTTTACTACATGGTATCTCTGGTCCAATACAGCATACCAGTAGGTCACATGATTTCACACATGTCAACAGTTCTTTGGCTATCTTGGAACTGTTTAGTTTGTCTTCACCAAGCAGCGAGGTTGTGAAACCTTTCTCTTCCAATCTGGAAAGGTAAATGAAAATTGGACTTTATTTTGATATCACAAAAGTTGGCGGTGTCATTATGTGTTAACTTAGTTTCAAATGATTAATGGAATTCACTTGAATGAAATATCAAAATCAGTAAAACACTAACTATAACTACAATCTTAGAAATAATTGTTCGAACACTTTTATGGCCTTATTGGAAATGGCCTTCTTTTCACCTCCTTGTTATTTACATATATTGTGACTTGGAAAGTTGATTTGATTTAATTCAGCGAAGTGTGGCTTTATTTTTGAATTACCATCACAAAACAAAATTCAAAGTGGGACATTTAGTCTGAAAATTCCACAGGACCTTTAGGATTTGTGTGCGCATATGTGGGGGTGTGCGGGGATGTGGGTGTAAAAACAGTAAGTCAATGGAGACATGATATTGAACAAGAACCAGAATTCTGGATAAACTCCATCCACCCTTGCAGAGTCCTTGTATGGGGTGTGTGTGTGTGGGGTGGGGAGGATGTGTGGTTTATCTATGTGTATGGCTGATCTCAAGATCAAATTTACAACAAAATCTGCATACATACCCTGCCTGTATATAGGTAGCCTCATTATATCTTTCTGGGTCACAGTGGATATAGATTTTCTTCTTATTCAGATTATTTTTGGGTCTTTCTACTGGCGAGGCTGGTCGTGCTTTCCTGTCTGCTGCTGTTTGGCGGTGATCACCAGCTTGTTGGGAAATGACAAAAAATAATCACAATATTTATGATATATTGGTGTTATGGTCAAATCAACATCTATAAATGCTCATGTTCATTCATAATCTGACAAATTAGAGCAAAGTAGAGGTAGGACACAAAAGCATCTTTCAACAAATCCTACAACATTGTTGACGTACCTGCTTTCTTTGCTTTATGGATATCTTTTCTGAGTTGTTCTGCTTCCTTCAACCAAGATGAGATGTCTCCTAATACAGGTGGACTACACTGATTGCCTATTTCAACGTCATCACCTGCAAAGACACAACAACATCAGATATATCACAATATCACACTCTGAAATGACATTCTTATAGATTCAAACTATCTTGGAAGTTAAGGAAAATATTAATATTAACCAACTGGCTCCTTTTTTTTCCAAGATATTTTGGCAAAATCAAACAAATTTGATCATTTTCATTATGTTCCTGATTCCATGGTCATATAATAGGGCTCTCAACCAAAACCAAAATTATACCTTGCTGGTACTTTATACATAAGACAAATGTGCCTTCCCATTCCCTCTTTTCTTGGTGTATCCCTACACTCCATTACTTACAAGTTAAAGCTATAATGTTGCCATGAGGCCCTCAATCTGTCTTATTTTATTTATTTTTATTTTACAAATTCGGCTAAAATACATCAAAAAGCAAAGTAAAAATTACGCAATACATACAAAAGGAAATAAAAGTAAAATAAATAGACCCAATGTGCTAGCCAGGAAGAGTCAGAAGCATCAAGACACTGTCACCAAAAGGTGTGACTCCTCCAACCCATTGGGGCAATTACATAAAAAGATATACTATTGCACTGTTTAAGTGGCATATTTTCTAATTTCCTGCAGACGTGAAAGATGAAGGTCGGCCGCCATTAATAATATATTGGGACATTGATAGGTTTTGATAACACTTTTCAATCACAACACTAAAAATTCTCTGGAGCCCCCCGCTAAAAAATATGACCACCCCCTAAAAATCGCTCCAAAATCACCTAAAATATGTTTTAAAAGCAGTTTTTCATCGAATTTCCAGGAAATATTGTAGGAAACTCCATAATTCAACAGGTCCCAAACAAATTGGTATTGAAAATACATATATTGGTGAATCTCCTCACAAATTTGCAGAAGCCAGCAATTTCATTAAGGTGGATTTTTCATAAACTCAATATAGCCATATTTTCAAAATGTCGAAAATGAGAAAAAATGCAAATTTTACCTAATTTCTAACTTAATTATTGCCTTTATTCAGGCTGAGTTTGATATGACCTTTTTAGATAAACATTTCACATCCTTTGCCTAAAGAAAAATGCTTTCTCTATTGTGGGATCTTTTTCAAATTATTTTTTAGGGGTCTTTAAAATATTGCATTTTGCATTAGTTCGTAAATCAACAAAATCAAAAGGAGCATATTATTATTGTCTAATACTATTTACAATCTGTATTATTCAGAAAGAAAATATTATATAACATCAGTATGTAGATTATTAATAACAACTGAGTACAAGTTTTTACCTAGAAGTGACTTTTTATTGTCCAAATATCCCATTTCTGGCTGTATTTGGTCAATAATTTACATTCATATATACCTACATACATACGCGCTACCTAACGGTGCGCTTGATTGTTTGAGACTAAACAACGGCGATATTGCCCAGCGTTTGGGACCGGCTGATTTTAATCGGGGTGTGTCGGGAGATGGTGTATCATAATTTTTTTGACAGAAAATGTGCTTTCCAAATTCCATTAGTTTACATTATGGCGCTCATAATGTAGTGAATTAGTCTAAAATGGCGGTTTAAGGAGACTGAATTGGATTTTTGTGGGGGTAAAATTTCTGAATTTGAGCTACATTATTGTCAAATTTATTGAGGTTTAAGGTGATGTTTACTGAAATTTAATACCAATAAGTGTTCATCAGAACTGAAATGCACTTGTAATTTACCCGTTTTGAAAGTGGGAGGAGCTCTTAAAAGTGGTACGCACTCAGAAAGTTTGAATGGCCCCCTGGGGCCAGATGAAATGTTATAATCTTACTGTACAAAAAGAAGCAGCGTGAGTTCATTGGACAATAACAGAACAATTTTGCATAAAGTCCGAAATTTCAGCACAGTCCTTGAATTTTGTGAGAAAATATTCCATACGGTACTAAATGTCAAGTCTGTAGATAAAATGGGTATTAGACCAAATGGTATTAGACCAAATGGCAATAGACCTGACACCTGATAAAGTCCCTGAATGTGTGAGTTTCACGCTCAATGAGATGTTGAGATATTGTAAACGTACATCATTACATGTACATATTCACATTCAATTTTAGACCATGCTTAAAGTACCTGTACTTGTTATTTGGTAAATTTGCCTTTGAAAAGAAATGAAAATTCCATTGCATTGGTAGTAGATAATATGAAGTATGGTGTGGTGTTTGTTTTGTTTTGTTATGAATGTTTTTTTAACTAAAGATTAGTCTATTTTATTTAAAATATGATTTATTACCTAAACAGTGTAATGTTGGTTGCAAATTCCACTTTTGAAAATATGTTAAAAGACACAAATTCCTTGGAAAAAACAAATTCCATTAACACAAAACAAACACATTCTGTTATTGGAAACATATTTCTAAAATCAGCAATCAAAATAATTATCATATCAATCTAGGAAACCCAAGTTTCATATCATTAGTTTGCAGGGAGATTCATATGCAAATTCCATGAAAATTAACAAATTCCACTACCGGTATAATAAAAGAGCAAAATCCACATGAAAATAGTTATCAAACTCAAATCAATAATAACCTTGGTTGAGAATTGAAGCCGTATTGTGAATGTAAAATAATTAGTATGTTTATACATTGGAAAACGTTAATTAAGTCTACAAAAAACAAGCAAAAAAAACGGAAAATCCACCAAAATCAACAAACTCCCCTGCAGTATAGGAAAAAAAGTACCACGCTAATTTAAACATATTTCAGAAGTACAACATGTTGGTTATATTATCCAAAAGGTTTGATCCAATGTTAGCCTGAATATAGCAGAAAATGTGATTTGAAAAAACCTGTTTTTGCCCAAATTCCACCATGATTTTACGTAATTATATCAAAAGAATTAATTTTTTCTGAATAGATCATCTTATAAAGCATGGTTCAATTCCAATATGTTCAACTTTCTGCCAGACCCAGGTTATTTTAAAGTACATTTTCATGATGTCAAATGTTAAGCTATATCAATTCTGAGGCAGGTCAAAAGAGGGCCAATTTTAGGGGGTCATGGAATTTCCCCCCAGGGGGGTCACCTGATTTTTTTACTATCATAGTTGTGAACCATCTGACCTAACTAGACAAAGTACTCAATACCATTGGATTTGGCTGACCTTCATCTTTCAGCTTTGTGTACAGGCCACATGGTGCTTAGAAAATATGCCACTTAAACACATTGAATTTCTACTCTTTTAAAGATTGCAATGCCCAATGGTGTACTAAAATACCATATGAAAGGTTATTAAGCCTAAAGTGCTTTCATTACTGTAAAGGTTTTTTTATAATGAAACCAGGGATCCCTAGTTTTATTCACCAATTCCCCAATAGACCTCCACAGAAGGGCTAAGTGGTTTTCTTTCATTTTACCTCATCAGAAAACCTCCTTGACAGCTGTTACTATTTGTGTAATAATTTTGGCAAAGAATAACAAAATTGAAATTTCACCAAAATCAATCATACATTATGGCTTTAATATATTTCTTAATCCCAATTCCAAAGCTACACACTTACCATATTTAAACAAGCATGTAACAGGATAGAATCCTCCAGCAGGTTGTTCCATAGCTCTGTGATATATAATGTCTCCATTGATGGTACAGTATACTACTATCACCTGACATGCTCTATCACCAGGTTGGTTCTTCACCGCTGGATACACTATACCAAACCCTAATCTGTCTCCTGATTCCAGCTTCTTGTTGACAGGATGCACTGAAATTAGTTTAACATAAAATATATGAAACTAACCTAAGGCTTTGGAACAGATGTTTCCAAACCCTTTTTGGAAGTGACCCTATAAGTTGGACCACTTATCCAATGTTGAAATTGTGTCACATGTACCTTATGTATTTTGACTGGTTGGAAACCAACAACACATTTTTAATGATATGCTATAGGGTCCACAACTTATAAGCTCCCCCCTAAATACTTTTTTAAATAAAAAGAAAGATATTTGACGAAATGGAAACGTGTAAAAAGATATGCGTAGCGTTTTTGTTTTACACATATTAACAAATATAGTGTCACACATCATTGCGTTCAGTCACAATGTTTCATCATGTAAAAAAAGAGACTGTTTTAAACAGTGTTAAAAGTTGCATCTATATCCATAGGAGTCGACTCTCAAACAATAGAGTAGGTCAGGTCTATTCATGTGTTTGTTAAAGAAAACTTGACTGCTATGGACTCGGGTGCAACTTTTAAAACAGCCTTTCTTACATAATTAATCATTGGGACTGAACGCAATGATGTGTAATGCTATAAATTGGTCCACAGGGGTTAAACAAATATGGCATACATATCTTTTTACATTTCGTAAAATATTTTTCGACTTATTTTAAAGAGTATTGGGGGAACTTATAAGTTGTGGACCCAATGGTTCTCAAAAGGGTCCTTTTGTACTCGTTGATATGTGTGGCTTGTTTATTACATGAAAGGAAACAGGTCATGCTGGGTCACACAATATATCACAATATTCACTTAGCTCATCAGGACGCCACTTCTGCATTTATGTAGTACACACACTACATCAGTAAGAAAGTGCAAATGAATGGTTACAGAATACATTGATTGATTACAACTTACATGCATGGCCCATTGCATCTTTATAGCCTACGCTATTTGTATTGCAGTAGAATCTGATGTCTCTAGCCTCACTCCTATCACATAGCTTCTTGAATGTGAATTCACCAGCCAGATTGGTTAAGCCAATTGATGGTGTGGTATGTAGCTTCTTCCCAGATCTGTTACCATCCTTACTCAGTAATGCACATGCGATTGTTACCTCATAAAAGCTCCATGCTGTGATATCAAAAAACATCAAACTTTAAATAACAAATACCGTATTTCGTCAAATAGTCACCACCCCCCCCTCAAATAAACGCCCCCACCACTTTTTTCAACCAAGATGTTTCAAAAATGCCGATATTTCCATGCTATCTTGTAAAGTAAGCTTACCAAGTTGCCCACATGGTTGAAAATAGCGTCAATAATTGGCGAAAATCTGGATTGGAAACCCGGAAGTGAACCAGAAGTCAGTGTTTCTAGTTCATAGTTCGTCATTTTAGCATTTTTTTTTTAGTTTTTAGTTTTCCTAATGATTTTAACGGGAGTTATCATTCTAAAATTGACCTTGAATAAACGCCCCCCCCCCTTGGGAAAATGTAATGCCCCCGGGGGCGTTTATTTGACAAAATACGGTACTCAGTAAAGTTGCCAAGCACATGTTTAGGCAGTGGTATAAATATTGTGTAATAATAATAACCATAATAATGGTGGTTGTAACTATTGGGCTTTGAACATGATCAAGAAATGACTCCTGAATGAGTCTTATATATAATGTTACCAATTAAAGACCTATTAATAGGCATGTTTGTGAATACCAAAATTACTTTCCTCTTTCAAAATGTTATGATTTGTCTATTTTTGGATTAACTTGCAAGTAACTTGCACAAAACATTACAATGTGCTATTTATACATAAAATGGCCAATGACCACTATTTCATTCCAGTGCCTAGTAGTGTGTGGTGTTCTAATATGGTGTTCTAGTGTGTACAAATATACTAGGGCTTAAGAACTGGGTCCTGACTGATGAGCTTGTTACAAGACCCTAATTATTCCTTCATACCACATTACCTCTTGTCAGTGGTTGTGGAGACTTGATCTGTAAACTCGTTACAAGACCCTAATGATTCCTTCATACCACATTACCTCTTGTCAGTGGTTGTGGAGACTTGATCTGTAAACTCGTTACAAGACCCTAATGATTCCTTCATACCACATTACCTCTTGTCAGTGGTTGTGGAGACTTGATCTGGAAACTCGTTACAAGACCCTAATGATTCCTTCATACCACCTCTTGTCAGTGGTTGTGGAGACTTGATTTGTAAACTCGTTACAAGACCCTAATTATTCCTTCATACCACATTACCTCTTGTCAGTGGTTGTGGAGACTTGATCTGGAAACTCGTTACAAGACCCTAATTATTCCTTCATACCACATTACCTCTTGTCAGTGGTTGTGGAGACTTGATCTGTAAACTCGTTACAAGACCCTAATGATTCCTTCATACCACATTACCTCTTGTCAGTGGTTGTGGAGACTTGATCTGTAAACTCGTTACAAGACCCTAATTATTCCTTCATACCACATTACCTCTTGTCAGTGGTTGTGGAGACTTGATTTGTAAACTCGTTACAAGACCCTAATGATTCCTTCATACCACATTACCTCTTGTCAGTGGTTGTGGAGACTTGATTTGTAAACTCGTTACAAGACCCTAATTATTCCTTCATACCACATTACCTCTTGTCAGTGGTTGTGGAGACTTGATCTGTAAACTCTTCAATTTTCTCAGCTTCTTCTGAATACAAAATTTATTGCCATTGAGTTTTATGCCGGGACTTTTCAACCAACTTGAAATGTTGTCCTGTAGAGAAAATTACAAGAATGACTATTAATTCAAAACTTTTTTTCTGGGGACTATGTTGGGGTACGCCTGAACATTAAAACAGTGCCAACACGGATGGAGCATAAATATGTTGACCTGTTTGCAATAGCAGATCACAGATACAATATGTGATGCACACTTAGTGCCTGCAAAACCTAGAAAAAAAATTCTGGGAGCAAATATATTTCAAATGAGAGTTGGATGGATCAGATCATGAAATCATTAACTGCATTAAAATATACGATCAAAAATGTTTCTTGAAGATAATTTGTGCAACAGTCATAAACGTTTCCAAATACACATCTCGTCACCTGTATTACATAATGTTGTATTTCAAAAGGCTGCCTTTTTTTTATATTATCGTCATCTAATTGTGTAAAATTAACTTGATAAATTAATTTTGTGGTATTATCACAAAATTACAATCTCATGCCCATTCATAAAAGAAAGTAGCAAGCTGAAATATAAAACAATTGAAATTTAACAATGACAAAATCACACATGGCAGCTTTTTGAGATATGACAGTATGTGATGCAGGCGATTTCACAGTGTGCCTTACCTTAGAAAACATATCTGGTAATTTTGGTTTACTACTGGGCCATGTCACTCTGACACCACATGGTTCTCTTGCAAACCCAATACTTGGAAACAGATCTTGATCACCTCCAGATAATGGAGCCATGCCAACCAAGTCTCCATTCTTTACAAATTGCACTATTTTTACTTCATCAAAATACTCCACAAAACAGCCTATAACATCGCCTGTAATATAAGAGATTGGTTATGCATTGTATAAATTATATATTATTTGTTGGGAGAGAAATGAGACAATTTTATGCATGCAGGGCTTTGATGTTGAAGCACCTGTGAGTGCATTGGACAAGCATCAACATTCAGTACCGGAGTAATATGGGATACAGAAACATAATTATTGTCACCACAAATGTTGTAAAACTTTATATACCGTGTGTCGAAAGTCCGTTCCGCCTATATTCAGACTTCCCCTGGAGCATAACCTCAATATGGAAGTACCCCCTCTGTTTATTTGCCTTAGGGCTACTAGCTGCAATGAACCTTAAGGCTCATTGCAGCGAGAAAAAAATATCGGCCGTTGTTCTAGAATTTTAGAGCTAATTTTGTATGTTATGGCAGATTTAAAGGTCTGCAAATCTCAATTTTCAATGGAAAAACAACAATAACAGAGGTTTGCAGACTTTCGGAGGTTATCGACCATAAAAAGACAACAACTTCAAATAAATTGCTAAGTGACATTTATATTAATCCAAAACAATAACCAGTAACAGATTAATATCAAATTAATTGTGTAAGTTTAATTTAAAGCATGTTAAAATGGTTTTCCTATGGGGGGAGGAACAGACTTATGACACACCGTATACAGACTATACGGCGTATAGTCTGTATACTTTCCTCGAGTCAGTAAAGTAAAATCAAATTTTGAGATTTCTTGCATCATTTCCTTTCTGAAAATGTATACTTTTACATACTTCTCATCATTACATTTAGAGATACAAATAAAAATATACAATATCAAAATTACTGACTTCCAGAAGATAATTCAGACTAGGCCTATAGTATAGATACATTCTACTGTAAGGATGTGAATCAAATCCTATGTAAAACTGATACCTTTGAAAATGGCTACGAAAAAAGGACAGACCATCAGAGTTGTCATCCAAAAAATGTATGCAAGGTCAATAATTACATGTAGGTTGAAAACAATAATTAACAAAGGAGATACTCTGCTTTCACTCAAGGGCCCAATACGTACCTCTAGTGAAAGACTTTGTCTTTGTTGATCTGCCACCACCACTTGTTATTTCTCCATCTGTCTCATAACCAATTGTATCTACAAGATTGCCTGGAAAACAGCCTACTGTCTGTCCTTGACGACTTATTCCTATACACACAATTCCTTCAGAATCTGTGACAAATTGACAGTATTGTAAAATTATTGTGATATTGGAACATTTTAAAGATGTTTCAATTTGAAAAATTAAAGAGTAACAGGATTTTTCTCTTAGTATACCCTTCTACCATTTTTGACGAAGAGGATTAATGCAAAAAGACATGTAATTTACATTATTAATAAGAAAGAAAAATTTAAGTATGAAATGTATGGAAAACATGAAATTATGATTTAGTCAGTTACTGTTAATAAGACACTACACAACAAGCAGTATTTACAAAATGGGACTAACTTTGACCAAAATGGAGATTAAATCCATGAAGTGGGATGTTGTGATTTCTTACGACAATGCTTACTTGGACCCGTATGTCAATTAAATCAATTGAATATCAGTCAAAGTAGTGATTTTGAATTGATTCATTTGGCTTTCGTGTATACATAAGTGCAGATAAGGACTTGGACCATAAGTTAGTCACTTTTGTCAATACTGGACAATATAATTAAAGATGACTGATGATGTGATGTTAGGAACATCAAAGAATATGGTCACTCACTCATGAACTTAAACTGGTTTTCCTTGTAAAGGATTGGCATATTTGCTATATCTGGTTGACAAAATCTACCCAACACTAAACTATTATAATACTAAATATTAATCAATGGCACTGCTTTTAACCCAAAAAAATCCGTATAGACCCGCATCTCTGATCCTATGTGGAGTCACCCATTGTTGTGAGTTCAGAATCAGTATGGCAAGGGAAATATCCTGTATAATTTCCCAGACTGTACCTCCTGCTTCACTCAATGACTGATACTCTCCCACTCATGCACATCCCATTTGCATAGCAGGTGCTCTGATTTATAACTATACACTTCTGCATATACTCTGGTAATAATGAACTCAAACCAGGATTGGCATATGCCATAATTCAGCAAGGTCCATTAGCAATGCCCTACCGCTCCTCCTGATTATCACATAAAAAGGACTAGGTCACCCGTGGGTCACACAATGTCTATGCAGTTCCTACGGTGAATGCGGTGCCGATGTGATGATGTGATTCAATTCGCCAATTGGAACCCACTCCCGTGTTAAACTCTGTAAGCAGCGCCACATTGGCAGATTACTGAAGGACCTTGCCAAAAACTATAGTATACAACCATCTGATTCTTGATTTACAGAAAGGAAAATGATCACTGTCCCTTTTGCCTTAAGCTTTTTGTAACACTACCACTATGGAACAAGTTTATAATATAAAACATTGCTCTGAAGTAGCCCAGATGAGTCCCCACTGTACATCCCTTGGTTTACGCTTACTGTATTCATTCCAATAAGCGCCCATACCCCAATAAGCGCCCACCCAGGGTATTTTCAATTTGCTAAAGGGTACCATTAATGTTGAAGTGACTGATAGACATTGATACAGTGAAATAGCTTGAGGATTTGAAGTCCTGTGTAAACTTGCAATACAGTTACTGCATCAGAAAAGCTACTACAACATCTCGGGACCCTATTATAACGCAGGAAAATTTGTCTCTAATAAAAGGCCCTTACGAAAAAATTAGGTAAACCAGGTAAAAAATAAGCGCCCACCCAAAATGACTTTGTAAAGCGCCCTGGGCGCTTATTGGAATGAATACGGTAAATCTAAAGCAGAAACTTAGCTAAGACAGAAGAAAATATGTTATTCGGAAATGTGATAAGATATTTGATCATGAAACACACATAGGTTATTACATACGGCGTTCAAAGGAAAGGATAAAAAATATGAGAGAATTAGGTCTTGACACTGATGTATTATTCTGTGTATGGAAAAAAGTTTCAACTATCTTCTGTGAGAAGATAAAGAAAGTAGGTGAGGAAAAAGTAAAAGGAGAGTTGGTAGTACAATGGACCACAGCATCACTCAATTATTCACACCATAATACACACCTTTCTCGCTTTCGTTGTCGGGCGATTCAGTCATGTCTGCCAGTAATCAATGGGTAGGGTAACATGCACATTAAATCATGCAAAAAAGATAACATTGCATTGTAAGGGTTAGACATGCTACATACAATCTTGCAATGGGGATCAAATATACATGCATTTAATAGTTAACAATCAGTTTTTTATGGATCTCATTTTTTGGTTTGGTATATTCTTTCTGAAGTTTAAACTTTGAAGTTACAATAAATATAGATTTATCAGGCTAAATTCCACCATGAATCAGTGAATAGATTCGCACAAGATTCTTGTACAGCATAAATCAAATCTGATCTTGTAAACTACAGCAGTAAATTGAGAGAATCAGGCTGAATCATGCACTTGACAGTGAAATTGTACCCATTTGGCCATGCTCTATCCACCTGCTATATGTGCAACATACATTAATACATGCATACTAATAGATCTCCTGTCACCACTTATTACAATACCCATCTCCCTGGTGAACTTTACCAAATATTCCAATGACTAATTTTATTTCATCCTATTTTGACAATTGAATACCTGAGTGGAAGAAGGGCCCAACTCCATCAAAACTGTTTTCGAGATATTAAGAAAAAACTTAATATTTGGAAAAGTTTTATAGGCAGAATGTTTTCATCTTCAGAGGACCTTTAATACATGAACATACAATATTACATACATTCGAAATTATAAAAGATGTTTCCATGGCAACGGTACAGGTCTTAATACGAGCTGGAGTTGGGCCCTTCTTCCACTAATATACTGCAACTACCAGTTTCAAATGCGCAGATGTGTTATAAATAGCTACGGAAATTTGGTAAATATCCATTAATTACACAAATAGAAGCATGTAATATGTTAACAAGAAAGTTTATTGTAGTGAAAAGCAGATTTCATGGATGAGCAAAATTCCTCTTTAACCCAATATTTGTGGAAGAAGGGCCCAACTCCATGGAGTTGGGCCTTTCTTCCATGAAAACCACGATTAAGTGTACGTGGAAGACTATTTAGAGAGTGGATTTTGGCTCATCTTTCACACACAAGGAAGAACAATCTGCTGGCAATAAAATGCTGGATCTAACTCATTTGTGACCGTCCACGGCGAATGAGCCGTAAATTCCTCCCCCGGTCAATTTTGTTTTATTTCGTATTTAAAAAATAAACATCATAAAGTTAAAAATGGTATATCATTTTACTTCAAACGATATCCAGAAGCGGAGTTATGGTTAGTTAAACTTTGCTCCTTCAACAAATTTATAGCTTTTTTCGTTTCTATGTGTGTCTCTTTTTCCACATTGCTGGCAATAAATATCAAACAGTCATAATTGGCGGTCATTTCAAATCATCCCCAAGTCAACGAGGTTTAAGAAGATTCTCTCATTGTTAATGGTTGGTTATGCATACCTATACAAATAACCCACCACTTGAAAAGGATTTAGCAATTTACAAACAAAGACCAGAGCTATTAAAAGTTCTATAGCCATCTAAGGTAGAAGCTTATTATCCACTTCAATAATAGAATTATTGGTGTTGTGACTATCAAAATAAGACAGATGTCGCGCCAGCTTAAGTGACCTATGAATACGACCTTCGTACACATTTTACACCATAACTCAGAATACAATTTAGGGAATTTACGGCTCGTTTGTGCTGCCGGGTCACATTTTTGTAAAAAATTGGAGTTGGGCCCTTCTTCCACTCAGGTATTCAATTTAAAGTGATAAACTCCAGGGATAAACCACAAACAAGAAGAAATTGTGTACCCACTATATTTGCCCATTACATTACATTTTAGAACACATGCGATAAATCTTGCAATGAAAATGTTTGATGCTACATGCTTGATCTATCTTCCAATTGGGATATTCCAGTTTAAATCCATACAACCCCTATGGAAAACATTTCCTTACCTTAACCTTCAACACACGGGGTGTGCATTTCAAATATGGTTAACTGAATGGGCAGCTCCATTTGAAATCTACAACCCCTGTGTGGGAGATTAAAGTCATGTCTTCCATAGGGCTGTGTGGATTTCAACTGGAACAGCCCATTTTTATTTTAGTATTGTTTTCTCCCATGATAAAGTGAGTCCATTTTAGCATGCAATATACCAAGATATGTTTTTAATTCAACCCTCCTACCACTGTCTAGGTCAAATTAAATGTAAATCAATCATGCAGTGTGCAGTAATACTAACATCATGGGTTCACAATGAGATTCCAATCAACGGACACTGTGATAAATCACAACAAGACTTCCAATGTTATGCAAATTCAGTAGGTGGCTCAATGTTTACATCTATTGCATGAAAGGAGTTAAAATGCAACTTGATTGATTACAACTAGTTATAAACTAGAATGTATGCTGCATACAGAAAGCAAATGGACAATTATTCTGTTTGAATAAGTTGACTCAGACGTTTGCTACCACTAGGTTTGAATGATTAAACATCCTGATTTAAAACCAGTTGTCCATTAAGTTTCTGTATACAAATTAAGGGATCTGGAATGAGCGTTTACGACAGTATTTTTTTGTGGGACATGAGAGCACATCAGACATATCGAATTGCATTCTGAATACGAAGAATGTCTTTCTGATATCAAATAATTTTCATTTTTGAAATTCACGATATAATACAAATTTTATGACAAATTATCAAAATTTGATATTTTTCACATTTTTGATATATAACAGTCCTTGAAGTAAATTTTATAAATTTAATGATATATTCTTAAAGTGTATGTAGCTGGGAGGAAAAGCCGACGATCAATTGAAAATTTTGACCTTTCATATTGAAGATATGGATTTTTTTCCCTAAAAGACCTAATTTTTTTTTTGTGTTATGGGAAAAAATCCTTATCTTCAATACGAAAGGTCAAAATTTTCAATTGATCGTCGGCTTTTCATCCCACCTACATACAGTTTAAGTATAAATCATCAGATTTATAAAGTTTACTTCGAGTACTGTTAAATATCAAAAATATCAATTTTAATGATTTGTCATAAAATTTGTATTACATTGCGAATTTCAAAAAATCAAAAATTATTTGATATCAGAAGGACATTCTTCGTATTCAGAATGCAATTCGATATGTCTGATGTGCTCTAATGTCCCAAATTAAATACTGTCCAAAGGTTCATACCCCACCCCTTAATATCAGGGAAATTCCAGTTGCAATCCATACAACCCTAATGGAAGACATGACCTTAATCTTCCATACAGGGAGTGTAGATTTCAAATGGTGTCACCCATCACACTGTTTGAAATTCACACTCCCTGTGTGGGAGATTAAGGTCCATAGAGGGTGTATGGATTTCAACTAGAATAGCCCAATATCATACAGCTCTTGAGGTGTAGCCAAATAATGGGGATAGGCATAGGACAGTTATGCAGAGGTCATAATAGGTAAGGATGACATGGTAAAGATGAAATGAGGAAAGGGAAATGGGGAGATATAGGGGAAAAGGATACAGACAAATGTGTTGACAGAGTGACAGAGAAACAGAGAGGCATATAGACAGCAACAGAGAGATGCAGACAGCAGAAAAAGGGGAAAGAAAAGGCAAAAAGACAGAGAGAAAGAAGTACAAAGGGAAACAGATAACCACAGAAACGGGGAGAGGTAGACAGACAGAAACTGGAGAAAGATAAAGAGAGAAAATAAATGAGAACAAGCAAGAGAATGAAGACACAGGAAATACTCAATATGGGACGAAGAGGAGATATATTGTGAAAAGAGAGAATGGGGGAATTTTGTTCAGCTTGAGGAAGGGGAGATGGAATTGGCTACACCCCTGGGCAAATTACTCACCATCCACCATTACAGCAGTGAAGTATGGCTGCTCTCTTGATAATGTTTCCAATTTTTGGATCAGTTTATGTCCTTTGACAGAATCTCTTGGCCTTATTACATTACCAGATGGAGGGCCAATATTGGCAGCAAAACAAAATCCATCTTTCTGTTCACCTTCTTCATGCCTTGGGCCCTGCTGATTGATCTTTCCACCTGTAAAATAATCAGTAAAATACATGGCTTGAATGGCTTAGGTTCCACACCATTAAATCACATTCAGTTGGCGTGTCCTGTCAAAAATATATGCAATTTAATTGCTTTTCAGCTAAATGTTATGACACGGAAGTGGTTAGTCATATAAGACAGCAGCACGCAACAGCAGCATGCATATTGATCCTCAATGATCGCGCGATAATGCAATTGTGTAATACATGTGCACAAACTAAGAATGCAGTTTGACAGCGCAGATGTTCTTGATGGTTTCACTCATTTAAAACAACAGGGATGTCTTCATAAGAATAACTTTTATTTTTTACAGCATCCACTACTCAAAACATTGGTCAGGCCATCAATTATGGCATAATAATGGATATGCAAAAGACAAAATACTATCTTTTATCACACCAATTAAGCCATATTTGCATAAAAAATATGCATATAAAACTATAAAACTATGGTGAGCTATTTTGCTTTTGTACCCTCCATATTTACATTTGCATCAGCATTAATTAATGTAAAAACTTTTTCCATTTACAATTTTAGTTCAAATTGCCTATTTTGACACAAATACACTGACCCTAGAGCAGGGTTCTATGTGAAGGAAAACATAGGAAACCGGAGTGTATTTGTCCCTCAAGCATGTATGTTTAAAATGTGTTTGGCCCCTTGTGGCCCTTGAGAACCCCTAGAGAGCATATTCTTAGATTTGGTTATCTTTACACATGGAAGTAATTTGATTGATAATAGTTTCCTATGCCATTTTTATCAAGGGCAAGCTTGCAGAGTTCATCTGGTTTTAGAAACGTGTATGTAAATTGAAAATATTTTCAAATAACAGTGTTTTTACTGACTTCATTAAAAACACAAGAGTAACTGACATCATGAGAGTACAAATGAATCGACCATGCGTCTATACATCAATAACAAACTTTAGTTGTAAAACTGACCTTTTTCACTTTACAAATATCCATGCCATCCCCTCCCCCCTTTGACCCCTGCTGAGAAACACCTGTCTATGTCACTGCATGATTTGTTGCAATAAACTTACCTACAAATCCTCCCAAGCCAAACATACCAAAACCACTGGTAGCTTTCTTACACCATTCAGCAGCATTGGGGAGAGATGGAGCAGAACATCCCAAGTTCATTTTCACTGAACAACCTAAAATGAAACACAAACATTTTGTAAATTATGTTCATGATATTTTAAGACATAAATGACTAGTCAACTAGTATAATATGAGCACTTTAATAAATACATATTCGTACTTCATCCAAACAAAACCCACTTTGTTCAGATTGACTTTGGAAGCTCTACCAGCAACATAAGTTCAAACTTTCCAGTCAGTGGCAATCCCGGCAGTGTGCGTTTCACAACAATCTTACAATCTACCAGTTCCTGTAGGCTTGAGGGTCAGCATTTTTCGGCATTTTAAGCTCCCTCCTTCTATAACAAAACTATTCAGTACAAGGTGGAACATGACCCCCATCCATTAACCTGTATTATCGCATGCAACCTGTCTGAAGTCATGTTCTATCTGTCTGTAAATGATATCTATCAACTAAAAGGATGTTCTACCATAAGTTGACAACATACTGAACAGACTATAGTTCATAAGGTTGCTTTAATTTCTAATTGTGTTTCCTTACCAGCTGCAGCTAGTCCAACACTGGGGTAAAACCCTCCTACAGGTTGATCCATTGCAGCATGGTGTACAACTTTACCATTCTTAGTGAAATATACCACAACTTTCTGCGTGTCTCTCTTGTTTTCTTTCGTATTATCAACAAAGAGAATTCCACAACCCATTCTATCACCGTCACTGCAACGGCATTCTTCGTTGAGCTCTACACCTGAAATACAAAGTATCAAAAGAATGAATGAAACATAGTTCAAAATACTATTCTAAAAACACTTGAGAACGGTCCTGCAATCTTATTGGTTCTTACCCGTGTGATATGACATGATATAACATGGTTTACGTGTACTTGCAATTTGAACCAATCAGAGGCACATAGCAACAACGGGACTGATTGATTTTAAGCCCTAGGTAATTCCTTGTAAATTGTAGGATTTAATTTGATTAAAATTTGGTATACTTATGATATTTTTATTTGAAGTGTTAAAGAATGAGAATAAAGGTATTGTTTTTAGCCGCTGTCATGCATCTATCATCTCATATAACGCGGGCAACATCATTATTTTTGGTGTAAAACAACAAGGCGAAATAATGTCACCTGTGTTATATGAGACGATAAATGCGCTCCAGCGGCTAAAAACAATACCTTTATTCTCTAACTGTAAAAGGTCTTTCCCATTGTCTATCATGTATTCAAACCATCAGTCAGATGCCTGAAGAAGTCTGGTGTTTCAGGACACAATGAAGCATAGTAAGTTGCAAATTTGATTACTAGTCCTTGAACAACTGGATGAATAATCTACACCAAGTAATTTCTGTGTTTTATTTTTTAAGTGATGTGTCAAAAGTTATGTACTACCCCGCATGGTGCTTCTGAAAGATTTGTACTGGAGCTACTTAACAAAGATGCTATCCAAACCCAAAAACTCATTGTATGGGCAACTGGAATAGCCCTATAAGCCTATTTTTCTTACCTGTTGGTGGGGTATCTGTATAGATGCGATTATTTGCAGCACTATACCCAATAGTTTCAGCTGTTTTTCCTGGTAGTTTTTCATCTGAATATATTGCTGCTGTCAATCCTATTACTGGACCTTCTTCTGCATCCTCTCCCATGGACACTATGCTCAACTCAAAATAATATGCTGAACCTAGCAGATTAATAGATCATAAAGAAAATGATGTTCATTATGCTTTTTATAAGTAGGGGTGTGCCATGCAATAGTTCACTGAAAAGAATTTGTCCTTTATTTATAAAATATGTCCACTTGAAACAAAAGTGGTGTTGTATAATGGGAAATATTCTGATGACAGGAAGTCAAATCAAATTAATCAGCTTGTTTGGTAGTCCATTTATTTATTTTACTATTCAATGATGAACAAGATCTAAAAAAGACTAACAATTAGTTAGTTTGCGATAAGACAATAATTAAATGTAATGCTATACCTTCTTGCCATGGAAATGGTGATTGTATTGCTACTAGTCTTGGTGATGTCCTGAGACTGAAATGTTCATCATCAGAGGTCACTGTGTCTGGCATACACCAATCTGATAGATTGTTCTAGAAGAAAAAAAGAAACCAAACACAATTATTGAAAACAGGTGTTATCCAGCAACCCATCTACTATGTTTTGGATAGGAAATTATGAAATGGAATGACACAAGAAATTTAAAATTCAACAAAAGATGTGATTTCACTCTTGTTGAGAATTATATTGAGAAGCATCCAAATATGCAGAAGGCCATAATAAAGTGACGGATTAGTACTCTAACTGGAGCATGAGACTGGGAGGAAAGTCATAGATGGATCACTTTGTTTAATCCAACACTAATCAAATGCTAACCCATTATGAGATTACATCACCGTAACAAGGTAATTTTGATCTTCTTCAAAGAGCCATGCTTTAGGATATAATGTTTCTCATTTGAAATATCTGTTGACTAGTCAAATATGCAAATTTGGCCTAAACTGACTTACCATTGATAACGACGGTGGACTTTGGTTTAGCCAATTAACATGGAGCTCCACAGGACCCCACCAAACATTGATTATTGGGTATAAAACCTCTGCTTTAATGGACACCCAACGACGATAAATGATGCGATCATTCTTGATGACACAAATCAATGATTTGCGTGCTGAGTGGAAGTCAACAAGACAACCAACTACATCACCTGGTGGAAAGGAAAAGAGTCAAGCATTAATGTTTATAGGATACACTTATTCATTTCACATGAAAATATTCTGTAATACTCTGACAAGTTAGAAATTGAAAGTGTGAAGTGCTCTGAAAAATGGAGACAAATCACAAAATAAGTAATCATGAAATATCATTGAACAACACTTATATTTGCCAAATCACAACTTTAAACATGAAATTTGTTTACATGCGATTGTGTTTTAAAACTGCTGTCAGTACGTAACCCATGGTTCCCAGCAGTTTATGTGTGCCTATTTAATGTATGTAAATACGATAAAAGTGATATCGGAAGCCAACAAAACCCGCAATCGAAATGACCAGTGTTGCTGGTGCAAAATTCATGGCACAAAATACGCGATATGAAAATATCACAGGAAAAAAACAGAAAAAAACCCCTGGAAAATGGCAAATTCAGAAAACAAAATTTACAATTTAGAAAAATTATGTCTTTAATTATACTTGAATGTTTTGTACCAATGTATGAGTCTGTTAATTTTGGTTATTTTATTGACCATTTTGGTAATTTCTGAAACTTAAATTCTGTCCAAAGGAAAGCCAAACTATGTCATGCCATTGCACATTCTTGTTGCCAATGCATAACCTTTACTCATGCTTTTTGAGAATGCAAACTGATTTTGAGAATGACCCAACTCATCAACTCTCATTCTTACTTACCTTGTCCATATGTTTGTACAAACTCCTCACTTCCCTTCCTAGCTGGTGTTGCTATGGCACCATTATCACTGAAATATGCCAAAGCATCTTTATTTCTCTTATGCTCATCATCATCATCTTCAATATCATTGGCATCTAAGTCAGTCTCTGAGCTCACTCCAATTGCAATGGGTGCATCTTTTGCTATAAATAAATCAAACAATGGAAAGTAAGTATGTATTGTGAATAGTTATGGAAAAAAAAAGTCAAATGCTTCTTGACAAAGAAATAGCTCAATGAACAATCTATCCTAATGGGCTATTACAGTTGAAATCCTTACACCCTCTCTGGAAGACATGACCTTAACTACATCCCTGGCCAATTTTGTGCCTATTTTTGCATTTTTCTCAAAAATTATAGCGCATTGGTGACAAGTAAGATAATGTATAATGATAGGGGGAAGGACTACAACTACTGCACTGAAAATTCAGCAACTCAACAAAAGTAGTTATTGATTTATTGATCAAATATTGGTTTTCGATCATTTTTGGCTGTAACTCCACAACTGTTGTCTGTGCTGAAATAAAATTTCCAGTGCATTAGTTGTAGTCCTTGCCCCTATAATATACATATCTTACTTGTCAACAATGCGCTATATTTTTTTATTATATTTTAAAAATAGGCACAAAATTGGGCAGGGGTGTAGTACCCCCTTAATCTCCCGCACATGGCCTTAATCTCTCACACAGGGGTGTGGATTTTAAACAGAGTCACCCATTCAAGTAACCCCATTGGAAATTCACACTCCTATAAGGTCATGTCTACCATAGGCAGTGTACGGACTTCAAATGGAATAGAACAAAGTTTTATCACACTACATTTTTGTAGGATTTCCTACATTCCAACTCTAAGGACATTTTGAGCACAAGCATTTTGTATTCTTGAAGAATATATCGTATCGTAATTTTTACATGTTTCTCATTTGCCATTTTGATTTTCTGAGTAATAAACCCATAATTCATCAAATTTCCCGCCGCATTCTTCATTAACTTGTGGAATACATCAAAAGAGATGTATTCCACAAGTTAATGAAAAAAGCGGCTGGAAATTTGATGAATTATGGGTTTATTACTCAGAAAATCAAAATGGCAAATGAGAAACATGTAAGAATGACTTAGGCAATAGGCATTTAGCGTAGCAGGCTGACGATATGTAATTTTGTTGACCCGCAAGATATATGTAGTTCCAATTTGACTACACTAAATATAATAATACCTCTACTAGTCTAAAGTCAGCCTGAGAACTAGTGTTGGCCGATTCAACCCAAGATCGGATCTGCCGATCTCCGATCTGAAAATTAGCAGATCGGGCCGATCCGATCCCGATTCAGATTCCTTAAATGTTATTTTACAACCAGTACAAGTTCATTCAAGTCGGGCCCCAGTAATGTTAACGGTCAAAGCTTAATTCCCCAAACCTGTAACTATGTAATATGATGACCGTTTTTAGAGGTTTTTCATGTCAATATCGACCCAAATAAAATACCATTTTACACCCCAAGTCCCAGCGTTACTCACTCAGTGCCTCCGATTGTCGGAAGTTTAATCATTAATCCATTTTAAATGATGTACCATCGTACGGTTTTGTAGTTCTATGCCACTAGTTTTAATATTGACAATGTGGCGACCGTCTATAAATAAATGATCGCGCATGCTCAGTTATGACTTAAGAGCTAATGGAATTCCCCATTATGTTACTGGAGGGGTAGGTATATTGGGCAATTCACAGATCCTTCGGCCGAATGATGGCAGGCTTTATTTTTGGAAAATATTAGTCTTTGCCCATGGCGTGCAAGTTCAATTGATAAATACAACAGCAAGGTTTGCGGTATGTGCAAAAGGTTACAGATGTCAAACAGCAACAAGTCATGACGACAAAAGCGCAAGCACAAGACAGTGAGACACGTGATTGTTTGTTTACATTTTAATTTGGTCTATCAAAGGGTGGATACATACATAAAATACAGTATGAAACGGCAATACATGATTCTTGCGGTGGTAACAACGTTTTTTGGAAATATATTGGCATTAAATAGTAGTAATGTTACATAAGAAAGTAATGGTAAGCTTAAAGAATTGTTGTGTACTTTTATTACTGTCAAGTTCAGAGATCGGTAAGCTAGATCGGCAGCTGATAGCTCATCTGCCGATTCAGATTCAAGGCCGATGCAGTCCATATCGGCACCGATCTCCGATTCACAGATCGGTATCGGCCAACATTACTGAGAACAAAAACAAATAATTACCTTGCTGAACAACTTTGACTCTGAAGTATGGTTGAGTGTCCGACAGCGGAGCTCCTTTGTGGCGGACATAGACAGTGTGATCAGCTTCCTCTACCAGGTCTCTCACTCGAATGATTTTACCACCATCAGTAATTTCAACTGGATCAGAATAATCCAGGTTGGCCATGGATCAACTATTTAGATTCAAAAACTATGTCTAAGATTGCTTCAATTGGATTTAAGCCTAGAAAAGACACACACAAAATATAAGAACAGGTTTGCCATCTCTCAAGATACAACAATTGCTCACATTTTTGTCTACAGTAAATTACTCTCAACTTTCTGTTAATCTATATTTTGGGGGTGTGCGCTTGCCATCAGCATCATTTGCAAATTGGGAGTCACATCCTGTTGCAAACAATTGGTAGATCATGTGAGCAGTCAATCAGCAGCACTGCATAATTATGCACATTTTGTAAAAGGAATCAAGCTTCAAACAGACATTATTAAATATTCGTAGTTATTATTTCCCACCGTACCCTAAAGTCCGGTGATTGAAGGAAGTCCCGTTATAACGTGAAAACTACCATGAGAGGACATTATCGAAGTATGCATTCGCCTGATTCGGCAATGTGTAAATGACCGCTGTTATTTTCACTCGGCGCAAGCGCAAATGGCTCATTTTTAGATGACGTCACCACCATAATCGGGCGGAAAAAGCTTCCGACTTTAGATTTA
This sequence comes from Amphiura filiformis, assembly GCF_039555335.1. Lineage (NCBI taxonomy): Eukaryota > Metazoa > Echinodermata > Ophiuroidea > Amphilepidida > Amphiuridae > Amphiura > Amphiura filiformis. The sequence goes on along the minus strand of NC_092632.1, from coordinate 2,229,324 downwards.
TGAATGAAATTTAGCAGCGGAGTTTCCGGAGTTTTCAGAATTATGCAAATACGCAACCTATGACCTTTTTACGTCAGAATATTAATAAGCATCATGGCGCCCACTGAAAGAAAACCCGATGGGAATTGATTCAGTTTTCAGCAAATTATGCTACTTTTTTGAGCAGCTTATCAAATTACACGAATGTGGTTAAAAAATGACTTATTATAAATTTTGTTTGGGAGTCGGGAAATTAACTGTACATAGTAAAATTTGACTCCTCAGTTGTTGGAAATTCTTTCTTGGAACAAATAAAATATATTTTGTTTGAAATGTTAAAGTCAAATAAAAAATTGTTTATATTACGTTGCTAAATTCGTAAATATTGCATTGTTTGAATTGTCTATTTCAATGGAAAACAAGAAATAGCAAAATATCAGTAACATCCCATTTTGCCGTAACCCCCCGCCATGGTCGACTTAGGGGCTCTTTTCACGCTGAACACGATGGCGCTATTCACGACATGCGATACTCAATCGTTTAGCCCGAAGAGCATGTTAAAAATATAATGTCTCGTTATGACAGGATTACCCGATATTGCAGGACAGCAAAGTCCAGTTGGTAAAGGAAATGTCTCGTTATGACAGGATTACCCGATATTGCAGGACAGCAAAGTCCAGTTGGTAAAGGAATTCCTGTTATTGCGGGACAAGTCATAGGTTGCGTATTTGCAAAACTGGAGTTGATTATAGCAATGGCCAAGGAGTACAACAAGTTTACAGTTACACATGGTGTTGGTCAACTCTGGCAGGCTTCGAGCCTTCGGTGTACTAAGTCCTCTTCAGCCAAATACCCTTATTATGTAATGTGCAGTGAGTGTTAGGATGTATTAAGGTGGGCACAATAAGGTTTTTTCTACCTTCCCAAGAGCCCGTCAAGACAGGTGAAAAAGACAGGTGAATAAGTAAGTATGTCTCGTAAAAACTCTGTGCGCCCGTACATTACCAGTTTTTATCCATCAACCATTCCCCATCATTGGAATGATCTCCCACATGCCCAGAGGCCATCATAATGCAACCAAACTTGAGCAATTCAAGACAGCCGTCGCTGATCATCTTGTTAAGGGGGGAAAGCAAAACTATGCATGTATGTCATTGTCATCTAGCTCCGCGACTCGTCCAGACCAAACTCTAGGATGCGGATCTACCGTTTTGCTGGAGACCCAGATACAGATACAGTAGCCCGAAACATCATGGGCATGGCCCTGTTCCTTCCTCACTAGGGCCATGCATGCATGAATGCCCTACGTACGTAAAAACGGGGCACCGAGAAAACACGTCGCGGTGATGACGTCACACTGACAGCATCTATTTATAGGAAGAGTTCAAAACACGGCGACGATAACAGTCACAAGTCACATCCTCGACAAATGTGCTCAAAATTTACGAACATGCACCAAATATGTTTTGTTTAAGTCTCATCTTCACGTGAGGAATGGTAGAAAGTGGTATTTATGAGAAAAAGTGGTATTTTATGTGTACCCTGGACCAGATATGCTCAGGAGTCTCAGACCTTCGTACGGAGAAGGACAGTGGAAATCGTAGACTAGTGACGGAGCGGAGGTGTGAGTACCTCGGCCCTCGGGCTACAGATACAGATCTCTGTCTTTAATTATAGAGGCACTTCACAACTAATTCCAAACAGCCATAGAAAGCAAAATCAATTTTATGATTTGTAATTTGTAAGCTTTTAAATATACAAAATTGTAGGCATTTAATTGTAATACAACATACATGCTTTGCTTGCTTTGCACTGCACTGTCGACCAGTGTCAGTGACTGTGTCAGTGTGTGTAGTACTGTAAAAAAACACGTCAAAAATATTACGAAAAAGACGTGAATTCGAAAACATAATATTCTAATTTTTTTCAAGTAGATTTCTACATGCCTTAACTCACCATATGCAACAGCACATCTCCTATAAATTCAAGGTTTCGTCAAAATTCAATATATTTTGTCGACAGATTTTGACATAAATACCAAATCAGTTTGTAATGTTGCTATGCACATTACCCAGAGTGCACCAATGCGAGCTGTCAATCAATCATGTTAATAAGTGGGTTGCCATCCAGATATTCAACACAGACAAGTGTTGCCACCTGTTCGCAGTATGGTTAGACTGCTTCGCAGTCTTGATTGATTTTCCCCCGAAGATATTTTATTATTATTATTTTATTTATTTATTAAAACCATATATATACAGGGTTACCCTTCAAATAAAATCATTCATTACAGTAAGTAACCCAACACTTCAGGCTTCAGAGCCTTTTCTTTCCTACACTCACACAAAGTAATATCGGATCTGCAGAGATAACATAGCCTATTTAGGCCCGATATTAGGCTAAATAAAAAAATTAAAACATGTTTCACGTTCCCTCCCGCATAGTGTCATCATCCCTATATCTTTACGATTTGCACATGCCCCCATATGATGTTGCCATTACAAGAAAATTCGATTTGTTGTCAGGTAAAACCCAGGTTTTGTTTTCAATACACTAACTGGAAATTCAATACACTCAGCGCAGCGGCGATTTCTGTTGTCTCTATACACAATATACATTTTACTGCATTTTATACATAACAATTTTTAAATTGTACATTAAACATGTGATATATTTAACTAATTCAGAATTGTGGTATTGCTAGATTTTGTCACGTATATTTGTCTCATATCCCAGCTTTATGAACACCAATTTAATTAGTTTGTAAAAGAAAATATACATTGGATATGTTTATACACACATTGCTTGGTTATTACAAGAGTCAATAAAGATTCAATTAACTATAGAGAATGGACTTAATTTTGTGCAGTGTAGTTATTTTCTGAAGTAAATCGCCTAGTAGATTTCAATACAGATGTGCCTAATCACTAAGTAAATTAATTATAGCTAATTATACTGACCAATCAGTTATGTGTATTATCAGCATGTGATGACTGTAAGCCGATTGCAAACATGTTAATAAAAAGGCTAACAAATTCCTACACTGAGCAGTCTCACTCAGGTTTAAATTTTTCTTTAAATCGCCGTCAATTTCGAACTAGTGAACTCAGAATTCTATTCCCACGTTTAAAGGGTACATGCCACAAAATAGCTTTCCATAGACTTTACGTGCAAAATAGGGGTCACGTTTTAGGCTATAAGTCGAGTTACGTCTTACTTTGAAATATATATTTGATATCATCTTAATCAGAACAAAATTCTGCATAACATATCTGAAAATGACACCATATTTTAGGTCTACTTTTTGAGAAAAATAGCGCTGTATAAAAAGGCCCGATTTTCCCGTGTTTACGTCCGACTGCTAACCGCGTTTTGACCTCGTGTGTTCATGCGCTCATCATCGTAAACATCACTCAAATTTTCGCGTTTTCTGTTCAAATTAGTAGAGATCACATTCACAAGTTCTAGCAAAACACGATTTGCAACACTAAAATTGTTAATATTGTACCGATTTTGCACATTTTTTATGCAAAGTTGGGACTATAGTCGTGATAAACTTTTACCGGAAACCGCTTCACACGCGGATTTAGTGGCATGCACCCTTGAAGAGGCTAAAACATCGTTTTTAGGCCTTGAAAATGATTTTGTTATCTTTTTCACTACATTTTGAATAAATTGTAAGAAATTTTGGGTTATTTTCTTTCATACTTTAGACAGGATGTCGATTTCAAGCACAAGCATGATAGACGACAATTGCCATTTTCGTCATTTGATGCACATGAATGCACAAGGGGTGCTGATGTGCTATTTTCATGAAGATATTAATTGATGTTAAGAGTATTACGTTCTTTAAACATCTTTTACAAGTGCATAACTTCAAAATTAAAACATTCTCAGTACCTGCAGAATATTTAAAAAGACAAGAAATGTCAATCAAGTAGGCCTACCCCCCCCCTTCAGCGTCACTTTTAACCCGTTTTGTCCAAAAAGCAAATGTAATGAATGGCTATTTGAAATTAAATATTAATATAAATTAAACTTTGAATGTTATAACAATTTAAAATACTGGACAGTGGTATAAATAAAGCAAACTAGAAACTTAAATATCTTAAATCTAATATTTTATGTAATTTTATTAAAATTGAAGGCCAAAACTTGAGTTTAAATGACAAAAAATTGGTTAAAAATAACAATGAAATTGAAAAACTTCTTTGTAATTTAAACACCAATAAAAAATGTTTTCAATATTTTGAAACTCTTCTTTATTCATATCAAAAGGTTTCAAACTTCTACCAAAATCGGAACTTTTATTAAATTGGAAATAAAAGCAGGCCTATTCGCGGCAAACGCACATACAGCGAAAAACCTGGCGGCGTCCATGAACGCGCTTGTTGATGTCCCTCCTCTTTTCTTCGCGTGCATTTTAAATAGATAAAGACGCGCGGAAAACGCATGGAATTGCTCCTTAAAGGGTACATGCCACAAAATAGCTTTCCATAGACTTTACGTGCAAAATAGGAGTCACGTTTTAGGCTATAAGTCGAGTTACGTCTTACTTTGAAATATATATTTGATATCACCTTAATCAGAACAAAATTCTGCATAACATATCTGAAAATGACACCATATTTTAGGTCTACTTTTTGAGAAAAATAGCGCTAAAAAAAATGCCCGATTTTCCCGTGTTTACGTCCGACTGCTAACCGCGTTTTGACCTCGTGTGTTCATGCGCTCATCATCGTAAACATCACTCAAATTTTCGCGTTTTCTGTTCAAATTAGTAGAGATCACATTCACTTGTTAATATTGTACCGATTTTGCACATTTTTTATGCAAAGTTGGGACTATAGTCGTGATAAACTTTTACCGGAAACCGCTTCACACGCGGATTTAGTGGCATGCACCCTATTACCTTGAGATATTCCTTAACCCTAAAATTATTTTTTTGAAACTGTAGGTGCTTCCATAAACCCGCCTGAATTTTTATTTATTCCATGTTTTCACTAAATTGTGTTCCTTTCCCTGCGTGGAATCAAGTTTTTCTGGGTTTTCCTGTCAAACCTGCCCTGTTCCAACAGTCACTCTACGAAATAGCGCTACGCTATTAAAAATGTCCTCGGGTTAATCGACTGTATAGACATTTTCCCTAATGGTCATCTAAAAATGGTTATGATAGACCTGAATTTAGTCTCGCCGCATATAAAAACACTATGGGTACCCCTAATCAGAAGTCAATTCTAGTCCCTTCGATAACTCGCTGGGTCTGCTAGTCTTAGTCACAGTCTATATGGCACAGCATCATACTGTGAAATGCGACCAAGCGTAGACTTTGCGTAGACTAGACGATCTATTTTTAGCATGACTCCACAGAACTCGCGTTGATCAAGGTCACTTTAAGCTTTTTGCATTGCGCAGTGAATATTATTTTGGGTAAAAAACGGTTACGGTTCGCTATCTCTAAGGTTCGCTATCTCTAAGGTTCGCTATCTCTAAGGTTCGCTATCTCTAAGGTTACGTTATCTCTAAGGTTCATTATCACTAATTACGAAAAAGGTTAAGCTATACCTAAGGTTGATATCACTAATTTTGAAAAAGGTTCGGTATTTCTAAGGTTCGATATCACTAATTTTAAATAAGGTTCGCTATCTCTAATTTTAAATAAGGTCCGCTATCACTAATTTATTGAAGGTTCGCTATCTCTAAGGTTCGCTATCACTAATTTAAAATAAGGTCCGCTATCTCTAATTTTGACAATCCCGGTATCCCTAAGGTTCACTATCTCTAATTTTAAATAAGGTCCGCTATCTATAAGGTTCGCTATCTCTAAGGTTAAGCTATCTCTAAGGTTAGCTATCACTAATTTCAAATAAGGTTCGCTATCTCTAATTTTAAATGAGGTTCGCTATCTCTAATTTTAAATAAGGTTCGCTATCTCTAATTTCAAATAAGGTTCGCTATAGCGGTCCTTATTTAAAATTAGAGATAGCGGACCTTATTTGAAATTAGAGATAGCGGACCTTATTTAAAATTAGAGATAGTGGACCTTATTTAAGATTAGTGATAACGAACCTTAGGTATAGCGAACCTTAATCAAAATTAATCGAAATTAGTGATAGCGAACCTTATTTATAATTAGTGATATCGAACCTTAGAACTAGCGAACCTTATTCTAAATTAGTGATATCGAACCTTAGAAGTAGCGGACCTTTTTTAGGTATAGCGAACCCTTTTCTCTATTAGAGATAGCGGGATTCTGATCTCCATAGACTTTACACGTTAGTGATAGCGAACCTTAGAGATAGCGAACCTAAGAGATAGCGGACCTTAGAGATAGCGGGATGTCACCTAAAAAACATGCTACTTTTCACATAGAAAGGTTTTGATATGGAGGGTATGAGATTATTAGGAATTATTACCTAGCCTCTTAACCACAGGGTTGGTAGGTTAAAACAGCTATTTGAGACACAGGGTATGTATTGGGATAAACTGTGCATATGAGATGTGGGTGCAAGTGGTATTAACGTTCACTGGCGTGAACAAAAAATATTTGGCCTAAACAAGGGAAAGTGTTTTGCCCAATCCCCATGGCTCACATTGCATGTGAATCTACTATGAGCTCAGGTGGTGTGCGTAATGAATTTACTAAATTTAGGGATTTCCCTTTTGTGATTTGATACCGTACGGTACATGTTCTGTGTCGGAGGTCAAGGCTATGCAGTTGCTGAGCAATGAATGACGCTGTGTTGCTTTGCTGACAAACCTGAGGCTGAAAGGCACGGACGGAAGGAAACAATAATTATGCCCTTTAAAACAATCCCAGCAGATATGGAGCTGTTGTTCGCCAGGTGATACAGTGTTTCAAGTGTTTAGGCGTCAGTAAAGTGAGTACTGAGTACATTTTATACCTGGATTTTTAATCTAGCTAAAATATACTATTACTATACATACAGGCCTGATCATATACTAAGCATGTAAGTATCATGATCCCGGGGGGGGGTCACTACCATTGTCACATTGAATGTAGTCTTGCCAGCAAGACTTCAGTCTTTATCATAAACATAATGACATCTACGGACCTGAAGTCTTGCAGCGGTACATAGGGATGCACTGTACGTTTAAGAAAAACAAACTTCAAGCATCAAGAAATATACCTTGTATTTGTCAGTTTTACCTCAGAGATGCTGTAGACCCTCTCTACACAGTGTAGAAACATCACAAGTAGAATGCTGCTCAATATGATAAATCCAAATCATGAAAATAAAGCAATTTTGCAGAGCAATATTTTGACCACTTTTGCACTAAGTAAATTACTCCATGAAGATTGCAGGTTTTGCCAACTCAGGGATGTTGAACCCACCCAAAAGTTGAGATCAATGTAGATCAATTATCTCAACTTTGGTATGGTAGTATAGTATAATGGGATTAAAATCATCCATGTACGCCCAAACTCTGGTACAATGGGGATTAAAATCATCCATGCAGGCCAAAACTGTCCTTGAGAGTTCCTCGTCTACATCCTTGGAGCCCAAAATGAGCCCACATATTGTGATGTTTCTTATTTGTGGTACAGATATGAATAGAGTGCCCTATAACTCAGTATGCTGAGTTATAGTTACTAGAACTACATTGAATGTGGCCTGTACACCATCCGCCATAATAAAAACGCGTAAAAAGGGCAGTTTTTCGTGGGTATGCACGATACGCGAGTATCGTGTTTAGAGTGTCAAAAATATGAACAATTGGAAAAAAGGGTAGCAAAATTGCAATTGCTAATAGGCCTACGCAGAAATGAAATTTAGGGTATGAAATTTGATGCAAGGAATAAAATCGTTGTTTAGGGTGTGAAAACAGGCGCGTGTTACCTGTTTAGGGTATCATTTTAGCCAAGGGTTAAATCCTTGTTTAGGGTGCTTTTCAAAAGTTCATTATCACGGATGGTGTACAGGCCACAATGGGAGTGACCCCCCTGGGTCATGATACGACAGATGGAGGGCATCGAGCCACTAAATATAATAATAGATTAGATTAGATAAGTTTTAGTAGCTCGATGGATGGAGTATGCAGCATATGTCCTGAACTGGCTGAAGGGGGAGGAGGGGGGTAGAGGCAAGTATGGTCTCATGGAGCGTTATAATTAGTAAGCATTTATTATGTAGTTCACCATGTAAACATAATATTAATAATGGTTCGAAATTTCTGACCGCTCACCATAGTATCAGATATTGAATGAGGACAAGGTAAAAGTTCCTTGTACATGTTGTATCAGGTACTATATTAAATATTTTGCAGTTAACCTTTTTCTGACGAGAGCAATACTGCACGTTGAAATGTACTTGTCTCTGATTGGCTGCTGAACTTTGTGTCATACACGTTGTTAGCTCTTACTTTGCAACATTACCTGAGATGAATAGTTATATTCGTCTCAGAACATCAGAGTAGTACGCACTCGTCAAAGGTTTTCTGCAAAATATAGGCCTATATGATCAGAGGTCGTCAACCAGTATAAACTGCCCTTGTTAAGTCAATAATTCACAATTTCATGGCTTTGTACCTAATTTAAAGTACAGTAACGTAACCAGATTTTCAATCAGCCACATTATTGAATAATTTATTTAAAGAAGTGGGGTCTGCTGTATATGTGCAGGGGTCCCAGGAGGGTACTTACATGTAGTACAAATGACCATATGGGGACGTGCCACAAATATGGGTAGCATTTTCAGCCTTTTGGTATATCAATGACACCTTTTTCTAAGCAAATGTTGGTACATATGAATGGGGCCTTTTTTCAAAATTTTTCAATTTCCTCGAAAATAGCTCAATTTTGCCTCAATCTAGCCAAAATTTCAAAATTGACCAAAAAAAATTGGGAAAATGTGTAAAACCAAGACAACATGGTTTAAATTTGGCCGAAAAATTTGAATTTTGGTATATCAATAGGTCCAAATTTCTTTAAAATGTGGTATATTTATGGGTCCACTTTCAAATTCAATCAAACTTGAGTCCCCCCCCCCCCCCCGGGCAGGGGCATAGCAAGTGGATAAAGTCCAGGGTCCTGAGCAAAAGCGAAAATGAAATAAGGGCTGATAAAGGAGATCTTAAAAGGGCCTGTCCACTGCTCCTTGTCCATGGGGGGCATGCACTGGGCAAATACTAGTACGGGACAATTTTTGACAAGGAGGTGGCAACAGAATTTTGGTAAACATTTATATGGCGGGGGTGCACCTATTAAATAAAATGCTCTCAACAGGCTTAGAAAACCAGTCAGAAACATTCGAATAGGCCCCTGTGCAAAGTTTCCTGCTCACTACCAAAGCAATTTTTCCTATGCCAAGGGGGGGTCAAAGTGTTTTGGTATGCTGGGGGAAGTATCTTAATTATTTCACAGCCCCAAAATTGGCAACACTTGAAGAAAATTTAAAAACAAATCACTTTGTGCATGTTAAGAAATGTGTAGCTTCAGTTCAGTTTCAGTTTCAGTTTTATTTACCATACAAGTTTATCATATAAATCGAAACAAACGCAATTAATGGAGGGATGACCAAAAAGAGCACAAGGCTCGTTACAAGTTTGGCCACCCCCTGAAAGAAATTTATGAGAGAGCTAACTTAAATACTACGTGCAGAGACAAGAGACATTATAAAGCGACAAAACTACAATGTGCAAAACGAGACAGGACAACACAGGTGAGACAGACAAGTATGTTGGCAATGGCAGTATAATCATGATAAAAAATAATGGTTTTACGAGACACAAGTCAAGAAAATATTTATTGGAAATCAACATGATCAATAGATAACAGTAGCCTCCTGTTTAGAAAACTTTTCAATTGTCAAAAAAATCGTGAAAGAAAAGAAAACATTTTCTGGAATTTCCAATTTAGGATTGGTATTCTTTTGTATAGCAAAAATTGTTACCGGTATCTAGATTTTCAAGATTAAGTGGGTGCGTTGAGGACAAGCAAACATTTTGTCCTCAACCGACCCACTTCAAATATACTAATAACAAAATATTTTTAAATTTTTTTGGTTTTGGCCAATACATTTGAACATTTAAATGTCGCATTATAGGGTACACAATTTTTTCAAAATCAATGTCAAAATCAACTTTTTAATTTTTTACCATTTTTGATAAATGTAAGTTAATTTCTTTGTGAATTGATTGTTTTTACTTCATTCCTAATGTTTCTACAACTTACAATGGATACAATTAAAATATCTCTATGTCATTTTATCCAGGCCCGTAACCAGGAGGGCTGGGCGGCCACCCCCTCCCCCAATTCCTGAATGCTCAAAAAGTCCCCTATAGTTCGGATTTTTTTATACCTTTTTAGTCTAAAAGGTCCAAATTTTGGAAAAAAGGTCCACTTTTTCAAAATCAGCCCTCCCCCCTTTTATCTATTGCAAACAAAAATCATCTTCAAGTACAGAATTCAACAGGTTTTTCACATGATTTTACCAATTTTTTTTTCTTTTAACTTTTCATATGTATGTAAAAACATGTTTTGATTTTTTGTAAATATCTGATAGGATTGTGCATGTTTAGCATTCCACTGGTCCCTTTTGACTTGATCATGTGGCATATGTTCTCGGAATAAAAAAAAATGATTTAAATTAAAATTATTTTTTTTATATATATACTTTTAAAAAAAAATCTAAAAAGAGTAAAAAAGCTGTGGAAAATGTTTTCCAAGTGTTTATTATGAAAAAACACTGCAATAACATTTTTCAAATGCTGCCAAAATGTTATTATTTTTGGGAACATTTTGTCAACATCATGTCAAAAATGTTTTTTGAATGTTATCAAAACAAATACCCTTTATTGAAATGTTTTATTGTAAAACATTTTGCTTTTGCTGGGGAGGAGCAATTTGTGACCTAAAAATACTTTCTTTTTGTCAGTGAGGTAATCAAGTCAAAACTTTGATCCCATCACACTCTTTGTTTTTATTTCACAGGAGTTACTGAGTGCTTGGTGAAGTCAACTATGGGTAGCACACCTAGTTCAAGAACAAATATAGATGTTGTTGAAATAAAACAAAGGAGTACAGAAAAAGAATCAAACACAGTAAATAACAATATAGAAAAACGATCATACACTGAAAAACAAAATACCGGAAAGGAATCAAATGCACTAAAGAAAAAACCCAACAGAAGATCAAAAACTGAAAAAGAACCAAACATGGAAGAAAGTGCAGAAAACAAAGAACAAGAAACTGATGCTATATCTGTTGCAGAGGCCAGTGATGAGGCTAAAAATGAGAAAAATGGAACAAAGCAAAATGGTGATGATGATGACGACGATGATGGTGATGGTGGTTCACCAAAGAAGAGCAAAAAGACAGATGAAGAGGTGTGTGAAAAGTGGAAACCAAAAGTTGTGCAAGTTGTAGAATATCTGAATGGATGTGAGGATTACACCACAGAGGAATGCTTTGAGCAGATGCAACCATTATTTGATGCCTGTAAACTTCGACGAGTGAGGAAACTCCTGAGTACTTATGTGACGGATGAACTTAAGTTTGCCGAGCTGTTTATTAAAGTGTGGAAGTCATTAGCAACAGAGAATGTTTATGATGAAAAGGAAAACAAACAACCATCTAAAAATCTGAAGAGATTCAAAATGATTTACTGGAATTTTACTGACACCAGTAAAGAACTTTGTGAGTCAATGAATGAACATAATGCTGTAGTATTGCTCTTGGAGGAACTTGACAATCCGTTTCTTGCTGTCAATGAGCTTAGATCAGACAGTAGGCGCTATCATATTAAAGGTACTCTTGGGATTCTCATGAATACTATCCGTCTATGTAACAACTGTAGATCTTCATATCGGAAAGCAAATGCTGTAGAACGTGTATCCAAGTATGGTCAGTCGACATACCTAATCATCAAAGCAAAGGTTCTGCTACTATTATCCTATGTTGTAGATGAACATGAAAGTGAAGCACTCATGGCAACAGACGGTAGTGTGCATTTCATTCTGAATTTGTTACGAGAGGCCTTGAAAAGTACATCCCACATAGCAAAGAGCTATGGTATAGGAGTGGCTGAACTACTGACAGGAGTATGCCAACTAACAGGTCTTGAGATTAACAAGGTAAAGATTGGTATCCAAGGAGGAATCTCTCTCATGTTTAGGATTCTTGACATTGGCTACTCGGAGGAGGAACAGATTCTGGCAGCAAAGATATTATGGAATCTGGCATTTGTGGACATCAATAAACAGATCATCAAACTCTGTAACAGTGGAACTGAAGGTAAAGTTGATTATGAATATTATTAAAAAAAAAAGTAGAAATGAGCATATGACATAATCTGTTGATAAAAACAACAACATCCATCATGGTTGGCCATAAATGTATGTATTTAGACACACAGTGGTTTCTTGATTTGCCATTTTCATTGGATGCAAAAGTTTTCCCATATCTGAATATTTTTGTATAATTAAGAACTACATGCAAAGCACATCTCTGATCACTTTGAAGCAGGCCCAACAAGAACTCTAGAAATAAAGCCTATCAAGTATGCCATGCTAAATACCATATTTTAAAAAAATGTACAAAATTATTTATGAGCAGCTTCGAGTTAAAGGTGAAGCAGGATCCCCCAAAAGAATGAATATCATATGAACCATAAGACTCATGTAAAATACAATTCACTAAATTCATATGTTAAACTTTTAATTTCATATTTACAGCTCTTAAAGAATTTCAAAATTCTGAAGTAGCAGACTTGAAAGAAGCTTGTAAAGGTGTACTATGGGAAGTGTATGAAGGAGACAAAGGCATGTACTGCAGTGAATCATCTGGAGAGGGTGATAATGAATCCAAGCGACCCTCATCAGCTGGCAATGGACCTCATATTATGATCAGCTATCAGTGGGATGTACAGCCACGGATGATTGAACTGAGACAAAGACTACAACAAGCTGGCTATAGAACATGGATGGATGTGGATGAAATGGGTAGGCAATGGCACCTAATTTGGTGTGCCTAGATCAGAGGCCTAATATGAGCTATCCCATTATACTGACTTGTAGCATCTTCTTGAGTTTAGTGTACCCACGCTTTAATATTTCTTTACATACACTGCTGTACAAATGTATGACACAACCAGAGTAAAGATATCAGATGTATCAAATTATGCAGGCTAAAGAAGATTGTGGTAACATCGGTCATAATTAAGGGGGTACCCGCTTGCAGCTACGCCTTTAGCATAATTCACCCATTTTTTATTGGTTGTTAAATGATTATTAATATCAAACATAATCAAAATCAGTAATGGCAAACCCCAAAATATCAGTGACACTTGACGGACTTGATCAATGGATATGGAAACAGCATTGGATTCAGTTTTGGACACGAGTCAAAAGTAAAAATATTTTTTACCACATATATTGCTTGTTTTTCCACAGAGGGTGATCTCCTTGTTGCCATGGCAGATGCAGTAGAAAATGCAGCAGTTGTTCTAGTAGCTATGTCCCAGAAATACAAAGATAGCCAGAATTGTAGAACAGGTGAGTAGATAGATTACTAAATTGTTACACAAAATGGGACGACTGGGTATGTGATACCTGTGTGCCTGTGTGGGGTGGGTGGGGTGTGTGTAGGAGGGTGGGAGAGAACTATAGGTGCTATGTGGAAGAGATTTGTGAATTGCCATCATTTTAATATAACGTAGGTCACCTGAAATCAAGAATATGCATAATACTCTTAAATCAAAATAAAGCTACATTAACACATTTTGATAAAATAATTATGAATGTCACTTGATATCAATGTCATTTCTGTACATTTTGAGAAAAATAAAGATGTTACTCACATTTTATCATTGATGCTTCTCTGCTAAACCAATGTCTTGTTTGTAGACTGGCAACCCATTCTTCTCCTCAAGTTGTGTATCAGGCTTAATGATCAGGGGGACCAGTGGTATGGGAAATGGGGACAGCTGCCCCTCCCCCCTTCCCATGAGAAATCTTGCCTCCCCCTCTTGGCACCACATGTGGGATGCTGGTTGCCCTGATATGAGATTTTTGGCTTCTTTTTTTTAATTTGCACTAACACCTCTGAAAAAGTCTTGGCTATTCTATACTACTGAGGGGACAAGGATGACAATTTTCCTGGTGTGCCTCATTTTGACCTGTCATGCTCATTACCTGACATACATATACCAGACATTTTTTTAGCTGTCTGGAGGGCACCCTACCCCCTTTTTATGCATTACTATTATCCTCATCTGTAATTGCAGTTAGAGAGTATCAAAACGGTCGTTGTCCTTGTAGTATTTTTGACTTCCTTGAATATTTTTTTTCTCCTAGAGCTGCCATATCCAAAATCTGTACTTGTTGTTCTGAAAAAATTCATCTGCCAATAAAGTAATAATTTTCACCTTTGCTATTACCCATGTCAGAGGCATCCTATGCATACAAGCAAAATAAAACCATAGTACCATTACTGGTAGAAGATGACTACAAGGCTGATGGATGGTTAGGGGCACTGGTAGGCATGCTGAAATACTACAAATTTGTAGCTGATACAGAAGTGGACTCCAGTCTGCCGCCTTTACTACAGGAAATTGGAAATAAGGGCAAAGTTGGCTCTAAATATTCTGCAGGTCCAAGTAAGTTCCTTTTATTGAAGATTCAGGGGTTCAAAACAGAGCCAAGGGAACAAACAATGAGTATACCCTCAAAACCAATCATACATACTAGACGTTGTGGTGATTGCATTTCATCAAAATAATTTTACAAATAAGATGATGCAACATTCTTGAAAATTTGATTTTTCTACTTGTTTTCTATCCCACCATCATCCGATGGACATCCGATGAGTAGCCGGGCATTTCTACTCACTCCCCATTAACATTGTTTTGGATCAGCTATCAATCATTTATGTGCACCGATAGATAGTGCAAATGTATGAACAATCTATTGTTTTGGTATTAAAGGATAAACAAAAACACAAGAGTTTGTTCCCTGTAGGGCATGCACTTTGCATTTAGGAGCAATACTGCATTTTATTTTGTAAAATTGAGAAATTGTTCATGCACAAAATGCCAAAATACAGAAATACAGGCTGTATCAAAATGATTGGTACCCATCAGCGTTGATATTTATTGAAAAGTCTGCATCTTCCCATCTTCCAAATGCCGCAGCATTAGATACCTTTGAAATGTCTTGAATGTATAGTTCATGACGTGTTATACAATTATGCTACAAATTATTTGGATTTTATTCAGAATTTTGATGTGTTACACTAATCCATTATCCAATGATGGGTACCAATCATTTTGATACAGCTTGTATGATACATATGGTCAAACTTTGATGGAAATATTTTCTTTACTTACTATTTGTCTTTTTCTTCCCAGTTGTTCCAGTCAAAGCTACCACTGTGAGTGCAGCACCACCATCATCAGTTACCATGGTTACAGCGTACAAACCACCTCCACCAAGTAACCATGATACACCAGATGGTCCTCAGAATACCATCAGGAACTGGTCCACCAGTGATGTAGAGGAATGGATAATATCCAAAGACTTGTCCAATGTGAAATCCAAGATGAAATCCTACACCGGTAGGCAGCTAATACAAATGCAATGTCACTACCAAAGAGCACCAGATTTCTTCCTAAATTATCTGAAAAATGACCTCAAGATGGATTACTTCACAGTGCTTAATTTTACCGCTGCACTGGATGAATTGTTTTCTTGATCTTATTTATGGAGCAGTAACAACACCTCATTTTGTTTTGGTTGTGTAAACGTGTGTTTTTTCAGTTTGAACCTCCCAGTAAGTCATGACTCTGCAATGGATGTGTTCAGTGAGTGGCATTTCTGAAAAATCAGTCTATTTAGGGCACATCTAAGCCCACCATATGTCAGAGATGCCACTCAGTTTCACTCAAAAAAACCTGAAACTGGTCAGAAAAAGCTGTAAATGCAGGCCCAACAGCCCCAAATCAGGCTGAAAATAAATAAAAACATGGGAATTTGGACTCACAAAAAATCTGAATTCAGGCTAAAACCTGAAATTGGCATCTCTGATATGTACTTCAAGCACCCTGGGTAGCTGGTTTCTTGACATGCCTATATACAATGTAGACTCTTTATAAATGTTATTCTAACAGAAGAGGTTATTATCATAACAAATCCTTATGTGCCAAATGTGAGCAGTCACCAGCATCCTACATCAAGCAGTTTGAATATAGTACTGGTACAATAAGCTAACTTATTGGTGCCTCTCCCATAATTAGCAACCATTGCCAACTTTTCTCACTTTTCTTTCTTGTAGCATGAAATTGGTACAAAATGATAGCTGCATCACAGCAAAATTGAATAAGCCCTTTTGCAATTTCAGAAATCTTGTACTGTACATGAACTGTGCATCAACATCTGGGTCTTTTTAGAGAAACGATAACCGAATCTCCTCCATTGACAATGCATGTGATGAACTGCGCCTGAAAGGGATTGCCCATACTTTCCTATTTTCACTCTAGCAGTTTCTAGCTAACTCTTCAATAATTTTCTTGGCTTATGCAACTGTTCAGAAGATGTCAAGACATAAAAATATGAAATATACATGTAGGAAGTGTTTCTTACAAAGTGCAAAGTTCACCCGCATTGAAATATTGTAATGTTTATCTCCCAAGCAAGAAATTTCACGCATGCGCAACCTAAATTGCAAAGGGCTTTAGACCACTGTGTAAGGTTGATAATTTACTAGTGTAGTTCTCTATTGGACACATTTTTATGACAGTCTTAGGGAAAAGTTTCAAATATGAAAACTACTTGTAAAATGGATTACCTTGAGAAATGCCAGTAATAATATTGTGTGCTTATTTTTCTTCATCTTTCTAGTGCAATAATGAATGCAGTCAGTCTTTCTTCTTTCAGGTAAAGTAATATTTCAATCAAGCAAATATCTATCTTTGTATAATAATATTTATATTTTTAACTGAAAAGTAGACAATATTAAGAGTGTTTTCCAGGTATTACTTTCCTGTAAGCATACCATACTCAGAGTTAGCGTAGTATTACTTTCAGCTAGTGTACAGACTAATTTGACCATAACGATAGGTGAAAACAATTTTTGAATGTATTACCCTGCACTATAAGTAGGCTGTACTCATCACCAGTACTGTCTGTATGTGTGCAATCATACATTGAATACAATACCGCTCTTTTCAAAGACACTAATTGTACATGTGTGAGTGAAATGTACAATGACTCGGCATATAGTGTGGTTTCCATAGAATTACAATCGCCAGGATTTTTTCAGGGGGAACAAAGTGAATTTCGGGGGGGGGCGGGGGGGGGGGGGCAAAATCAACAAAATGTACGCAAAATTGCTGCAAAAAGTGGAAATTTTCATATTTTTGAGATTTTACTGGAGGTAACTAGGAGGCATTTCCCCCCATGCCCCTGTGGCGCTGCCACTGCAACCCAGGTCTTTATGCGTACTCTTTGATAATCAGTAGTGCGATGCAGAGTACATCTAGTGCAGGGCAATACATTCAAAAATTGTTTTCATCTATCGCTATGTAATTAATCCCATTACATCAATACTTGTACATCGAATTTAAAATGTCTAATCCCTCAATGAAGTTTTGACAACAGGTTAATTCTGTGAATGCTTACATAAAGTGGGCCGTTTTTCTGCTGCTGTGTCACGTCATGCTGGTTAAGGGTAGGACAGTGATGGACCGTTTTTCTGCTGCTGTGTCACGTCATGCTGGTTAAGGGTAGGACAGTGATCGTAAAGTCAGTTTTATTTTCTGCTCTCTGACAAGTTTTCCTATAACAAAAATACCAAGCGAGAATTTTATAAACCTTCAATTTTCAAGTTTTTACGATTTCACAGGGATCAATGATAGTGCAGAATTTGTACAACTGAAGGTAAATTGGGCTATTCCAGTTGAAATCCATACACCCCCTACAGAAGACATTACCCACAGTGAATTTCAAATGAAGTTGCCCAGAAATGACTCCTATCCTATTGCCTCTTACAACATTTCCAAAAGAGTTGAAACTGAAGATGACACAGGAGCTGAAAAACTGACATAACATGGATATATTTTCTTAAGGGAATGGATAGTAACATTTGCATATTATTTTTTGGGGAACAAGAGAGCACATCAGACATATCGAACTGCATTCTGAATATGAGGAATGTCCTTCTGATATCACCTTTGCAATATAATTAGGGATTCAATCATGTTTCACCGTTGTTCATCACCGATTAACAACGATGCGTCCGCATCGTTTGCGTGGTTTACTGAGTGGTAAACCATGCAGACGTGCCGGACGCGAGTTGTTAATCGGTAATGAACAACGGTGAAACATGATTGAATCCCTTTCAACAACGAAACAAGTTAAAGGTGTCTAATTCACATGATTCTTTCATTTGTCATCATTGCCACTCAACCTTACAAGAAGATCGCGGTATTTCTCTGTTGATATCAGCAATAAAATTAAAGAACAAATTTAGCAATTGCTAATACGCGGAAATGAAATTTAGGAATAAAATCCCTGTTTAGGGTGTGAAAACACCTGTTTATGGTATTGTTTTAGCCAAGGGTTAAATCCTTATTTAGGGTGCTTTTCAAAAGTTGATTATCGCGGATGGTGTACAGGCCACAATGGGAGTGACCCCCCCCCCCTCCCCGGGCCTTGTATTTCACCATGTGTGCTTTCAGGGAATAATTTCCTAAACATATTTGTAAATCTATTAATGGTAAGTTGGAACTCCGCTACATAATAGTAAGCTGCATAAGTGTTCATTGATTCTAAAAATGGTGTAAAAATTAATTTAGCGTGGTATACCAAACCAACTTGATGTGGCAACAAGCAAACCCTGGGACGACTTTCAGGTTTAGTATTTCTGGCTCAATTCTTTCCGATATCCAAAATAAATCTAAATGTATTTTGTGTTTGAGTGATGTGTACCTCATCATTAGATACACGTTGAGGCCATAACACTTATTTTGTGGTTTGATATTAGATGGGTGGCCATTGGAATTAAATGTAATAAGAAAAACTTATGTCAGTAATTTTTGTTACAAGTTGGCAATCCCTTGTAACTCTATCCCCATATATCACTGTACGGAATTAGGTGTTGCCAAAAATACAAATTTCATTTGGAGCAGCAGTTTTGGGGTCATTATGTCCCAAAAACTTCTCTAAATGAAACTTGATTTTTGCCAATTCCTCATTCCAATGTAGAAGGATTTCCACTTTGCTGCCTGCTTGTAGCATAAAATGCTTACATCAAGTGTAATTTGATCCAATGGCCATCTCTTTATTATCTCATCTCCAATTTAAGTTGGCAGTACCTATATCAAAATCTGTATATAGTTTGATCAGCTTATAATTTGTGGCAATTTTTAGGCTTTTACCACTACGCCATAAAGTAGACCCACGTTAAGAGTGATGTAGTTGGCCTATCTAATTGATTTTGTGCATGTTAAATAAAGTAGATAGAGTACAGGACTCTGGATTTGTGATACTTCTGGTGAGATGTCACAAGACAACTCTTGAAATAAAATATATTGATATTAATCCGCAATGTTATAAGGCCTGCCGATTACGAGTTGATCAAACTATAGTAACAAAGTTGACAACACCTACCATCTTGTTGTTCCTCATGTTTGCATTGCTTTCTGAATGGTAGGTCTTCCATCTTCTCTGGGTAGATGAATCAAGAGAATAAACCAACCAATCTGGGCTATTCCAGTTGAAATCCATACACAGCCCTATGGAAGATAATTATGATCCTCCACACAGGGAGTATGAAATTCAAATCCAATCCACCCCTTATGTTGGAGATTAAGGTTATGTCTTTCATAAAGGGTGCATGGATTTCAACTGGAATAATAGCCTATTACACTTACACTTGTAAGTCTAAAAATGCAATAAACACACACATGTATATTGTATGTATAATTAATAACTTTATTAACTTTGTAAACATTGTATTTTTGTCTACAAACATACTTATGTGCATATTAAATATGATACATTTTACGATTCAAACATGTGTTTTATCTGCACTGATTTGACAAGACTGAATACATGGTAATAAATGTGCTACATACACATGATAATTGTATACAGTAATATTACTCATGAATTGAAAATACTTTTAGCATATTAATGTTTTCTCTTGCTATTGATATTGCTTTGACTTTGGTAGTTCAATACTTTTGCAAAAAAAATCTCAAAATACTTTAGAATCTATATCTACCCAGTGTCTTTGCCAGAAAATAACATAAAAGTTTGATGTCCAGTAATTAAACGGAAGTGCTTTAGTTAGGATCACTCCCTCCCTTCCTCCCTCCCTCCCTGTAACGAAAGTGTGAAATATTGAAAATTCCAACTGCAAAATATCAACTTTGACCGATATTTTAACTAGGTTTTTACAACCTTTATCAGACTTTTTAGCCCATTCCACCTAACAAAAGGACTTTCATTTATAAGATATCAAACTTATGTTCCCGAAGCCACCCATCCACCAATCATTAGATACAATGGTCATAAATACGTACTGCATCATTACAATGCAAATCGGCTAGGTTGAACAATCAGGTACACCATCATTAATTTCTGCTTTTTTTCATTATGTCGTTAGTAATTTGGATTTGTCTTTTTAATAAATTCATGTTATGCATGAATTTTATTAAATTGGAGAACAAGGGATCAATCGCTTTAGCTCTTGATGGCAACATGTGAATTTTTTACCTGTGTTTAGCATGATAAGTAAGTGAAAGAGGGTGTTGTACATGGTTGGCTAACAGTATACAAATATTAACTGTCTATGAGTGTGATGGTGAAATATAATCACGAGGTGAAAGATGGATTGTTCCATTCCACGAGCGGGAACGGCGAGTGGAATGGAACAATACATCTTTCACAGAGTGATTATATTTCGACCATTACACAAATTTAAGACAGTTAATATTTGTTTTATATCACTCATGCATAAATTCTATTACTAAAATACTATTTAAGGTAGGAAATACATAACTAAATCGGGAGTCCAAGAGTCAGCGCCTGACGGCTTGGCGCAGGCGCACTCTGGCAAAGCACATGATGGTAAAGACTATCACACGGAGTGGGTGATGGTAAAAATGGCAAATGGTAATCAACCAATGAACTGTCTAGAATTTATGTATGAGTGATATAATACAGTACGGTCCACAATTATCACCGATAACAAAATGGTATGCTGCTCTCTTGAGCTAAAGCATTGTTCACTAATTCAAAATTCAAAAATAATTAATGGGTAAGATGAATGTACCAAAAGCCGAATACAGATTTGGTTGTCTGCTGTACTCAGATGATGTGATGCACTGTTCATAATAAGAGAAATGGAGTCAGACAAAGGTGGAGTGTCGTACTGCCTAAAGGTCCGTTCATACTACCACCGCATTTGCGATGCGTTGCTTTGTGATGCCGATATATCGATTACTTATGCCGCAACTCATCGTAATTCCAAGTTAAAATGTAATCAACTTCATTGCGATATCGCAATGCTAAAGTTTGCAATATCGTGCAGTGCGGCAACTCACCGCATCGCAAAGCAACGCATCGCAAATGGGGTGGTAGTATGAACGAACCTTTAGTCAACAGCTTGGAGTATGAAAAGTCAACTGCTACAACTGCTTGCAGCACAAAAAAGGTTTACTGCTAAGATAGTTAACCTTGTTGTGTTACAAGCAGCCACAGAGCTCCTATGAATTAAATCAGTTCGGGGGCACTGCTAATTTAAAGACGTCTCTGATATCATACTCTTGAAGCGTCATGTCACATAACAGTATCATATTTCAGAGACGTCTCATAAAAGCGATATAAATAATTTTGATGAACGTGGCAGCGCGGTGGGAATAATTTTGTGTATAGGCCTTATCAGGGTTGTAGCTAGCCCAAGTTGAGCATGTTGAGTGCCTGCTAATGTTACTATCCAATTCATGAATTGGATAGTAAAATTGGGATTTTTTTTTACTTCAAAAACATTTGATTATGGCCATTGCAATCTAAGTGTGTTCTGGGACCATTTGTCAGAATTTGCACAGATAGATATAATTTTTGCACAGGTAGATATTTGCTAAACATAGGAAATCTTATTCTAATACACTAAGCTTCGTTCCGATGTGCTGCATCGAGTGCCCAGCTGTCAACAAAGCTCGACGTATGTGATATCACAGACCCCCATATGTGAAATCACTGACCCGTCTTTGAAATCAGAGACGTCCGGTTATTACGAGTGCCCCCGAACTGAAATACCTCCATATTTCACATAAATCAAGAATACAATGACCCACATTAGATGCTAGATACATAATTACACAAATTAATCAAATTTACTACATAATCAAGCTTTTACAATTGAAAACAAATAAATGGTATATGGCAACTCAGCTTCAAAAGTAATTTGATTGATTTTACAAAAGAAATATATCTTGATCTGGAGTTGTAGGGATGGATCATAGGGGTGCAAAATAGTTTGTAGTGAGAAATTATTTCTCTAGATGATACCCTACACATGTCAATATTTTGTGCAACTTTTTTACTTCAGATTACTAACTTCACCAACTATAACAAAATCAAAATGGTATTTGTGCAACTCCATTTATGTTAATAATGGGGCATGCTTGAACCTGTCCATAGCTAGCACAATTTCAAAGATATCGTAACATCTATTCTACAATTGAAGGCATTCTATATACACCTGTCTGACCTGGCCACAGACATCTTGAAAATAACGTCAAATGATAATATGCATCTTTGGGCATGAGCATTACTAGGGTCTGGGCATGTAGCCCTCATGATTGGAAAACACAAATTACATGGAAATGGGATGCATGGAGTCCACAATATCCTTTTTTAAACCTCTTTGTAGACTACATCGTCATCAACAGACCAATGCATGTTGGTTTACCTCTATTATCTTTGTACAGATCAAAACCACACGTCTCTCTCACCCCCCACACACACACACACTTTGTTTGATCATTCAGAAAATGACTCATTTTATATAATGTGTCCCAGAAACTGGATTCATCTTTTTGACAAAACTCTAGTTTTTTTTTCTTTTGAACCATGAATCACACGTATGTGCATGTCTGTTTTGCAGATCTTGACCATAAAAGGAAGCATTCTTAATAGAACCCATTAATTTTGCTTCTCATGCAAATGTTACAATGGGTAACTTGGCTTTGGTAGTTTGGTGGAAAAAAAGTTGTATAAAAAGGTGTATTTTCAGTCTCCAGTTTGCAAATTTTCTCAAATAGATCACCATCAGAACTATTTGAATGTTACGATATTGAAATATATAATAATAAAAAGTTGATTCTGCGATTCCCAGTTTTTATATTTTATTTACAAGGGGTTTGATAGTGCAATAATAATGATAAAGAAACTACAGACAGATGCTACTGTATATAAAAATATGATAACACAGATACTGAGAATCATATCTAGAGTATTTCCTTTCCTGACACTTTATAAGAATGGACTCCCTTTTATCTCAATCCCATTGATCTTAACATGTACGAAGGAGTTCCCATATGTCGCATATCAATTGTGTATGTGCCATCATTGTTATCCTGTACATCCAGTGTGTAGTATTTTTGTGTAGCCTCTATCTTGGCATTACTAAATGTAATCTTGCAGCCATTGACATCCGCAGTTTGAACAATGGCTTTCCTAAATCTATCTCCAGTTGGTGGTCCTAATTTAATGGTGCATTGCTGTGGGTCAACCTCGGGTTCAGTTTTGAATGGGCTTCCTTTCATTTCAGTCCCATTTATCGTAACATATAGCGGGCACCAATATGCTGCATCATAGTCAATTGTATATGTGCCATCATTGTTATTCTGTACATCCAGCGAGCGTTCTGATTGTGTAGCCACTACCTTGGTGCCACCAATTAACATCCTTTGTCCATTGCTATCTACAGTTTGAACAATGGCTCTATGCTTATACTTAGAACCACTTGCAAGTCCTAGCTGAATGGTACATCGCTGTGGATCAACTTGTGATTTCCACCTGATATCGCCTAAATCATGCAGTGATTCTTGAATCTGTGCGGTAGCTGAATGATGCTTCTCAGTGAAATCAAAGTCAGTTTTAATAACCGATGCAGTCTCAGGTAGCTTTGCTGTTTCTAGTTCATTCAGTCGTTCCATGATTTGGTTGTGTAATGTTAAGAGCTGCATGGTACGGCTCATATCACATGATTGATTAGCAAACTCACAGGCACTGATCATCTGGGCACTGATATAGTCTATGGATTCAATACTTGAAGTCAAATTATTCATCTCTGTTTTATACATATGTTTCAAGTGTGTATGAGCCTTGCTGTGGTTAGCATCAATTTGCTTATGTAATTTCAGATTATATTTTTGCATTTCTTTTTCTTTCTTTCTGAAGTTAGTGGTCAAATATTGCTGCAGTTCTTCAGCTCCCAATCGTGCGCATGCAAATTCCTGGCTTCTCATATTTACCCTCTCTGATGAGTGTTGCATATCAGCAACTACCTGTTCAATGGCTGTTGATAGCTCAATAAGGTCATGACCCCGATGGTCAAGATGGCCGCATGTTGCGCAAACTGGTACTTTGCAGTCAGCTTCTCTGCAATACATAGTCATATCTTGCTTTGGATGTTTTGTACAGTGCTCCTGTTGCATCATGGGATTGCATTTCTTGGCTTTTAGTTCTTCAATAGTCACAAGCTGGTGATGTCGCATGAAGCGAATTTTCTGATGATTATCAATACAGCCCTGGCACTGGAAAGATGCACAATCATGGCAAAAACTGACAGCTGAATTATCATCATCACAATTTCCACATATCACTGCTGGATTAAAGATATTTTGGTACTCCTTTAAATTTTCCACAATGAAGTTATTTGGCAAGCTGTCAACAGTTCCTCCTGGTAAAATGATCAGTTTGCGACATTTTGGACAGTTAAACTGTGACCTGTTACCAGCAATGCTTTGTAAACAAGATTTGCAGTAGGTATGTAGACAGGGCAAACATTTGGCTTGATGTTTGTCATTGTCATACGGCTCAGCACAAATGGCACAAGTTAGAAATTCTTTTTTAAATTCTTCCTTCCTATTGCCTGCTAGCACAGAAGCAGCCATGTTGAATGGTTCAGAATTACGTATCTGCACAATTGATGTTTGTACAAGAAAGTAGCATTTGCAACATGAATAGTCTGACACAGCTTCGCTACAGCAAGGAGTGGTACTAACATTACTTCCGTGTGTATTCAAGTGGGATATTTTATGCTACATTTTATTTTCACCACATAAATGCTTTCTTAAACTCTGCACATTTAAAAACATTTGACAATTTCTTGATGTGTAAGTGCATGTTAAACTACATCATACACCTTATTAATTATTAACACTTTACTATTGCAATGTTAAGTAAGCAATAAAGTTGTTGAAAATTTGATTCAAATGTAAAAAAATGACGTTCAACAAAATGACTAGTTTCAAAGTATTCATTCAAGTGTAACATATAGGGTGCAATGGGCTATTCCAGTTCAAATCCATACACCATCTATGGGAGACATGACCTTAATCTGAGAAGATGAGTATCTTCTCTGCTTTAATCTCCTACATAGGGAGTGTAAATTTCAAATGGAGTCATCCTTTCAGGTACCCCATTTGATATTCACACTCCCTGTGTAGAAGATTAAGGTCATATTTTCCATAGAGGGTGTATGGATTTCAACTGGAATAGCCCAATAAACTGAACAGTATGTAACTAATAAAGGACATGTAGAATACCTCAGAATTCTTGTTTCTCTTTGTGTGCATGGTTTGTATGTGTGGATAGAGGGGGTGATGCATTTTTAGGACATTGTGTAGGCGGTATAGGACAGTCGGACGGTATGGTGGAAAGGTTTAACCGGACTCTCACAAGTATGCTGAGAAACTTTGTATCCCAAGATCAAAGAGAATGGGATCTTCACTTACCATATGTAATGATGGCTAATCGATCAGCTGTTCATGACATCACAGGGTATACACCCAACAAAAGGATGATATGAAGGGAAGTATCGTTACCAGCAGACATGGTGTTCAGGAGACCAGACTTTTCCAATAACCCAAATGAATATGTGGAAAAACTGACTCAAACAAAACAAGTACACGAAATGGCCAGAAATAAACTAAAGATTTCTGGAGAAAGACAAAAGAAATACTCTGACCATAAAAGAGGAAAAGGGAAATCAGAAGAGGGAATTGGTCTCTGGTACTATTGCCCCGTAAAACATAAGGGGCTCAGTCCTAAATTACAAACTCAATGGCATGGGAACTGAGGTACCGTACACAAACAAATCTCAGATTATATCATGTGTATTTATTTTCAGGTATTTGAGGAAAAGCAATTTCGCAAAGGGTCAATTGCAGCTGCTACAATTGTGTACCATAGTTTGAAACAACAGTTCCAGAACTTGGAGCAAACAACGGAAACCTTCTTCATAGAAATGGGTGTAACATCATAGCCTCTGATGAAACAGTTTAATAAGCAAAACCGCCACAATCGATGGATGCATGTGATGTATAGAAGGCGATTTCTATGGCTCAACCAAGCCATTACAGTCCTAGCAGCAGAGTGTTCGATCACTGTTTACAAGGACTCATATTAAAGCATTTAAAATGCACTTTTCAAAATATGTTAAAATATATTAAAATATGATCTGAAAAATAATGACCTTTGACCTTGAAAGCTATGGCATTAATGACCATAGCTTACAAAATGTACATTTGACCTGTGATTGACCTTTGACCTTGGTGGTGAAAAGGGTACCATCTACCTGTCCTTTATCTCTGATATGATCTTCATACACTTCAAAATAACTTTAAAACAAATGAAAGACTGTTTGAAAAGAGTCACCATAATTTACTCAATACAATGATCCCACGTGTATGGAAATGTGCACTTTATCATTTGTGTACATGCCTCCGACCACATTTGTTAGTATGGGACCAAAGCGCACGCAACAGCCCCGTTGGGTGGAGATATACAGATGGGGGGAATTTGGCATGGACTGAATAACATTGCCAGAAGAGATGCCTTAATAGAAAATGATGGTCCCAGAATTATATGGCACTGGCAGTTTTCTTCCAGGTGACGCTACCACAAAACAAATTTTTTCCATCTATGATCAAGTGCGAAAACCCACATTGCATGAAGGGCCAATGGTTTCACTATACGTGTTTGGACATGCGTGATGAAGATGTACCTTCATGTGACTGGTTCTGCAATCCAACGTACCATGATAACGCTGGGAAAAGATCTCAACCATGGCGGGAGAAATCTTTGACGGAAGGAGCTGAAGATCCTCGCATCATTCTTGCTTGTGTGCAGCTGCCACAGTTGAAGTTTGACTCTAAGATGGAATACACCAAGACATCATTTGGCATGGACTGAATAACATTGCCAGAAGAGATGCCTTAAAGAAAATGATGGTCCCAGAATTATATGGCACTGGCAGTTTGATTTACCTGGGTTTCGTGATTATTCACATCCCAAGTATCTATAGCACACTGCATTTCTGATGTTGGCAATGAGCTGTGGGGTTTCAGAGCAGATTGAACACCAACTCAAGTGGAGTAGGACAGTCAATATGTGCAGCGGTGCCAGTCATAATGAACCGGTGTATCTCCGGTGTGAACAGTGTTTCAGAGCGGATTAAACACCAACTCAAGTGGAGTAGGACAGTCAATGTGTGTGGCAGTGCCGGTCGCAATGAACCGATGGATCTCCGGTGTGAACAGTGTTTCAGAGCGGATTAAACACCAACTCAAGTGGAGTAGGACAGTCAATGTGTGTGGCAGTGCCGGTCGCAATGAACCGATGGATCTCCGGTGTGAACAGTGTTTCAGAGCGGATTAAACACCAACTCAAGTGGAGTAGGACAGTCAATATGTGCGGTGGTGCCGGTCACAATGAACTGATGGATCTCCGGTGTGAACAGTGTTTCAGAGCAGATTAAACACTAACTCAAGTGGAGTAGGACAGTCAATGTGTGCGGCGGTGCCAGTCATAATGAACCGATGGATCTCTGGTGTGAACAGTGTTTCAGAGCAGATTAAACACCAACTCAAGTGGAGTAGGACAGTCAATGTGTGGCAGTGCCGGTCGCAATGAACCAATGTATTTCCGGTGTGAACAGTATAATGGAGGGCATCTGTACCATTGCTTTATAGAAACAAATGGTTTTATTAATTGATTTAAGCAGAATATGAGCTACAACAGATCATCACCTAAAATTGAAATAATGTTGACTCGGGACAACGATCTACTTCTCTCTCAAAGTTTCAATACAGGGTCTACTTTATTCAAAGAAGCTTATGAGCTCTATAAAACCAATATTTTATATCTGAAATTAAACACGCATAAAAATAACATACAGACGCTTAGTCAAGTTCATCTTTCTTTCCCAAGTTACCACCACTAATAGAAAGCCAATTTAAGGCGGGATAAATCCTTAAGTGTTTTAGAAAGCCAATTAAGCCAATCTAAGTGTCAAGTTAATACATAGAATTAAATTATGCTTATGTTAATAACTCAAATATAACAGTGTCTCATATAACAAAGACAGACTTTCTACATCTAAATAGAAAAGGAATTATACAACTTGCAAAGAACTATATATCTTTTTTATGGGATATGAGAACAGCAGAACTGAATCTATAAACTCAAAGGTCTTTACATGTAATGAAAATATTAGTAAATTAAGATGTGCACAGTGTACTACCAAAATTGTAAGACATGACATTTATGTAACTTGTAAAAATTATTCTCTTGATTATCACATTAAATGCATCGACTCTCATGAATTTGAGAAATCAAATAATTGGTTTTGCACATCCTGTTTCCACAAAACATGTAATGAGGAACTTCCATTCAAAGAAACTTTTGTTGATCTTAAATGCAAGTTACAAAAGGGGCTCAAAATTGCACATATCAACATCCAGAGTTTTATAAACAAAATTGACTATGTCAATCTACTTATGTATACTAATAAGATTGATGTTTTGTGTCTTACAGAAACTTGGTTAAATGATGAGATTGATGATTCAGAAACTTAACATTAATGGTTATACTACTTTTAGGTTAGATAGGACAAATGGAATATCGCATGGTGGACTTCTTTGTTATGTTAAGGACAGCTTGTCATGTAAACAGAATAATGATCTCCATGACAATGACATTGAAGCCCTTTTCATAGAAATCAATTTACCTAGCACTAAACCTATTCTAATAAGTACTGTGTATAGAACACCAACTGCTACTATTGATTATCTAGATAGACTTAATGATACTTTCCAGAAATGTAACAACTTATATGATGAAGTGTATATCCTAGGAGATTTTAACTCAGATATAGCTAAGACTAGTTATTCTAAAAAGGTATCTACTCTGGCATATAATTCAAATATGAAGCAGTTAATTAATGAATATACAAGGGTAACACCCACAAGTAAAACAAAAATTTAAGGCGGGATAAATCCTTAAGTGTTTTAGAAAGCCAATTAAGCCAATCTAAGTGTCAAGTTATACATAAAGTCTAGTGTTCGGTTAGACTCCCGAACGTAATATCTAGGTGACGCTACCACAAAACATTAGCCATATATTTTTCCATGTTGATTTGTTACAATATGAACATCAATCATCCAAATGAGGATGCTGCTAATTTCCCATCTCATGCCCCGGCAAGGTCAGGTACCTCGACTCAGCAAATAGTGGAGTTCGCATATCTGCCTCCAAACACTGAACAAATGCTCTCAACAGACACATCCTCTATGAATGACAAACCTGATGACTGGGACAAATATTGCATCTGCAATCAACTTACAGGAGGCACTATCCGCATTGCAAAAAGGGTCAACGGTTTTACTATACGTGCTTGGACATGCATGATGAAGATGTACCTTCACGTGACTGGTTCTGCAATCCAACGTGCCATGATGATGCTGGGAAAAGATCTCAACCATGCATGGCGGGTGAAATCCTTGACGACAGATGAGACAGGAGCTTTAGATCCTCGCATCATTCTTGCTTGTGTGCAGCTGCCACAGTTGAAGTTTGACTCTAAGATGGAATACACCAAGAACATCATTTGGCATGGACTGAATAACACTGCCGAAAGAGATGCCTTAAAAGAAAATGATGGTCCCTGAATTATATGACAATAATGACCTTTGACCTTGAAAGCTATGGCATTAATGACCTTAGCTTTCAAAATGTACATTCGACCTGTGATTGACCTTTGACCTTGGTGGTGAAAAGGGTACCATCTACCTGTCCTTTATCTCTGATATGACCTTCATACACTTCAAAATAACTTTAAAACAAATGAAAGACTGTTTGAAAAGAGTCACCATAATTTGCTCAATATGATCCCACGTGTATGGAAATGTGCACTTCATCATTTGTGTACATGCCTCCGACCACATTTGTTAGTATGGGACCAAAGCGCATGCAACAGCCCCGTTGAGTGGAGATATACAGATGGGGAATTTGGCATGGACTGAATAACATTGCTGAAAGAGATGCCTTAAAAGAAAATGATGGTCCCAGAATTATATGGCACTGGCAGTTTGATTTACCTGGCTTTCATAATTATTCACATCCCAAGTATCTACAGCACACTGCATTTCTGATGTTGGCAATGAGCGGTGGGGTTTCAGAGCGGATTAAACACCAACTCAAGTGGAGTAGGACAGTCGCAATGAACCGATGAATCTCCGGTGGCAGTGTTTCAGAGCGGATTAAACACCAACTCAAGTGGAGTAGGACAGTCAATGTGTGCGGTGGTGCTGGTCGCAATGAACCGATGGATCTCCAGTGTGAACAGTGTTTCAGAGCGGATTAAACACCAACTCAAGTGGAGTAGGACAGTCAATGTGTGCGGTGGTGCCGGTCACAATGAACCGAAGGATCTCCTGTGTGAACAGTGCTTCAGAGCGGATTAAACACCAACTCAAGTGGAGTAGGACAGTCAATGTGTGCGGTGGTGCTGGTCGAAATGAACCGATGGATCTCCCGTGTGAACAGTGTTTCAGAGCGGATTAAACACCAACTCAAGTGGAGTAGGACAGTCAATATGTGCGGTGGTGCTGGTCGCAATGAACTGATGGATCTCCGGTGTGAACAGTGTTTCAGAGCGGATTAAACACCAACTCAAGTGGAGTAGGACAGTCAATGTGTGCCGCGGTGCCGGTCACAATGAACCGATGGATCTCTGGTGTGAACAGTGTTTCAGAGCGGATTAAACACCAACTCAAGTGGAGTAGGACAGTCAATATGTGCCGCGGTGCCGGTCACAATGAACCGATGGATCTCCGGTGTGAACAGTGTTTCAGAGCGGATTAAATACCAACTCAAGTGGAGTAGGACAGTCATGTGTGCGGCGGTGCTGGTCACAATGAACCGATGGATCTCCGGTGTGAACAGTATAATGGAGGGCATCTGTACCATTGCTTTAAAAAAGAAACAAATGGTTTTATTAATTGATTTAAGCAAAATATGAGCTCCAACAGATCATCACCTAAAATTTAAATAATGTTGACTCGGGAAACAACAATCTAGTTCTCTCTCAAAGTGCCATGATGACGTGGGGAAAAGATTTCAACCATGGCGGGTGAAATCCTTGACGACAGGTGAGACAGGAGCTTTAGATCCTCGCATTATTCTCGCTTGTGTGCAGCTGCCATAGTTGAAGTTGGACTCTAAGATAGAATACACCAAGAGCATCATTTGGCATGGACTGAATAACATTGCCATAAGAGATGCCTTAAAAGAAAATGATGGTCCCAGAATTATATGGCACTGGCAGTTTGATTTACCTGGGTTTCATGATTATTCACATCCCAAGTATCTACAGCACGCTGCATTTCTGATGTTGGCAATGAGCGGTGTGGTTTCAGAGCAGATTAAACACCAACTCAAGTGGAGTAGGACAGTCAATGTGTGCGACGGTGCAGTATAATGGAGAGCATCCGTACCATTGCTTTATAGAAACAAATGGTTTTATTAATTGATTTAAGCAGAATATGAGCTACAACAGATCATCACCTAAAATTGAAATAATGTTGACTCGGGACAACGATCTACTTCTCTCTCAAAGTTTCAATACAGGGTCTACTTTATTCAAAGAAGCCTATGAGCTCTATAAAATCAATATTTTATAACTGAAATTAAACGCGCATAAAAATAACATACTTACGCTTAATCAAGTTCATCTTTCTTTCCCAAGTTACCACCACTAATAGAAAGCCAAGTTAAGGCGGGATAAATCCTTAAATGTTTTAGAAAGCCAATTAAGCCAATCTAAGTGTCAAGTTATACATAAAGTCTAGTATTTGGTAACCAGTAGACCCCCCAATGTAATATCTAGGTAAAACATTAGCCATATATATTTCCATGTTGGTTTGTTACAATATGAACATCAATCATCCAAATGAGGTACCTGTTAATTTCCCATCTCATGCCCCGCCAAGGTCAGGTACCTCGACTCAGCAAATAGTGGAGTTCGCATATCTTCCTCCAAACACTGAATAAATGCTCTCAACAGACACATCCTCTATGAGTGACAACCTGATGACTGGGACAAATATTGCATCAGCAAATCAACTTACAGGAGGCACTACCCGCATTGCAAAAAGGGTCAACGGTTTTACTATACGTGCTTGGACATGCATGATGAAGATGTACCTTCAGGTGAATGGTTCTGCAATCCAACGTGCCATGATGACGCTGGGAAAAGATCTGAACCATGGCGGGTGAAATCCTTGACGACAGATGAGGCAGAAGCTGAAGATCCTCGCATTATTCTCACTTGTGTACAGCTGCCACAGTTGAAGTTTAACTCTAAGATGGAATACACCAAGAGTGTCATTTGGCAAGGACTGAATAACATTGCCAGAAGAGATGCCTTAAAAGAAAATGATGGTCCCAGAATTATATGGAACTGGCCGTTTGATTTACCTGGCTTTCATAACTATTCACATCCCAAGTATCTATAGCACGCTGCATTTCTGATGTTGGCAATGAGCGATGGGGTTACAGAGCGGATTAAACACCAACTCAAGTGGAGTAGGACAGTCAATGTGTGCGGCGGAGCCGGTCGCAATGAACCGATGGATCTCTGGTGTAAACAGTATAATGGATATTCCCTGCTCTTAAGTGATCATGTTATATCTTTTTGATCTGCTATTTATTCTGCTTCAAATAATTATATGGTGGTCAGTGGGGCCTGGGGTTGAGCACAAGAGCATGCAGTATTTACCTGATTTATACCACTGCATTGACTTGTTTGATAAGCTAGCTAGTTGAGATCAACTGCATCCTGGAACCTTGCTGAGAAATCAATGTTTCCCAGATGTAGTGACTCCTTTTTTAAGCAGCTTAATGGTCTTAATAAGAACAGGTCTAGGAACCGGAAGTGAGAGGAAATGCCCATATTAATGTGAATGCAAATGATGAACTGATGACTATTAGAAGGAGCAATGTATCTGGATCCCTTGAATATAAAATTGCCACTCTCTTCAAAGAAAAATTTGGAGACATCACAGAAAAAGGGTCACTTGATGGCTTGCATTCATTAATAAACATTCCAATGATCAAAGCACAAGAAATTTTCTACAAAAGACCGGAAGCATGAGGCAGAGGCTAAACGCACTATGTCCATAAATATACTTGAAACCGTAGGAAGTCATTTGAATATTATGCAAGTCTACATCTGTGGAGTGGCATTCTTTTTCCTGAAACCTATAACCCAGACATCACCATGCTTGACCTGCAAAATACCCAGGAGACAGTAAATACACACATAGAATCAACAATCCAAGATAAGTTTGCAGATACGCTTCATCTTCTTACATCAAAAAGAGATGATTGTGACGAGATTGATGATGAAATATTCCATCTTTTACACTCCAATGATTCTCTGTTGAAGGAATAAACTCCTTAATATTGGCATCCATCTGAAATTCAAACAGGAATAGAGTTAAAGGGAAAGCAGATAATGAACCTCAACCAGAAGTGGGAGCATTATCAGGACCAGAATGAAGCAGGAACACAGGCAGGGCCTGATGAAGCAGGGGCGCAAGCAGCAGGACCAGATGAAGTAAGACTTAAGAGTTTTATGTGCTTCAAATGCTAGCCATGGTCAAGAGGAAACTTATATGAGTTTGTCCTGCTTCACCATCTCACTGAGCATGTATTATGCCACATACATTTGTACCATATAACTTTTCACTGAACCAATTCTCATAGCCATAATTCACACCCAATATTTTGGTAAGGAGGATGGTCCGTATGCTGTTGCCTGTTTGTGGGTTAGGCTGAGCAAATTAACCCAAAATATTTTATTTTATTTATTTATTTTCCTATTATATTTTCCATGTCTGGTTTATTACAGATTGTTGACAGAGCGGTGGGATAAAAGTTTTGGCAAAAACTACAAATAGCAGTAGCACACAGATGCTCAATCAAGTTCTTTATTGCCCAAGTAACACCACAAATAGAAAGCTAATTTAAGGCAACATAAATCCTCAGCGACTTAAATCACAAATTAACAAATGATGTATTACATTTTCATTTTTATTTAGGACCCCATCCAGGCTTTGGAATAACTTGGGACAACTGGCAACTTCACATCAAGGCAAGACAGCATACAGGTGAGGATCAAGAGTTCCATCAAACAAGGTGATATAATACTCTTTAGAATAATCATGAAGTTTTCACATGTCTTGTTTGTTCATGTTTTTTTATTGCAGACTTCAGTCTCATTGGACAATCATGTTACATGTGTGGTTTTGATGGTACTATTTTTGTCACCTTTAACTTTCTGTTGTTGTTTGCTACAAAGAACTTAATCAATTCCAGATAACTTTCATCAACATCCCAGCTCATACAAAAGCTCAAGGAATGGAAAAGGTATCATTCCA
Organism: Amphiura filiformis; assembly: GCF_039555335.1. Classification (NCBI taxonomy): domain Eukaryota; kingdom Metazoa; phylum Echinodermata; class Ophiuroidea; order Amphilepidida; family Amphiuridae; genus Amphiura; species Amphiura filiformis. The sequence goes on along the minus strand of NC_092632.1, from coordinate 2,194,369 downwards.
GGGTCGGAGCAGTGGAACAAACTGCATATGGCAGAATGCAGGTTCTGGTGGAGAGGAAATATGTGTAGTTTTTCCCACTGCTTCACCGGATTTAAAGCCCACAAAGACAGGATGAGGATCTCCCATTGGAAGCAAAATGAAGGGAAGGAGTGGAACATGGAGTAACTACATGGGCACAAACAAGAAAGATTCAGTGAGCAATTAAGGACATTTGGAAAAGAGCAAGGGAGAGTAGTTTGGAGAGTCATAGTAAAGAGCAGTAGGGAAGAAATATATATTCTACACTTCACATTTGTTGTTAGACACAACATAGTCAAAGTTGTTTACTTTTTGTAGTGCCCTTAATCATGTTTACCTCTTCTCTTTTCAGGTGCATGGAAATGCGTCACATTTCTTTGATTATATCACCATTGCTTTCTTTGATTTTGGACCAAAATTTCTTTTTTAGCCAGACAACACTTCTGCTGTGCAGTATGGTCCTCAAATGACTGCCACTCACAATGGTACAACCAGGAAATGAGGACATAGCATACCTAGCATCAGCGATTTCAGAGTCGATAAGTAGAATGGGTCAATATCAATTGGTGTCCAATCAGAAGATAGTACTTTACTACATCAACAATTTTGCCAAATGTTGCAAGTGACTCTGAGGTACAAATAAATGTTGACAGTGACAAGAACAATCTGGATGATACATTTACCAGTGAAATGGTTGACCTATATGTGAAGGTTTTCAAGAAACATGAAGAGGGCTAATAAAAAATAATAAAAGGCTAACACACCAAGAGGGGCTGTTAAAGGGGTTTAAAGACAATCAAATTACACACCTTCAGAACCCTAGGTGCCATGATATGAGTGACAATGCATGCAGTGATGTATTGCAACTGCTGCTTTCAGGAGAACTGGAACTCGCTCTCCTGGATGTGACTGCAAAAACCTCTCAGCAGCTGCAAAATATTCAAGCTTCGCTGATGGGAGAGATAGACCCCATGTACAAATTAACATGGGATGACATGAGTCGGCGGTTTCAGAGAACACCTCCAGAGAGGTACTGCTGCTTCTGAATCTGTAAGGAAAGGTAAGAACCTATTACAGTGGACCTACCAAAAAAGGGCTCTAGAAGTAGATAAATACACCTCTTGTGTGAGTTGCACTTTTGACATTTGGACTAGCATTACATTGCAGATTTGTAATAATTCAAATGTAAATGATAATTAAATTTGCTTTATTTTTTAAAGTCAACCAGATCATGATAGAATGTTCAGGCGGGAACTCTGTCCCTACGGATGGTGGTTTCATCTGCAAGGTGTCAATGTCCCCATTGACCACTCAGGAGAGGGGAACAAGGAGAGGTGGTGCTCTGAGGGGTGCCACAAGAAGTCAATATACTGCTTCTGTCAACTATTTATGGAGGACAAAACTGGTGACATTATATGCAGCAACAGCAATTGCATTTGGTATAAGCAATACCACATTTGCATCCTCAAATCCTGCAGTAAGTTGTGTGAGGCTGATATGGCCAGACAAGCTGGTAGCCTCTACAATGTCAAAGTCATGTTCCTAAATAAGAGTCTGAACACAAAGTGTGCACCAGCGGATGGAGTTTGTAAACTTTGCGACAGATGGATATCTACTGGTTCACTACATGAAGATCATGAACATAAGGTATCTGGGGAAACATTCTAAAGACTTGCCAGATGACCCGCAGAAAAACAACAGTTCCTGAAGGAAACATCATAGATATTGGTCAACGCGATATGGCCCAACACGTCTGATAATCAAGCAAAAGTCTTCGCAGAAGCCGCAAGAAAACTCTTCTGCCTGTGCAAGAAGTCAAAAGGTAGTGATGATGCAAATCTTCTCAAAAATATTATGTGACATATGTTGTCGACTCTACTCCACTGCACATTGCAGATTTGTTATAATACAAATGTATAAAGCGCTTCAGACTCCGTATTGTACGCATTACAATATTGTATGTACAATACTTTTCGTGACGCCAAAAAGTATTACACGTGCAATAAATAGTATGTACCGGGACAATTAGACCAGGCTGTAGATGAGCTAGGTGTCACTTGGAGCGTAAACTTATCCCATATGGTTTTTCTAGATCAGAATTTCATGAGGAATAAGAATATCTTGGGTAACAAGCCCCTATCCTGAACAGGCTCCCACAACAGGGGGTCCTTTCCGGGGGTCCATTTTTAAGGATAAAATATCATAAGTTACGTTTAAACACAATAGTGTAGAGCAAACTCTTATAAATCTCATAATGTACACCCAATTAGTAAATTAAGCCCAACATATTTGATGTGGTAACAATCTGGAGGGTGGAAGAGTAGTAGGGGTCTCTAAAGGACCCCTATTTCCGGGGGGGGTCCATTTTAAAGGAAAACATACCCTAAGTTACGCTTAAACACAAAATAGTATAAAGTACACTCTGTTAATGCCAAGATTGAACCCACTTATTTAAATAAGCCTTTTATATTTGGTGTGGTAACAATATGGGGGTGGGGTGTAGAAGGGGGGGGTCTAAATGGCACCCTATGTAAAAGCAACACCAGTGAAATTTGTCTAAAGTTTATTCTTTGTTTGGTATGACCAGATTTTTATGAAGATTAAGTATATCTTGACCAAGAAAGTCAAACTCCTTCATACAAACATCCAGCCACCAACTCAACACCCCACCCCACCCCCAAACAGGGGGGTGCCATTCAGGCGTTATGAGCATTTTGAGAATATAATGTGTAATAATGTATGATACTGTAATTTCAAATAATTATGATGCAACACATCTTACAACCTAAAATCAAAATTAATGTTGATATGTTATTCCAAAACTCGATGGCAACAATACTGTGTGTGTGTGGGGGGGGGGCTGGAAGAGGAAGTCTCTGAATACCCCATATTTAATAGACGGATGGGGTCTTTAGTCTTTAGGGAATCTTATATTATACGGTTCCAAGCATTTGGGTCCGTAATTTGTTGGAAAATACTTCATACCATTATGTTACCCTTTGGTTCAAATAGGGCACAAATACTTGTTTGTACTATAAAGTGTGCTTTAAAGTTCTACCAATTATGCTTACTTAATCCTCTGTATCGCTTTCATCGCTGTTGCCTACAAAGTCTTCACAATCATGATCTATAAACAGTTCTTCCATATCATCAGGCATAACCTTCTCGAGCCATATCAGTTCTAGTGATTCTGTCCATCCATTGTCAGCAATGTTTCCAGCCTCATAACTACAAAGGACTGCTGAGCGCCATTCTCTAGCGATAAAGTTTGATCGGGGGCACTCAACACAAATGACCATACGGGTATGCTCCCCGGAAAGACCCCCTTTTGGGTTTTGCAGCTCGAAAGACCCCTATATTTGACCAAAGTAAAGCTCCGAAAGACCCTTGAGTGTGATAATTTCAGCTCTAAAAGACCAAAAAATTGCTTATTCCTCATATTTCTTGTTTTTTCAAGCGATTTTCAACCAAAAAGCCAAGAAATACCCTTGATTTTGACTTTTCGCAGCTCCAAAAGACTCCATTTTACTTGTTCACAGCCCGGTTTGCAGCTCCGAAAGACCCCCTTTTACCGGTACGCCGTCAGCTCCAAAGACCCACCACCTTAACATTCGGGAGCATACCCACCAAAAAATTTTATGTGCCCCCGGTTTGATCTCAAAATATGAAGTCTCAGTGTATGCTGGCATGGTGGTAGCAATGACACATCAGTGATCTTGTTCTGTTTGGTAAATTTTCGATCAAAGAGTCTATACCGGCCTCGTTGACGCTTTTACACTTTATGCCATACAGCAAGGCAACATATTCTTCAAGGTCTGCCTCCAGGGTTTCAGCAGAAGACACCCCAAGATTGGAGACGGTATCCAGGAATTTAGGCTTGCATTCAAGTAACTTCCAACAAGTTTGTTTACCTTTACAAAAAAAGGAGGAGTTGTAGTCATTGACTTTCATTTGCTGGTAGTCTGCTGGTAGGATCTAATGTGTCGGTAGGATCCAGTGTGCTGTTCTGTAATAGAACTTTCATCAGGTCACTTTTGTCATTTTTCCTTCTTGTACCATCTGCATTTGCTAAGCTCAAGGGAACAGGAGTTAAAGGATACTCTAAGGCTTTCTTGAAATAATGCTTATGTGGTTGACTTGATGGCGTTAATTAGAACATTTAAAACGTATCCCAACACATTTGAGGCTCTTGCCTTGAAGGTGTTTTCATGCATCCCTAAAGGCTACAGGAGAGTTGATATTGTTGCTGATGCTTACCTACCACAGAGTATCAAATCATCTGAGAGAGATAGACGTGGAACGGCACCCAAAATAATAGTGCGGTCAGCCCAATCAAAGTTGCCCTGCGACTTCACAGGTTTCCTCTCCAATGGTGAGAACAAAACGAGACTGATTGACCTTATCCAGAGTGTGCTGGAGTCCAAGAGAGAAACTATCCTGGGAAGTCTTAAGAGTGAAGTGGTTTACTTCTCTTCATACCAGAAATGTACTCTCGTGACCAAAGAAGGTACTGCAGAGGTCCCAGAACTTATCACAGAACAAGAAGAAGCTGACACAAAGGTTATCTTGCACGCAAGCAGCATGTCTTGAGAAATAATGATAGTGGCACAGTCATCATCCGATCTCATTCTGGTGACATAGATATTGCAATCCTAAGCGTTATCACACTTCATTGATGATGGTGCAAGAATTGTACTAGATACAAACACAAGCACATATCGCAAGGTTTTTAGAATGAGCGACATAGACCTAACACCAGCACAGAAGACATCGCTGATAGGATTTCATGCCTTCACAGACAATGACTACAACTCCTCCTTTTTTTGTTTTTTTTGGGAATTACTTGAATGCAAGCCTAAATTCCTGGATACCTTCTCCAATCTTGGGGTGTCTCTCTGCTGAAACCCTGGAGGCAGACCTCGAAGAATATGTTGCCTTGCTGTATGGTATAAAGTGTAAAAGCGTCAACGAGGCCCGGTATATACTCTTTGATCGGAAATTTACCAAACAGAACAAGATCACTGATGTGTCATTGCTACCACCATGCCAGCATACACTGAGACTTCATATTTTGAGATCAAACTTTATCGCTAGAGAATGGCGCTCAGCAGTCCTTTGTAGTTATGAGGCTGGAAACATTGCTGACAATGGATGGACAGAATCACTAGAACTGAGATGGCTCGAGAAGGTTATGCCTGATGATATGCAAGAACTGTTTATAGATCATGATTGTGAAGACTTTGTAGGCAACAGCGATGAAAGCGATACAGAGGATTAAGTAAGCATAATTGGTAGAACTTTAAAGCAAACTTTATAGTACAAACAAGTATTTGTGCCCTATTTGAACCAAAGGGTAACATAATGGTACAGGGTGAGTCAAAAAAACTGCAATAGAGCAAAGAATCGATATTTATGCAAGAACCAAGTCGAACTTTCCCAATATTGAAAAATTCAATAAATCTCACACTCAATGGCCACCTTCTGCGAAAATATGAAGTGAATCGCAACTACCGTTTAATTTTTATGAGTCCTTTTGCTGCGATACCCAATTTCGTTATTTGTCCACGAGATACCATGTACTTTGAATGAGAGCACACAGTGCACGGTAAAGGCACCAGATGATCTGAAACTGACTTTAAGTTGATTTTTGTGTTATTTTAATTTCTTTTTTCTGTTCAAACAAACTTTCTGACATTACTTCAAGTCCTTTATACCTCACTCGACTCCAAATCCCAATATGTCCAACTTACTGGATATTTAGAAATTCACTCCACTTCAATTTTCGCGCATTTCATTTTGACATTTGAAAAACCCGCCTACAAATTTGTATGTTTTTGATAGAGAATAAACATCTTTAAAGTAAAGGTAAAATGAAAATAACAACAAATAATGTTTCTTCTCCTTAAACAAGACCAAGGGCAATAACAATTTGGGTGCTCCATTTTATTTCAATGCCAATGAGGTTAAGTAAATGGCAGTTGTTCCAAATCTACCTTACACAGAGTGGGCTGACATTCAAATTTTAGATGTCTCTTGGACAAACATTAAAATTGGGTGGCGCTATAAAATGTGTCATAAAAACCAAACGGTAAATGCCTTAATTTTTTAACACAAGGTCACTGATGGATATGCCATATATAAAATGTTTTAAAACCTAAAATGTTCAACTCGGTTCTTATATAAAAATGGATTATTTTCTCTATTGCACTTTTTTTGACTCACCCTGTATGAAGTATTTTCCTACAAATTACGGACCCAAATGCTTGGAACCGTATAATATAAGATTCCCCTAAAGACTAAAGACCCCATCCCGTCTATTAAATATGGGGTCTTCAGAGACTTCCTCTTCCAGCCCCCCCCCCCCCACACACACACACACAAACACACAGTATTGTTGTCATCGAGTTTTGGAATAACATATCAACATTAATTTTGATTTTAGGTTGTAAGATGTGTTGCATCATAATTATTTGAAATTACAGTATCATACATTATTACACATTATATTCTCAAAATGCTCATAACGCCTGAATGGCACCCCCTGTTTGGGGGTGTGGTGGGGTGTGGGAGTTGGTGGCTGGATGTTTGTATGAAGGAGTTTGACTTTCTTGGTCAAGATATACTTAATCTTCATAAAAATCTGGTCATACCAAACAAAGAATAAACTTTAGGCAAATTTCACTGGTGTTGTTTTTAAATAGGGGCCATTTAGAGACCCCCTTCTACACCCCACCCCCATATTGTTACCACATCAAATATAAAAGGCTTATTTAAATAAGTGGGTTCAATCTTGGCATTAAAAAGAGTGTACTTTATACTATTTTGTGTTTAAGCGTAACTTAGGGTATGTTATCCTTTAAAATGGACCCCCCCCCCGGAAATAGGGGTCCTTTAGAGACCCCCCTACTACTCTTCCACCCTCCAGATTGTTACCACATCAAATATGTTGGGCTTAATTTACTAATTGGGTGTACATTATGAGATTTATAAGAGTTTGCTCTACACTATTGTGTTTAAACGTAACTTATGATATTTTATCCATAAAAAATGGACCCCCGGAAGAACCCCCCTTTTGTGGGAGCCTGTTCAGGATAGGGGCTTGTTACCCAAGAGATTCTTATTCCTCATGAAATTCTGATCTAGAAAAACCATATGGGATAAGTTTACGCTCCAAGTGACACCTAGCTCATCTACAGCCTGGTCTAAATATATATATTTTGCTACAATCATAGGTTGCTTAATTGATACGGAGTTGCCAAATTTCTAAGAGTTCTAAATTTAGTGAGTGCACGGAATGATGAACATCTTTTAATGTCTTCTTGTATTCAACCATGGTAGGTATCATAATACCTACCATGATTCAACTGTACTTGAATTATTATATAATCAATGGGCACCTTTTTAAAGTTAATAATACGTCGTATTAATACTAATATTAATAATATTACAATTGTAATAATAATATAAATGGCACATTCAGATCTTATTTATTTATTTATAGATTTATCTATTTAGGCCTATTTATTTATTTATTTATTTATTTATTTATTTATTTATTTATTTATTTATTTATTTATTTATTTATTTATTTATTTATTTATTTATTTATTTATTTATTTATTGATTGATTGATTGATTGATTGATTGATTGATTGATTGATTGATTGATTGATTGATAACTGATTGATTAATTGATTTAGAGATTCATTTATACTGATATTTAGTCATATATTGATTTAGAAAGTTTAAAAGTATTATTTGTAGGCCTTTGTATTTATTCTGGTTCTGATTGTATTGATACTGATATTTTTGTTAATTTTTAAAGTTTTGGCATAGCATTCGTTACATTATAACACGCTGTGTTATGAATTTGCAACACCTTTTTACATATTGATATCGTTGAGGCATGTTATGATAGGCCTACTTATGATCATCACAATACATCCATAAACGTGTTAATGCAGTAACCGTCGCGTTAGGGGCACGGAACCCCCCCCTTGATCTGAAATATTAGAAAATCCCATAGGAAAACTGCAAACGCTTGACATGCCCCTCCCCTCATCAGAACCGGATGCAACGCCTTCTATACTTTTTCATTCATTAATTATAGGCGTATTAATAGTAATGCGTTGAGTTTTTAAAAGTAATATCCGCCTTTTTTCTTTCTTTTTGAAATGACATACGGTACTTGTTACAAAAACAAATCAGCATGGAAAACATTTTTTTTTTTTAAGTCAGAGGCAGATATTTGGCCTATTCAGTGTCATAAAAAGCTACAAAATAGACGATCTTTTAAAATCATTTTTAAATGGCTATTTATTTTTCAACCTTATTGTTTGTATTTGTAATGTTCACACAATCTGAACATGTGCTTGTAGGACAACGATTTTGAATTAAACATGTTAATTGTGATATTTTAATTCCCTAGAACACCACAGTTAAGCGTCCAAAATTGTAAGTGGGTTTTCTTTTATTTAACCTCATTATTTCGCTAAAATTACTCGAAAACCCTCCTAAGAGTTGTTACATTTCATAATTTTGGGCAAAGGATAGCCAAATAGTTGACCGAAATCGTATATTTGCACCAATATTTGACTGAAATCGTATATTAACATTACCGCCCCTTCGTGGCTTTATTGCAAGCCAAAGTGTGAAACGAGATTACTTGAAATATATATTTCAGAGTTGAAAGAGTTTCAAACTTACGAATATATTTCTGAAATATGTCTCTCTGATTGGTTGATGGTCAAGAGGATTACGGCATCCTCAAAGCCTCTTGCTGTAATTCTCTAATCGATATCTATTATAGGACCGCTCTTCTGAAATCCATACAACCGTGTCAAATGAAATAGTCTCGAATCATAATTTGTGCACGATACAACGTTGATACGTCAGATTTCGAAATTTTATTAAAAATAGGCATAAATCACATTGAACAGGTTGAATGCTGGCAAAAGTAGATAAAATAACTATGGGTCGAATTTACATTAATCAGTGTCCTGGGGCCAGGATAACATTTAGGACTCCTTCAATTCTAAAACAATACTTCGCCAAATGTCCTTGCTTTCATTTTCTCATTTAATTTGTTTTAATTTTAATTAATTTCTTTATCCACTGGCTCTCTGGTAAATCCGGTATTGCCAAATATTTCTTGTTCATTACCCGTGTTAATCTATTTATTTATTAAAATGAACCATCTATTAAATTCCTATAATACAATGTATAGGCCTAGTGTATTTGATAACAAATTTGTTTTTATTTTTGATTGGAATTTGGGTTCCATTACACGATTTCATAATAAGATATGTTTGGGCATGGCGGAATTAGTATATGATTAAAAATAGACATACTCTTAGCCCCCCTTTTTTAATGTTTGTAGGCCTACATTATTGATATCAATATTTATGTACAAAATGCAAAATAATGTATATATATTTGATTGTTTTGTAAACATTAAATTTGATGTTTACTCATAATTATGTCTGGAAAGTCAGGGAAAAAATAAGGAGTATCGGTATTTAGTTTCCTGGGAAAGTGGATCAGATGAGCAGTGAGTAAAAACATTTGCCCTAAATCTTTATTTGATTTTTATTGTTTTATGAATTTATTAGGGCTACTGGTAAAGTGCAGAAAAAACCTCCAAACGCACTCTAGGATTTTTCATCAGCAGCAGTAGAAATTTCTCTTGCATATATTTTCTGGTGACCTCGCTTGGATTTAGCAAACAATGAACCGTCAGGGTTATAGCGCGTTATTTAATCTGATTCAACTCGTGGCCGTGGCACGTATATTTATTGCACGTGTAATACTTTTTGACGTCACGAAAAGTATTGTACATACAATATTGTACGTACAATACGGAGTCTGAAGCTAGCCTAAGAGTTCCATGTGAATAGAGTTAATAGATTACTCAAATCACTGCAGACCAAACTATGTGCTATTCCTTAAATATAGCAATAAGACATTTGATGAAATTAACTAACTTCTCCAGAGGGGAGAACCATGTATACACATATTCATGTATTATACAGACAACTGAACAGTGCATTCAAGGTGTTACTTTTAAGACTTGTAAAACCAGCAGCTCTTACCAACTTGCCAGTAGCACAACTTGTCCAAGTGGAATTTGGAAGGAGAATCAGAAATGTAATGCAGATCTGAAACTCTGGGTGATCCCCTTTAAGGTTTGCCTGTAATTCCAAATTTTACTTGTTTTCCTGAATGAAATTTTAGAAGTTGACATTTCGAACCTTTTCAGGTAATTTGAATGTTAACGCTTCTTTTTCATAAACCCACCTCCTCTCATTGTTTTCACCTTAAGCCTGCACTTGTAGGAAATTGGACTTTGGTTTTCATTATTAATACAGGCCTTCATTATATTAGAGTGTCAATTAAAAAATTTGTTCAGTGATACACGCTGAATGTGCTGACCGATTTGTAGTCATCATTGCTCGAGTCAGCCCTTGCTATTTATTTGTTTGCACTTTGGAAGATTTGGGTGGCTGGGCGCTTATTTTAGTATAAGAGTCCCGCCCGTTTCTGCCGGACGTGATTGTGCCTGCACTAAAAATAATTTGCATAATGAGGGGGATTCAGATTTGTAAATAGAACATTGCCCATTTATTGCTTTATGGTTTTCATGATTTGTTAATTACAAATGTCGTGAAATTGCAAAATCCCTCACTTCTACCACAAAATTCATACAAAGGGATGACCTGCTGGAAAGCGTAACTGTTTACTGTCATTATTTCTTGTACAGAAGTAAAAACAACAGTGGATGTCAACAATGAGTGGAAGGAGCCAACAATCTTGTGGACTGCGGTGGCAGCGAGAAAGGGCAAAAAGAAGACGCATGCTTGTAGGCACCTGACTACATAGCAAAACTGGAAGCAGAAAGTCAAGACTCTCTACACAAATATAATGATGACAACTCTGATGATATTGAAGCAACACACACACCAATTCCTTCTGAAAAGATGCCTCAACTTCTTGTTGATTACTTTTCATTCGAAGAACTCTATAATCTCATGATTAAAAGTGGATGTCAGGTAAATTTAACCATAAAATTCAATAGAGTAGTCAGATTCAAATGACTTTGCACCAAACTTGAAAATGATTTTGAATGCAAATGACATCTACCCTGATGATGATGCAAGGGAGTTTGCACAGAAAGGAGTATACATAGTAACTTATAAGTATTAGAATGATTTAAAGAGGTTCAGAGTTATGAGACACACAGAGCGAGAGAAACGGCGAGATATGTGTGAAGGGAGGACATACAATGATTATGACTAGGAAGAGGAGAAAACAGTGGAGACTTGCTGTGTCTTTATGCAAACTGAACAAGCATCAACTGACACTACAAGGTAGACAAGTATGGGAGAATCACTGCACATGAGTACCAAGGATTGGATTGAAAGTTGTAGGATTAGATTTATGACTGGGAAGAGGAGTAAACAGTGGACACTTGCTGTGTCTTTATGCAAACTGAACAAGTATTCCATCAACCGACACTACAAGGTATACAAGTATGGGTGAATCACTGCACATGTGTGCCAATGATTGGATTGAAAGTTGTAGGATTAGATGGTTTAATGAGGTTTCCTGCAACTTTCAATCCAATCATTGGCACACATTTGCAGTGATTCACCCATACTTGTATCGCTCATTCTACAAAATCCGGTGCCAATAGCCTTTTTTCCATTCTTTGGTCCACAAAAACTTTGTCGAGCATTTAGGGCATCAAATATGTTGTTTTTCTGGTAGAACTCAACGAGATCTACATGCACATATATAGTTTTCCATACTTTAAATGCTTTCTTCAGCCTGATTAACCCTAGCAAAGGCTCAAAAATCGCTAAAAATGCGTTTCCACAGCTCAAGTGTCACATCTAACCCTGAATATTTTCTTTGAATAAATGCGATTTCTTTACATATTTGTTGTTTTTTAATTAGATAACGCACCATCATATTGTTTATCAACATTATTTTTTAGTGATTAAAATGTCTTTGTGTAATTCTAAAATAAATTGCACTTTCCACCAAAACGCTGTGAGCTACGTTACTCCTTTTAACACACGTTATTGGAAAGAAGTAAAACAGAGGTATCAATGTAATTTGCGGTTTTTGAAAGGAAACACTTATAGGTTTTAAAAATCACAGTAAAAATCGTGATGCTGTAGCATTTTGGCATAGAAATGTTGTAAACATTGAAATTTCGACCGACCATGTTAAGATTGGTGAGCTCGTTACCAGAATTCTATAGTATGCACTTGTATTACATGTACTTCCTAATAATATGTGAAAGCTACCAGTGGTCGAACCCCATTTATATTAGAATTAACCGACATAACATTCTAACGTTCGCAAATCACATTAAAAACATTAAAAACCAGTGAACTACATTACTGTGAGCTACGTTACACACTCATTTACGCATCTTCAAAACTTCTATGGAATGGTGAAATCTGTTTTACATTTCACTCAAGTGATCTTTAATTTGCTTTTTATGACCTTGGATTGAGTAAAACCAGCCCATTTTATAGTCGGTAACGTAGCTCACATTACATTGAGTTTTAGTGTTAAAAAACATCATGACTTCCTGAAAGAAAAATATGCAAGTGGTGTTGGCAATTTTTTACATCTGAAAGTAGTGATACATTTACTTTTAAAAACACAAAAGCAGGTCTTTTTGAACAACTTTTATTTTTTCTATTTTTTTAGTGGATTGGCACCGGATTTTGTAGAATGAGCGGTATACCTTGTAGTGTCGGTTAACTAATTGGAGACGTACGAATTGAAGATGTACAGTGGTAATGTATTGTAAGAGAATACTGAAAATAGGAAAAAAAAACCAATAATATATAGCAACAATGTTGGCATGAAAATGTATTATTTGCTTTATTTTTTCAGATTCTCATCGTGAATGATACCCTGCAGACACAAGATCATCAAAACAATGGTACTATATAAAATTGTTCTATGGCGGGTCTTGGAATAGGAATTTTATAACAATCCAACAACAAGCAAGACAGATGTTAGAGAGAGGTGACCAGGACAGTTTTGCCAACATGCATGACAGTTTGCAACAGCAAAAAGCAATGAAAAGAGACACAGCCACCTGATAAAGGCAATTACCCACTTGGTTAGATTGACTGGAATTATCCATGTGATGGAAGGGGCTTTCTATGACTGTCATAGAAGGAATCACTTGACATATAATATGACCATTTTTGTGGACAGTTTGATGCAGGCATAGTGCATCGTTACTTGCACATTAAATCAGAAGTGAATGTTTTCACATACAAGAGCAAGAAGGAGCACTTGTCACTGATTCAAAACCACTGCCTGCTCTAAGGATGAGGATGATGCAGACATTATATGACATTGGTTAGGGCACACCTAGGGCCCTCCCATGCAGTAAGAAACCTCTGCAAAACCGAGTTGTTTGTTGGACACAAACTAATCAATTCTTCAATAACTGGGAATATGAAAAATGAAATGGAAAACTATTGCAAAAAGTGAACAAAGATAAGCTAGAAACCATTACAGCTGTCATTGTTTCTCATTTCGGCCATAGACACGAGGCATATAAGGGAAAAGATGCTTTAGGCTTTGTGAAGGAGGTAGTAGCCAAAGTGTGTCGGGAAAAGAGGACTAAGAGGGACAGGGATGCAATGAAGCAACAGCACAACCCACAACTAATATATAAGCAGTTTTAGCAGCAGCAGCAGCAACATCAACCATATGAACTATGCAAAGTAAGTACATCAGGCAGCACATTAGGCTTCAGTAATCTACTATAAATTTCATGTTTTTACTTGGATCTACGAACTATAACTTATATCAGAGGAATTGTTATCACCTCAGGAATACTACTGTTTCTATATATTCTTCAAATTGATGCAATTTTACCTCCATTTGCTGGATTTACTTTTCAAATTATGAACTATTATTTTTTGATTTTCTGGACCTTCATGTCACTAACATCCTCCTGATCTTCTACAACATGGACAAATTATGCGCCACTTTGATGTCATGTGAGAACTATTTTTTGAAACCTGTTTATGTGCAGTCTGCACACTTCTGTGCAGTACTGCATGCGGTACTGCACACTTCCGCTTGCAGTTCCGTACAATGCATTGTTAATTGTACACAAAATCAGAATTAAATTGATATAGCTTCTTCAACAGCAGCAGCATGCACAGTGCTCTCCTGAATTCATGTAAATTTGAACCTTAAAAAGTGATTTTGTCTTCCATTTTTATATTACCGGGATGCTTTTTGTGTAATTTGTTTCATCAAGATGTCTACAGATTTTATGCATTTTGCATGAATTCATCTTAAATTTGGGACTTTAAGAACATATATTTGACTGTGCTTGTATATAGTGAGATCCTGTATTGATTATTGATTATTTTCAATGAGCTTTGATCATTTCCTGAGTTTCAAAAATGGCTGTGAACTTTCTATACAACTCACTACACCAAACCTACAGTGCATGCATGGATTCACCAATACGTCAATATATATATATGAAAATGCTATGTGGAAAATTATGCCAAAACTTAAATCAACTACAGTTGCTATCAAACCTGATATCTATGACCAGCTCATGTATGAACTTTGTGCAAGGTATGGAAGAGCAGATGACAGAGGCAGCAAAGGAAATAATTCACATAAATACAGGTGTCACATCCCAGATGGTGATAACTTTTCAACCATCACAATTATATGCTATGCCAGTACCCATAACATTTCTGTCCAAGGACTTCAACATGAATACTGGATAGAGAATGTTCTCTCAGAAATCCAGCTGAAACTTGCAACTGAAGAAGAGAGCTCCAATTCATCAATATGTACTCAACCAACTGCAACTATGTCTACTCCACAATGGCACTCATCATTGTCATGCTTTGATTTGATGACAACTGGCACTCTTGCTTGTACTAGTACTACTACCAGGGATTTTCAAACTCAAACAGATGATAGTTTAACTTGTGTCAGCGTTGAGACGCTACCGATTTCCTAACAATGCTTTGAACCGTTTTGCGGACCTGCATGATATACAGCCACCTCATACAGGTTATCATATACCCACTTGGTTAGATTGGCTTGAATTATTCATGTGATGGAAGTGGCTTTCTATGCTGTCATAGAAGGAATCACTTAGGACATTAATACATGGAACACAGCCATTTCTGTGGAGAGTTTGATGCAGGCATGGCATGGTGCATTGTTACTTTTACACTAAAGCAGAAGTGGGCCCTGATTGCAGTGTACCTGCTTGTTCCATAGCAAACATATACAAAAAATAATAGCTGCTGCAAGACTTGCTATGGTTTACCAAGCTATGACTGATGCACAATATGAAATAGAGCATGAGGATGATGTAGACATTATATGACATTCCTTAGGGCACACCTAGGGCCCTCCCGTGCAGTAAGAAACCTCTGCAAAACCGAGTTGTTTGGTGGACAAGAACTAATCAATTCTTCAATTACTGGGAATATGAAAAATGGAAAACAATTGTGAAAAGTGAGCAAAGAGAAGTTGGAAACCAATACAGCTGTCATCATTTCTCATTTCGGCCATAGACACGAGGCATATAAGGGAAAAGAAGCTTTAGGCTTTGTGAAGGAGGTAATAGGCGATGTGTGTCGGGAAAAGAGGACTAAGAGGGACAGGGATGCAATGAGGCAACAGCAACGGCACAACCCACAACTAATCTATAAGCAGTTTAACCAGCAGCAGCAACATCAACCATGTGAACTATTTCAAAACTATTATTTTGTGATTTTATGGACCTTGAGGTCACCAGCATCCTCCTGATCTTGTACAACATGGACCAATTATGCACCACTTTGATGTCATGTGAGAACTATATTTTGAAACATGTTTATGTGCAGTCTGCACACTTCTGTGCAGTACTGGTACCGCATGTGGTACTGCACACTTCCGCTTGCAGTTCCGCATGTGGAGATGCAGCTAGGTCGGGATGTGCAGTTCTGCATGCGGCAGTGTAATGTTTTTGGTGTATTTTCGCATGGGGAAATGCAACATTTGTTTATTTCCGCATGGGGATGTGCATGAACATGTTGGTATAAAAATGTGTACTTTTTTCAGGTTCTCAACGTGAATGATGAGATAATGGTCTTGTAATAGCAGCTTGACCAGTACAAGCCCTTCGGATACAAGATCATCAAAACAACGCTACTATTTTGGTTCAATTGCAGGTCTTGGAATAAAAGCTTTCAAAACAATACGGCAACAAGCAAAATGAGCAATGACATTGGTTAGCCTGTGCAGTAAGAGACCTCTGCAAAACCGAGTTGTTTGGTGGACACAAACTAATTAATTCTTTAATTACTGGGAATATCAAAAATGGAAAACTATTGCGAAAAGAAGCTGGGAACCATTACAGCTGTCATCGTTTCTCATTTTGGCCATAGACACAAGGCATATAAGGGAAAAGATGCTTAAGAGGGATAGGGATGCAATGTATTTATGCGATAAATAATGTCGAGCTTTATATCCAGCATAAATTTTGCTCTTATGCCTCCTTTCGTTGCCCCACCAGAACTAGTAGCATCACCACCTTCAACTGATGACAACACTAACACTACATACCACATCAACACCGATGCCCATCACAGAGGAGTACTGGGTCCCCCTATAGAAATTACTCTATGATAACGAGACCAAGTATGCAATATGCAATAAATAATGTCGAGCTTTGTATCCAGCATAAATTCGCTCTTATGCCTCCTTTCGTTGCCCCACCAGAACTAGCAGCATCACCACCTTCAACTGATGACAACACTAACACTATGTCCACGGCATAAAGTACACCATTTCCAGATATCTTAAATCTTAAATACCAATAAGTGCAACTTGGAAACTGTACTACTAGCAATCAACGAAGGAGAACAACTGGACACATATGTCATGGCGCAAAGTCTTGCCATGGTCTACCAAGCCATGACTGATGCCCAGTATCAAATGGATCATATTGATGATGTAGACTCCAAAGTCCATTAACTTTGATGCAAATGATGCGACTGATACCACATCAACACCAATGCCCATTACTCCATGAACATCACAGAGGAGTACCGGGTCCCCCTATAGAAATTACTCTATGATAACAAGAGCAAGAATGCAATATGCAATAAATAATGTCAAGCTTTGTATCCAGCATAAATTCGCTATTATGCCTCCTTTCGGTGCCCCACCAGAACTAGTAGCATCACCACCTTCAACTGATGACAATGCAGCTTCAGATCTTACATGGCCCAATAGGGTCATTTTGAATTCTCAGAGCAATCATGTGTTACGCCTTTCAATATGGACTTGGCGGACCGGGACACAGGCGGAGTGAGCGAAAGGACAAGCAGGTTCTCCAATCCTTAGCGGTGCACCCTGACAAAAGTGGGAATCACGGTAGATTAATTGAGGTGGTTGGAGATCAGACGTAAATAAAGGATTGTCTTGGAAATAAATAATAAATAATAAATGATAAGCAAGTGTCATCTTCATTTGCAGCCAATTCAGTCCCCATGGTGCACCCAACAAAACGCCATACTAGTAATAAGGCTCATAAGTCATAAGGGTCGCAAGTCGTAACATGTAGTTTCTTATACCACAAGGTCGCTAGTCATACATTTGTAGAAGACAAGATAACTGGCTGAAATTAAAACCAAGCAGCTCCAGGACCACGTTCAGAACTCTTATCAAAGAATTTCAAGCACATGTAAAAATGACTTTGAATGGGCTCTTCAAAGAGATGCAGAAATTAGAGAACGAACTAAATAAATCTATCAAGTTTCAAAGCTTGTGCATTGATGAATTGGAAGCCAAACTGAACCCCCTGAAAGAAGAAAGTGCTAAGCTGAGTAAGACTAAGTTGATTCATTCATTCAGCCATGAATAAATCCAGCCAAAAAGACCACCTATTATCCAGGTCTATATCAACAACAAGTTCATCTACTTATCAAAAGAGAATAGATGGTTTCTCATTTTGTCAGATAACAGGTTATAGGAAGGATGATTTTAAGTCACAGAGTTCTAACCTAAGAGGATCGAGTCTGCCATTTTGTTTATCGGCCATGGGCATGAAATAGTGTACCTTCGCATTTTCGATGTTCAATAACATCTTTTGTCAGTAACATGTGTTTGGTGTTTATCAGGGACTTAATGTCTCTAGGTCTTGAGATCCAATATGTTTTGAATACATGGAATAAAATTTATTTCAACATATAGATTTTCCCCGTAACTCATTTTAATCACCACATCCTGCTTGTGTTATCTCGTCAAGGGAAGTTGAGCAGTATTTATGAAGAAGAAGAATCTGCTTTCAAACATCGCCCATTACAGGTTTGTCAGACTCATTATGGGAAGTGAAAAAGTGGCAACAGAATCAAGGGTCACAAGATCTGGACTCACCATCACTGTACCCCCAGGGTGAAATTGAGCAAACTATATGTATACCACCATGTCTGCAAGTTTTGAGGATTCCTCTGCTGCTTTTTATGCAATGATGCAAATATGCAATCCATAGCTATACATGAATATGTGACACGATCTGGTCAATGGGGGCCAAAGGCGGCAAATTTGAAATGGAGATAAAGGTAAAAATATGGAGTAAAAAACAATAAAATACATAAGAAAATAGACATCAAGAAACTTCATAACTTTAGAACCAAGTATGCTAGTCTTGTGGTGTTTTCAGTAAATGATAGCCTATTGTATGTATAATGTAATAATTACAGTAACTCAATTTTCAAAATTGCCTCCTTTGGCCCCTATGGACCAGATCGTGTCACATATAACAATCCTGCTTTCCCACCAACTCCATGTACACTTCACTGCACCAAATTATGCATCATTGAAGTACGTGGACAAAAGAGATGTTTGCTTTGGAGGTGGACAGTGTTGGAAGGCGAGGTTGATGATTCATCTGCAAGTCCAGATGAGGATCTGGCTAAAGGTAGTGACAACGAGAGTGAGGAAGGAGCTGAGCTAAGTGACAGCAGCAATGGTGAAGATGATGAGGCGGAGGATGAGGCGCAAGAAGAACAGACACTTAATTTCAAAGTGGTTGGTGTGACATATGGAGTAAGTCAGAACTATATTGAATGCGCCACGCAGCAAATGGCCAAAGGAATCAATGTGCCAGTGTCATTGGTGCCTGAACCAACCAATATTGTTGATCCATGTGGCATCTCTGTAGTCTTGGACACAGGTGATCAATTTGGAGAAGTATGTGTGGGTTATCTTCCCAAAGAAATTAAGGAGTGCATCACTGTCTACAGAAAAAGAAAATAACCAAAGTTGCAATTCGACATATAAAATTACAAACTCAATCCAACTATATTGGGCTCTATATTCTTCTAAAAAATACTAAGAAAGGCAGACGGCCCAAATTTGTGGTGCACAAATTTCTCTATGCAAAGTAAGTCTAGGTACAAATAAATGTAAACGGGTACATGTATACGAACATACCATAAGGACAGTGTTCAATCTGTGGACTTGCATTTGAATAATGGAAATAAGAGAATAAGAAGGAGCCACAACTTCCTGGTGATAGAAGTACAAGTCAAATTGCTGACACTTCACATTATCCCCAATTACCGCAATCCTATTAAGCACGATCGATTTGAAGATGTCATAAATTTACCTGTCTCAAATCTTTCATCAATTTCTGTTAGTTTCCGATATGTCCATTTCGCCCGTAAATTACAGAAACCAGTCTAAATCTGCCGATAAATGGTGTGTGTAGTCATGGAAATAGTGCATGCTGGGACTGTTTCCATATGGCGTCATCACTCTCGACAGTTTGTGAAACAATTCATGCAACAAATGAAGCAATTTTTGCTGATATGGAAAGCGTATTTCCAACTATGGAAGAAATTGGATGTACAGAAAACGAAGAGAAATGCGGAATGTGTGATGATCCCATCTATAGTAGTATAATTTCATGCAGTATCAATGATTTGAAGTGGTAGAAAACAATGTTACAATTTTTTAAATAAAGGAACACTTTTTAGGGTGAAAATCATATTCTGATACTGACATAAAAATGCAGTAAGAAATGTACAAATGCAAAGAAAATAAAAAATGCATCAAAATTGCTTGAAAAATGTATTATTTATTAAGTGGAATTTATGGAGTTGAAATTTAGATAGGGAAAGATGTGCATGTGCTCATGTCTTTGCATCTTTGATACATGGTTTAAGAAATTGTAAAACATTGTACACATACTTCTAGGACACAAATGCATTACATAATCCAACCCAAAAAAAGAGCTGTATTGCTGACATTACAGCCGTTTTGTACAGCAAAAGCGATAATGTAGACAATTCCATGATCATCCACCATGAATGGGCTGCAATTTCAGCAAAGTTAGTTTTTTGAATAGAAATGCATTTGCCATGCATTTTAGCCAACCTACAGGGAATTACAGTCAGCTTTACAGCAGCACTTCAACATGCCCCTTTCAACAGAAACATTAACATTATGACTTATCCTCAATTTGATGCTGACAAGCATGTGTATATGGGAGTAGTCAAATCACTCAAGAGACTTGGTCTGGACCGTCTGGATGTATCTGAACCACATCCAGCAATAAGTAATGGTGACTGCCATAATTGGAGTTGATCCAATTGAACATAAGTAAATTGGTGTTGAACATATCATGCAATTTTGTGTTGAGATTGACAATTTAAATCATCCTGCTGTAGAGACATGAACTTCAGGAATTTAAAGCATCTTATGGAATTAGCCATGTGTGAATGTTGTTAAGAAGTTTATTTATTTATTTTTGAACCATATTTAAACAGGGTAACCTACTCAACAATTATTACAATGTTGATTTTCAGTAGGGCCCTGAGACAAACATATAAAAGCATTAAAATTACCATTCCATATCGTTCATTAATCAATTAAGGAATACAGTGGTAAATTCTGTGGCTCATTTGGAAATATGAAATAGTCTTCCAGATAGAATATTGTGTGAAGTTAAACATATGAACTTGAAATGAACTTGAAAACAAATCCTAGTCAGATTTATTAATTGCATTTATACAGCCGTACATGTGTGTGTATACTCAGACCCTACAAGAACACGGACCCGGACACGGATTCGGACTCGGACACGGTGACGGACTCAGACTCAGTGATGGACTCAAACCCGGACTTGGTTTGAAGTGCTGGCTTTGTTGAGATCCGCTTCACATGAAGAATATTCCAAAAATTTAGAAACAAAATCAGTAAAGCGGTCCAAAGCATTTGTGGAATACTTTGATAAAAACATAGCCCCAAATTAGATCGCTTTGCCGCTTGGATAAAAAAGATACATGCCCCTTAGACAAGGATTCAGGAATAACAAATAACTTGTCCAAAGGTATCAATTTCCTTCTTAAGGACCTCCTGTCTTGGAAAGAAGTTCCCGAAGACGTAATTATAATATCATTAAGAATGCTCCAAGAATACTATCTATGTGAGAGCTTATGTGGACGGGCTGGAGTTGGAACATATCAACTGCGCCAAAAATACATCGTCAAGTCAATCCATGAAAAAGACTTCTCTCTGGACGACCCAACACCAACAACATCCAACACCAAGTTTACAAGGGCATGGCAGATAGTCAAAACTCTTGGACTTGGAAGTGGGAACTGTTGGTTTTTGTCTACATTCTTTATTTCATGTAACCGTTGGTTGAAACTAGGCGTGGCTACGTGTTATGGCATTGTGAATGGATTCAACACATTGTAAACTGCCAACGCTCGTTGTGATGGAACTCTAGTCCTCATGTAACGACGATTTAATGTATCCTTTCCAAGTGCACTTGGTTTTTTTTATCGCAAGTGATTTAAATTGAGTATACTTATTATTTAGGTTCATCTGATTAGTCATAATTTATATATTTAATCATTATTGCCATTGTGATATTTATTTATTTTTTCATGCATAAAATAGAACTGTTTTTTGAAGTATTTATTACAATCCTTTTGTTGCGTGACATTATTCTGTCTCTGTTGTTCACATTATTTACTGCGTGGCTTTTGCTTAGCGTCGGTTGGGATTTTCAGTCCAATCCTGACAGCGACATACAAAAATACAAAAATTTTATCATCTAAGAAACGCGGCAAAGACAACCCAAGAAGTCTACAACGCCTATTGTGGTTTTATTTGGAACTGCATTTTTGCCGAAGAGGATCTGAAGGTCTTGGAGAACTAAGAAAAGAATCATTTGTAGCATGAGAAGATGACACAGGCCCGTTACTACACCATGTCATATAATGAGGCAACCAAAAATCATCCGGGTGGTGAAGAAAGTATTGGGGGAAACTAAAATGAAAAGAATGTATGAAACCAAAACCGATACATGTCCAGTTGCAGCATTGGGTTTGTATTAAAAAGCAAGCTTTCTCCAGAGAGTGATTGCTTCAAAGGCCAAGAGATAAATTTAACGCAAGTGACGATGTTTGGGTCAATGCCTTAGCCTCAATGTTGAGGGAAATAAGTGAGGCTGGACTTTCCAAGTGCACTTGGTTTTTTTTTTATTGCGAGTGATTTAAATTGAGTATACTCATTATTTAGGTTCATCTGATTAGTCATAATTTATATATTTAATTGTTATTGCCATTGTGATATTTATTTATTTTTTCATGCATAAAATAGAACTGTTTTTTGAAGTATTTATTACAATCCTTTTGTTGCGTGACATTATTCTGTCTCTGTTGTTCACATTATTTACTCGTGGCTTTTGCTTAGCGTCGGTTGGGATTTTCAGTCCAATCCTGACAGCGACATACAAAAATACAAAAATTTTATCATCTAAGAAACGTGGCAAAGACAACCCAAGAAGTCTACAACGCCTATTGTGGTTTTATTTGGAACTGCATTTTTGCCGAAGAGAATCTGAAGGTCTTGGAGAACTAAGAAAAGAATCATTTGTAGCATGAGAAGATGACACAGGGGCCGTTACTACACCATGTCATATAATGAGGCAACCAAAAATCATCCGGGTGGGGAAGAAAGTATTGGGGGAGAACTAAAATGAAAAGGGTGTATGAAACCAAAACCAATGCATGTCCAGTTGCAGCATTGGGATTGTATTAAAAAGCAAGCTTTCTCCAGAGAGTGATTGCTTCAAAGGCAAAGAGATAAATTTAACATAAGTGATGATGTTTGGGTCAATACCTTAGCCTCAATGTTGAGGGAAATAAGTGAGGCTGGACTTTCAAGAATATATACAAATCAGTGAGAGCTACAACAACAAGGTCACTTAATGATGCAGGATTCAAAACAAGAGTTATAATGGCTCTCAGCGGACATAGGTCAGAAGCAAGTGTAAGGAGCTATTGAACAGACAAATGCAAGCCAGAAATGAGCCACTTCACAAACGCATTGCAGTTAGCACTTCCTAAATGGAAGACATGACCTTATTATTTTACACACAGGGAGTTTGATTTCAAATAGGGTTACCTGATTGGGCGACTCCATTTGAATATACAACCCCTGTGTGGGAGATCAACAAATTGATCAACAAGTAGCTGCCTTGCACAATAGCAATCAAATTAGCCCAAATGTTTTTTATTTTTTGCAGCTTTTACAGTTGTATGTAGCAAGCCATGGTCAATGTTGTTTGGGGAGTTATGCATCTAAAAAATAAAATGCTGAAAATCAAAACAAAAAGACTACACTCAAAATATTTCATAAATTTCAAAATTTATTGGACATTCAAACTTAACAGAGGGTGAATAGTAAATCCATGCTATTTCCCAAATGTGATCATTTAAAAATATTCATACATTTTATGTTTAGAGTTGTGAACACTGGCATAAACAAACTTAATCAGCATGCTGACTTTTATCCAAAATCTAAGATGTATTTTCAATCAATAAAGAAAGAATAAATCCCTCAATAAAGAAAGAATAAATCCAAATCATTGTAATCATATCATTCATGCTTCCCTTGGCCAGGGATTCAATAATCCAAAATTATTAAGTTATTGAACAGCAAGGATGAATATAACTGACGAGTTTCTTTTTGTGCCTGGTGTAGTCCGACTACCAGACTTGTCCATGTGAAAGAAAATTAACTGAATGTCCACAGATACAGCATAGCTGCCCATAGCCAATATACCAGGCCCTTATTGGAAATCCAGCCAATCAAATATCTATGATAACCAGCATGCCAGGGCCCACATATTCTCAAAGGTCATGGTATCAAAAGTTATCATTTTTGTACTGTAAATGGCATTGATTTCCATTCTTTTCAATAGATTCTATTCACATTACTTCTACAATAACTCTAATTATATGCATGATTTTTAACCTCAAATTATATGCATGATTGTTTACTATATGGTGTGCACAATACATTGCATGATAGATGAGCACATCCAAAATTAAGATCAAATATACAGCTGTCATGTCTGTAATTACGATAGACCTGTGCTCTCTGGGGCTAGATGTCGTGTCTTGACCCTTGACACGACATCTAACTTCCTTCTTGTGTTTTCCCTGCGCAAAATCGCCACTTGGCCCTGCTTTGGCCATAAAAATCGTCTAATATGTCAGATCAGGAGGAGTCTTTGGACTTGAAAAGTATTCTCGAAGACATACTCAAGCGGTCAGCTAATTTAGAGACGAAAAGTGTGGACGATAAGCAAGTCACTGAACAACAGGGGAGTAAAAAATGACGGTGTCACTGTCAGTGATATGAGCAGACGACAAATAGTACGGAAAATGAATTCGGTAAGCTTACTCAAGCTCAAACTCAAGGTGACGTCGGTCAGACATATCACTAGCCTGAACAGTATATAAATGAACAACAAGAATCTTGACTGATTTGGAGATTCAAAAAGTATACCAGTGTATTTGTGACTGTGTCAATGGTACATTTAAACCCTTGTCTTTGCCTGTGTGAAGGACCGTGCCAAAAGCCAAAAGCAAGGCATTACAATACTGGTATTGTAAATGAGGAAAAAGTTAAGGTGTATCAAAAAAGCGGTGTTCATACCTGTTATGGTGATGATCAATGTTGTCAGTTAGTTCCTCTTGACATGCTAATTTAAGATTCTGAACCATTAAGTTCAATTACCTTAGGTCCAATGAATTTTGAGATATGGTAGACTTGGCTGTGAATGGACAGACATATGGATGGATGGAGATGAATGGAAAAGTGACCACAAGTCACCCATACCAGGACAAAATGATTTCCTCTTCTAATATTACTTACTCCAGTCACACATATATATCAGGTGATCTGTCCCACCATGCACTTGGAACATTTCAACGGTACTGAAGGAAATGATATTCTAATATGTTACATTGTATATTCTAAACTTTTCAATATGTGAAAATAATTGCAGTACATGGTTTAAAGGGAAACTAGAGCTTTGTCAAAATTATGTTCCATTTTGTTCTGGAACAATGTACAAGTTGACCTATCACCAGTACATCCTCACTCCCTATGTGAAAAGGCACTTTATACAGGAGTCACTGGAGAATGTCCAGATTTTGCCATCAGACTCATCTCCCTTGCCTGCTTTCCCCTCAAATATACCTTGATGTGTAACAATACACACACACACCCCCACACCTCACACTCGCATGCACACAATTAGAGAATAAACAATAGGAATTTTTGCTTTTACTATCCTCAAAATGTGATAGACGACAGGCAGGTCCACTACGCTAAAATATTGGACCTACCTCTTGTGTATCACATGGTAGAGGATAGTAAAAATAATTCAATTTTGTCTATTCTTATTCTTAGTCAGTTAAATATTATTTTAATATTATTTAATATTTCATTTAGCAAAAATTAAATTACAATCACAAAAACTCCACTTATTCTAAAATAAACAAAACTTGTTTTTAACTTTTTATCTTCAGTTGCGATTTTATATGTGTATTATGCACTGGGCCTACAACATGCTACATACGCGCACCTGAGCAAGCATGTTGTGTATTATCAATACCAGTAATGACATAAGGTCATCTACAGCCTGATAGATGACACCCAAATCATGCGACTGACCAATCAGATTTTACCACTGAATAAGAAATAAGCATATGGGAAGACCAGCACTGAGGTGATAACAATAACTGAAGTACCTAATTTTTACTTATTATTAATTAAGACTAATTGATATTTCTTTTATAATTGTAAACTTTAATATTAACTATACCAGTTTGTTTGGTGAATGTTAATAAAATATTTATTGATTGATCTTTTTGTAAAAAGTTTGATGGTTTGTGAAAAACAGTTTGAAATCCACCAAAATAATCCAATTTTGGTTGTTTATTCTTGAACACAAAAAAAGAAAATTCTACAGACTGATCCAACCATCTTTGAAATTTAAAGTACATCTTACACAGCTATATTTGGGGGGGGGGCTTTAGTGATACATGTTTTCTGTAAAACTTAAAATAAATAAATAAACATAGGCATTTATATAGTGCCTTAGATCCGTAATTAAATGAATATCAAAGCACTTCACAATTATTTCACTGCCACTATGATATATCACACTAATTGGCAGCCAACAATAACTGTGCTGATATGACTATCTCCTAACAGCTCTTCCAATCACAGTCAAATGTACAATTGACTGCAACCTAGTACTAATATCACAGATATAAATCAAGGGATTAATGTAAGAGGGTCCTACCTGCAATAGCTGCCAGGTCTCATATTATTAGATTGTGTACAATATAGAATGCAGTAACTGTCAAATGTCTACAAGGCAGCTTTTGAAGGGGGACCATCTTGCACTAACCTCTCAAAATGGTAAGAGACTCTGTCAAGTTTTCCAAAACATCCCACATGATTACTTATCCAGCATGTCTAATGTTATCAAATACTGCAGAAGGAACATTTGTACAGATCTACACTGCACCATACATGTATGCAATGCATACACACTTCTGATGGAACCTTTACGAGATGTTAGAATTTGTTTCCTTTTTTGTTATTGTTGTGGTCTCTAACCATTGATATCTGTGTATCAGTTTGCATTACACCATGCTCTAAATATTAGGCATCAGAAATATCTTAAACACACATTGTACATGATAGCACTCGATGATGTGTACTAGCATGCATCAGTACAGCATCAAAATATTTCATAAGGCATTATAATATGCCGATATGTTTGAATAAACTTTGGCATTTTTTACATTTTTATCGCCAGTTTCTTCTATACATAATAAATAACAGCAGACTGAAACTGTTTAGTGTTTAGTTGAAACAAAATGATATAAGGGAGATTTTGCCCCATGTTGATTACCTGTATGTTATAGCAGCTTCTTCATTTTTAATGTTAACATGTTTAGTAGATTTAAAACAAGTCTTACTATTTATTTGCAGAGATGTGGTAGCTTGTAAGAGAAGCTATTCGCCACTTGCACGGTTCCGCCATTATGCACTATATGCGGGGAGAGCCTCGAACTGGCAGCATACATGAAAGGAAGAATTACGTAACCTTACACAGAATGTTATATGACTGGTTCAATTCCCATTCATGTATGCTGCCAGTTCGAGGCTCTCCCCGCATATAGTGCATAATGGCGGAACCGTGCAAGTGGCGAATAGAGTAATGTGTTTCACTATGAACTTGGGTGTAAGTATAGTTTCCACTGGGCCATTCCAGTTGAAGTCCATACACCCCTTACCAGCACAGGGATAGTGAATCTCAAATTGGCTTTACTGAATGGGTGACTATTTGAAATCTACACCACCTGTGTGGGTCGATTAAGGACATGTTTTCTATAAGGGGTGCATGGATTTCAAATGGAATGACTCTATAGAGTTTATCCTGACCCCTAACATGCCTAATAGATGGCTTCTTTCCCCCATTCTACATGTACATGTTATCAAAAACGTGTAGCAAAATCTCAATATTACCCTGGCCAAAAAATATTGCACTTTACTTTTATATGCAAATTATTGCTCATGCTCAGACTTTGGCCATATCAAAACATTCAATGAACACAAAAAGATACTGCTCAAAATGTAACTTTTTAAAGTTGACGAAAGGGAGCAAGAAACTTTGGCGGATTGAGAGTCCGGTACTCTACCATCTGAGCTATCCAGCCCAAGATAGAGAGTGATCCCAATTATCAATTTCTTTGATTGGACGCTGGTCAGAGCCATGTACCCATATGTCTTGATACAGCCCAAGAAGTGACAGTATATACAATTTGGCTGATATGAGATTTAAACTGGCAACATCAGAATAGATTCTCACCATGGCAACCTGTGAGCACACTACCTAGAGGTTGCCAGTTCAAATCCTACTTTAAGCCCTTTGTGTGACAACTGAGTTTCCTTAAAATATTAAAATAAGTGCAGTTAAATAAAAAAATTCAAAAATAGATGCAACACTTCAAGGTCATTGCTTACTTTACATAACTGTACAACTAATATCTCTGTATTACTCACACAACAGTAATATACCAGGCCGAGGGAGGTACTCAAGTTTGGTTTTGGTAGGGATACACCTCTGAGAATATAATAGCAGACACATACCAGAGACCCAGATATTTGGCCAAATGTAAAACAATTGTTTTTAACGAAATTTCAAAAAAAAAATTGAAATTTGGTCTCCAGTCAGGTGAAAATGGAATATTTTGTTTTTTGAAATATTACTCATTTTTATACCAAAATTGAATGAAAAGGAGCCATTGGTATTACAGAGGCCGTATGATGAGAGCCCTATCTGTGGCACATCCCAGCATGGTCATTTGTACCAATCCTGGGTTTACCAGCTACATCCCAGCATGGTCATTTGTACCCATCCTGGGTTTACCAGCTGCATATATATAGTTAGCCATACCCTAGTATACCTGTATCAAAGCCAGCTACATCCCAGCATGGTCATTTGTACCCATCCTAGGTTTACCAGCTGCATACATATCACTAGTTAGCCATACCCTAGTATACCTGTATCAAAGCCAGCTACATCCCAGCATGGTCATTTGTACCCATCCTGGGTTTACCAGCTGCATATATATCACTAGTTAGCCATACCCTAGTATACCTGTATCAAAGCCAGCATTGGTTGCCATTTCTCTTAGCTAAATCTTCCCTGCCATGTTGTATGTATGCCACTTGAACACTATTACGGAAGTCATCTATGTTCACATAACACCCCTGTAAAGTGACAGAATAATGATAATTTGTAAGGGAAAGCGTAGTCTAGTGATTGAGTACTTGCCTCTTGTGCATGAGGTCCCAGGTTCAATTCCTGGTGGTGGCAACTTGCTGGGGTATTGGCTTGGGAAAAAAGATTAAATTCTTCCGCTCTCCTTGTGGCACATTTAGAATTGGGTAAATGAACCATGACAGTACTCCGTCCTTTGGAGGGGATGTCAAGCTGTCAGTGCTATGTACAGAGAGTCGCACCTTTACATGTCTATCACAGTCAGTTTTGAAACGGGTAGGGTAAAAACCCCAGACTGTCCCAATGAAGAGAGCCACATTAAAAAAAATCGGTGATTAGTTGTTTGGTTATCAAAAACTTCTTTCACCCAATGGAATTTGGGGAGCTGCACAGATAATTGGTGGATGTTACAATCTAAGTGCGGATAGGTCTGCGCCTGAGGTTCGGCTGCAACTGGCCTAGATGATACGATCTGATTGTGATGGTCCACCATGGCAGCGAAATTACAGCGCTTTGAATCCTTCAAGATCTAGCTGGAAAAAGGCGCCATATAAATCCGAAATTTATTTATTTATTTATTATCTACGTAAGCTTGACCATTTTCACAGTGACTGGCTGCACCAGTACTGTAGCTTTCACACATTGACCGGCTGCACCGGTAATGTGATATCCGACTGCGCACCCGATTAAAAATCAGTTGTTATGGAATCCTGTCATGAAAGCCTACTTACATAAATTAGCAATTGTGAATCTCTTTTCATGTCTTGACAAGCAAAGGAATTCTATTATTTACCTGATAGTGTCGTTGTTCACCATTATGTAGTGTAAACTTCCTTCTTGCATGCAGAATTCTTCTGTTGTTAAAGATGATACATTGACCAGTTCTCATACGATGCTCAACCTAAACACAAATATATCAACAAAACTAGGGTAAATTAGTTGGAAAACTTATTGAAATTCCAGACTGAGCAAGTTATTTTAGATAAGATCTCAAATTATTTATAGATTAATGAACGAGTATTACTTGTTGGGAGAGAAATTAGACAAAATAATGCACGCGCGCTGATGTTGATGCGTCTAATACACGAGAAGGAAAAAACATGTGATATTTGCTGTTTTTATAATAAAATTATCACTTAAAATATTGGAAAATATAACCAAATATGAATGCATCAACCCGCCCGAAAAATGAATAAAGCCTACGAGACGGGCGCGAAAGCACTGCGAGAAGTACGCGGAGTGCAATTAGACACAATCAATGCATGGTTTGGATTTTTCTAACGCTTGCTCTGATTGGTTCTCGCTCTCTAAGAGTGTATGAATTCAGGATAACATAGTCCATTGCTTAAGCTCCTATCCATACTGGGTTATTCCAGTTGAAATTCACACCCCCTGCTATGGAAGACATGACCTTAAGAACACTATGCAGTAAAAATCAGATATTTTCAAAAAATGTTGGCAGACTTCAAAAAATGATTTTTCTTAATACTTTGTGTATGGATGCACCTTGGGTCAGAGTCTACAGGAGTGACAGTCATATCGCCTCTACACCCTTGGTTGCCATGGCAACAGCGAAAATGTCAATTTGCCCAATTTTTAGCAGTTTCAGCATTTTCCCATGTAGCAAAATGTAGAAATATCAGGTCAGATTTCAGGATGAAGGAAATAATGTTCAGTACCCTTCTTTTATACAGTTAATAAGACATTCTTCCTCTCTATAAAAATCATGTCAACACAAACAAATCATTTTCAGAAATGGGTGAAACTATTATGTAAAATAGGGGTGTTTTTCATAATTTTCGGCAATGCCAAAACTTGTGTTGGGAAAATTGCACAATTTTCAGTTTTTTAATTTAATATATTATGAAAAATAAGGGCTTTTATCCACCTAGGGGATGATGATGTATTTTTATGATATAAGCAGGGCTGTGACACTCGTATTCAAACCCTGTATAAAAATTGAAGTCACTTTACGGCAACTTAATTGACACATCGGCAGTTTGAGTGACAGTTGCTAGGCTTTTTCAGTACACCTAGTAACGTCCTGGTAACGCTCAGGCACTTTAGCCTAAAATTTACGCACGGTTCGCACAACGTTGTCCGTACTTCTGCCACGGTGGAACAGACTTATCCTATATTCAATTGACAAGTTCGTATTTGATAGACAGTTGCTGGGCATTTTCAGTACACCAAATTTATCCAAGATGGCACCCATCGACTGCCAATTTTTCAGACCCTTTCCAGCAAAAATACAGCTTATTTAGCCAGTCTCGTCATAGGGTCATCGAACAGAATATTTTCCTAGCATATTGAGCTAACTCCTCAGCTATTTGGTTTTTCACGATATGATAGTAATAGAAAGATTCAACCAAATGTTCGCCGTTTTTCGCCATTTAATTTTTTTGGAAACGATGACGTAAACATTGCATCATCTCTTCCACAGGTAATACACTCCTACACAGGGGCGTAGCCAGCTTTCTTGGTCAGGGGGGGCAAAATAAAATTTTGGGGGCACAGACGAAAAAAATTGCAGTTGCATCATACAATACATAGAGACTGTAATGTCTTCGAGCTTCCCGAAAAAGGCCTTATTGGGATGATGTCTTGTGGCATAGCCTGAAAAAAAATGGTATTTTACACTATTTTCGCCCATTATCCGGCTAAAAAAGGGCTTTATTGTTAAAATTTTTTTGTATTTTACACTATTTTGGCCCTGAATTTTGCTAGAAAAGGGCTCCTTGCCCTTTTTCTTTTCCTTTGCCCTCCTGATTTTCTCTTTCATTTTTTGTCAAAGGGCACTTTTTTCTTTCATTTTTTTTTTTTTGTCAGGGGGGGCACTCTGCCCCCCCTGCCCCCCGCTGGCTACGCTACTGCTCCTACACCGCTTTGCCATCACATGCATGAAGGCGCATAGGCTGAATGACTGACTTCATTTGCGCAAACGAGTGGCTTATCCTATAGTATATTAGTACTCGAGAATCCTTGATATAAGTATGAAGACATTACCAACTGTAGTGCATGAGTGTCAAGTATTTCTGCCTAAGTGTTGCCAGAAACCTCACTTTTTGACGTTTGAGATTTTATTTACAATGGAAAATGCTGATTTTAACAGACAACTCTCTTGTTAATTTTATGCAACACTCTAGTATTGTTATTTGGAATAAGTGCATGGTGTGACATGATTTGCATTGGTTTCAACACCAGTGTTGCCAGTATCGTTGCCTTTTCAGGTGCTGTTATGAAGTAATTTTCATACGTGGGAGCAGTGTTGCTAGGAAAATTGCACAATTTTCAGGTTTTTAATTTAATATATTATGAAAAATAAGGCTTTTATCCACCTAGGGGATGATGATGCATTTTTATGATATTAGTATGAAGACATTACCAACTGTAGTGCATGAGTATCAAGTATTTCTGCCCAAGTGTTGCCAGAAACCTCACTTTTTTGATGTTTGAGATTTTATTTACAATGGAAAATGCTGATTTTAACAGACAACTCTCTTGTTAATTTTATGCAACACTCTAGTATTGTGATTTGGATTAAGTGCATGATGTGATATGATTTGCATTGGTTTCAACACCAGTGTTGCCAGTAGCTTTGCCTTTTCAGGTGCTGTTATAAAGTAATTTTCATACGTGGGAGCAGTGTTGCCAGGAAAATCGCCCAAATTTACATTTTGGCGGTTGCCATGGCAACCAAAGGTGCAGAGGCGACACGAATGTCATTTCTGTTGACTTTGACCCAAGGTGCATCCATGCACAAAGTTTGAAGAAAAATCATTTTTTGAAGTCTGCCAACACTTATTTGATTTATACAGCAGACCAGTCTTAATCTTCCACGCAGGGAGTGTGAATTTCAAAATTGAGTTTCCTGAATGGGCGATTCCATTTGAAATTTACACCCACCGCCCATCTCAAGTCAGGGGTAGGTGCAGTAGACTGGGTACACCAACCACATTTAACAGTATGTAGTATAACCTGCACTTGATAATCCTATCACCTTAAACACTGTGCACATCTTCAGATTGATCACGCCAGGTAGCGGCCATTTTTGATATATAACAGTCCTCGGTAAATTATATAAATCTAATGATATATTCTTAAAGTGTATGTAGCAGGGAGGAAAAGCCGACGGTCAATTGAAAATTTGACCTTTCATATTGAAGATATGGATTTTTTCCCAAAAAGACCTAATTTTTTTTTTGGTGTTTTGGGAAAAAAAATCCATAATTTTAATACTGAAAGGTCAAAATTTTCAATTGATCGTCGGCTTTTCATCCCACCTACATACACTTTAAGTATAAATCATCAGATTTATAAAGTTTACTTCAAGTACTGTTAAATATCAAAAATATCAATTTTAATGATTTGCCATAAAATGTGTATTAAATTGCGAATTTCAAACAAAATTATTTGATATCAGAATGACATTCTTCGTATTCAGAATGCAATTCGATATGTCTGATGTGCTCTAATGTCCCAAAATAAATACTGTCCAAACGTTCATACCCCAGCCCTTAACTTGCTTCTGTACATTCTTCCACAACAAAAATGGAAGTTTGTCTTCTTTTTTTCAAAAATATTTACCTGAATGGGAGAATTTTCCAAGACGGCAGCAAAAGTATGATAGGCTTCATAATAGGGTTCTACATCTTCCTGTATTAAGAACAAAATAATTATTCATTGAATAAACTATTCATAATTATTTAAAAAACCCAAATATTAATCCCAGCACATGAAATAACAGTTATTGATAAATGTTTCTTTCAAAATTTTGTCAGGAAATGACAAAATAATTTCCTTTTGAATCAAAATTGGCAAAACATAAAAAATTACACACAAAAATTATCACTTTTACAATAAAACACTGGGCACTACTGGTATTACAAGAATAACTATAAGGACTACTATATTAAACATAATTAGGACCCCTTACTAGCAACTCTCAGGGACTTTTCTAACTTGCATTTATTTAAAGTGCTCCCTTTTAGTATACTGAAGTAAACTGAATTGGGCCAAAACTGGTGAAATCACAGAAAAATTATCCGGGCATCAGGTTATAATATTTGCAACATTTATTCTACAGTTCCTGTATCTTTTTATCTTTATATAATGTGTCAAATCAGAAGCGCCTCTTAAAATGACTTGGTGTGAATATTTAAGCGATATTACCAATATATCGGGCTTTTTAATTTACCGTTCTGAAATTCCAAAAAGTCGAAAAATAAAAACCTTGTAAAAATTGCTACTGGTAATTCTTATTTCTATGGGAATTCTTATTTCTATGCCCAATACAAAGACTAAATTGACAGAGCATATTTCTTTCTCTACTGACATTTGCCACATGTAAGCAGTCATATTTCATACCTCTCTGACCTTCAAAGGACCTTCAAATGGAGGAGACCATGCAACAGATGTCATCTGGAGGCAAAACAAAAATCCAACATAGTGTTACTCTCAACTTGAGACGAAGCAGACTATAGCTACATTTTCCTATTTGTGACGCGATCAAGCAAAATCAGTCGGAACTCGGCAATATTGATTTTGAGATATAGCCAAACAAAGCGAATATTTCCTTTTGCTTCCTCTTGTTTTGGAAACACTTTAATTGCTAATATCTTTGGAACTGGTTGTCCAATTTCAATGGGTTTTTCTGCAAAAGCAGCTTTGTAAATGCTATTTAGTAGCCTATAAGAATCTGAAAATTTAATATTTCCGAGTTCCGACTGATTCTGCTTGATCGCATCACATTTAAGTATTTAACTGTTAAATTTCACACCACTATATTGTTATGATTTTCCAATACTAATGGACCCCAGGTTACTGTAAACAACATGCTTTTGTGTTACAATAACTCACCCTCTCTCTGTGCAAGAATCAGTTTGAAACTTTCTTAGAGAGTATTCTGTCGGTCGGACATCCGGGTTATCACTAGTCTCGGGCCCAAACTGCATGTGGCTCACGGTTTGTTATGAACAACAGAAACCGACTGTGAAGGAGGCTACATAGCGATGTTGCTGGAGTGGCATTCAATTTCGGAAAAAACAACACTCGACCATGGAATTTAATTTTAAGTTTGTCAGTATATAAACGGTAAATCAAGTAAGTTTCTTCCACTCTGAAGACTTAAAAACGGTTGTGTGATTCCACTGACTATTTGCGGTCGAAATTTACATAACACCAATGACAGAAATCATCAACAAAAATCGAATCAGGGACTTGTTTTCACTCGAACATTATCAACCGGAAGTGACGTGTCACGGACCGACAGAATAAGAAATTCAAACGGTGCCGTGTAATATTTTCATTCCATTTGAAATTCATACCCCCCTGTGTTAGATATTTCTAACATCTTCCATTGGTTAAGCACCAATCTTTTTCTTCAGTGCAGTCTTCCTAAAATATACTAAAACTACCATATATATCAGACACAGAGTCTGAACATTCTCTTACCTGTCCTTGAGGGTTGACTGTGATATGAGGCCTCTGATACATGTATGCAGCAGGTCGCTCTCTGAAATAAGCATACAATCAACATCAAGAATTGATAGCACACTATGCTTTGTCAAGGATTGTGCAGACTTTCAGTGGTGATTTAATACAAAGATGAGTAACTTCAACTTTATTTCACGATAAAAAGACAGACAAATACTTATTAGATACATTACTACAAAGAATGATTAAACGAAACGATTATGGAGGGACTGATCAAAAGACCAATTGGAAGGCCAGCATTGAACACACCCTTTTATAAGACCGAAAAATGAAAGACAAAATGAGAGACTTTCACGCAAGACACATAAAACTTGCTGCAAGAATTAATTGTAAGATGAGAAAAAGTAGCAGGGTAGTTGAGACCATGACTGTAACTTCTTCGGATGTTTCCAAAAAGGTTAGCTTAGTTGTGTTTGGACACTGCTATGCTTGGGTGTCACTATGGGTGGAAAACAGTGTACCTCTGCATTATTTCCAAAGTAAACTTTTACTTTATGCGCATGGAACAGTAAAACAATTGAAATGGCAGCCATGTTGGTGGCCATTCTAAGATGACAGTGGGACAGGTCTCTAGATCGATTCCACAACCATTCATACCTATTCACCTATTTCATTGCATTATCATGGGAAATTCCCAATGGAAGCCTCTTAGAGACAGACTTTTATTTAAATGAGGATGACTGTCATGATTGAAGTCATATTGCATACCCTCTATTGTTCCATCCCAAATCTGACTATTGTGACAATTCAGTTTGGCAGATTTCCAATGGTTTAAATTATACATGGGGCTACATGGGAGTCCAAACTCCCCAGGTCTATTACCTCTTTTGAAGTTTGTAAAAAACTTTTACAATGATTGCATTACACCATAACTTCCCTTATGACTTATATTGGCCCTAAGGCCTATTCTGACTGGTTACGTTGAGGGCTATACAGCCCGTCTCAAAAAAAGTTGTGCAAGTGAAAAGCGCCCTCTTTGACAATTAGAAAATACCATTGTGACATGATGCTTACATCAACGTCAAGGGCACAGTCTTAGCTCTCAAATACCGTTTGTTCTGTTCAATTTGCTTTTTTCAATCTCGAGATATGTTTAGTTAACAACAAAAGGGTACAATCACAATTGTGCCACTTTTACTACGGAATAGGGCTGTGCCAATGGGTAACTGAATATCCTACCTCTCAAAATGATTCTTATGGAAAGTTACAGGCACTCTTGTCAAAGTATCAAAGTGATGCGGATACTGCCGCCTAAATTCAGTAGCACTGTGAAAAACATCTAGAAATAAACTCTCTCCACCGTGTGCAGAATCATCAAATCTGTCAAAAACAAAATAATAATAAATATTAGTGTTAACTGACATAGGTACCAATCCTTTAAACCAAGAATGAATTTTCTTAAGGCAGCTGTGTACTCTCAGACATGCTTGTAGTAAAAGTGCAATAACTTTGTAATTATTAGCGCAAGACATATAAAAGTATACATTTTTATAAGGGCAAGACATCAATAAATCTTAATATACATACAGATTTGGGGTAAAAACAACAATTATGAAGAAAATCACAAAAAAGTGAGTTTTTGGCAATATTTGTTAGGTACATCATAACAAGAAAACACTCTTTCCAAAATATTTTATTTTGTTTTTAGCTCAATTTTGAGGTTCCATTCCAAAAAAAAAAATTCACAAACGCCTATTTGCACAAAATGATGCCTAAAATCGGAAATAGACCAAAATATAAAAAATGAGAAAACAGTTTTTTGAGTCGATCATGCTTTTTACGATGATCATGTTTGCTTACCTATAGATGCTGTATTTATTGAGTTATCGTGTACCTAAATCTTCATTTTACCGAGAAAATGAACATTGAAATAATGGCCGTTGAAGTTTAAAGTGGTCACATTTTGCACTTTCATCAAATCTCGCAGGAGAATGCGGCAGTTTTTGTTTTTCTACCTTATATTACGGGAACATCAGGTTAATCCACAGCCCCTTGAGAAGATTGAGCAAAATCCATTCATAACTTGATATTTAAATCGGGGGAAAAAACTTGAAAAACTCCACATTTTGACAGCTAAAAGGAGCCATTTGACCACTAGGTTTTTGTGAAATCAGTGCTTCCGTGGTGTTTCCATAAGATGCGCCACGCAAGATGCAGATAAGCGTCACAGTATCGTAGCGTATTTGTGCGTTAACAAATTTCACAATACGCAACGAAATGCGTTATTGAGCGCGTATACCATACTGGTACAACAAAGATATTCTTTCCTTTTCAATTTCAAACACGAGTAGAATAGTGAAATAAAATCCTTAAAATATTACAGTTGGAGTTTACAAATCTGGATTTTTATTCCTTGTATTTATAAAAAACATAACAAAGTACAAACATATCAAAAAAACTCAATTTTGCGAAAGAAACAATGTCTAGAGTACACAGCCGCGTTAATCTAACTACAGAATTTGATATATATCATCAAGAATTACAGCTGTGGAGAAAGGAATGTGATTCTATAGTCCACTTTGAAAAAGGGTGCTTTGTAGCCTCATGATAAGAACATGTGTAATTATAATAAATATTGATCCCAGAGACAGGTACAGGTGCACTCCCTGAAGCATATATGGCTGAATTGTACATATTTTGTATAAATCAAAACCTCCAACCAATATCTCTTGTGGGTCTCCTTATAATCCACCTAATCATCTTCAAGGGAAGTATTATACTTGTTCAATGGCATGACATCTTATTCTCATGCTCTGCAGCACTGGAAGGTCCACCCTTTCTTGTCTAAAGCATTTGGCCAAAAGCAATTGTTGTGTTGCCCTCCCAAGCCTAAAATCCAGCTGGATTTTTTTTTTTACCAACTTAACCATTTGATTCCTACTATTTCACAGTAACATGGGTGAAGAGAGGAAAGTGCATATTGGGTGTATTTTTTACCCAATGTTGAATATTTTACTTAAGTAAACAATATCATAACATCCATGAAAAAGTTTGTTGTTGGATTCAATGAGTCGTTCCTACCAGGGTTTCTATCTAGCCCAAGTTTGGGCTTGGGACACAATCCCGAAATAGGCTGGGGTATGATGAAAAAATCATTTCTTAAGAACATTTAAAAAAACTGGCCAACGCAATAACTTTTTATTTTGGCATTTGCAATACCATGGAACAAGTGGTATACATGTATACAAAGATGTACTTAGATATCAGATCCAAATCATGAAAATCGATCTTGCCCTTGGCCAGATGATCAAGCAATTACACACGGCAACAAACATTCATGTGAGCTTGTCCAGGGAATATGCTATTGGGGTATTACCCGCCCCTAATTTTTATTACATTTTTTTTTTTGTGCTTTTCATGCTGAAATATCATCATCCCATTTCGGAAATTTTTTTTTTAAATGAATTTTTACAAATCAAATATATTTTTACCCCAAATCAACATTTCCGAATATATTGTCACAGACCGGGGTTGCAGGGGAAATTAATCAAAGCACATGCTCTACCCCTACTGCTGCAAAACACTGCTAAAATGCTTACAAGAATGAGACAGACATAACTGACAAGTCAACACTTCCATAATGACATCAACTTTTAAGAAATTTGAATGAAAATAATGAAAGTTTTGGCCACTTTTGAAAAATGATGACTCCAAGAGGAAACTATGAATTCATTGCCATTGGCCTAATAATAAAAACTAACACCAAGTTTACTGGAACACGATCATGTCAGTAAATGAATATTTTGTTCTGGGACTGATTATTCGGACTATGCCAAGTCCACTTTCCTACAAGTGTAAGCTTAAAGAACAGGTGATTAAAAAATAAGGCAGGAGATAACATTCAAATTGAAAAAGAAGTGATAACATTCAAATTACCTCAAAAGGTACAAAACATCAACTTCAGTTGCATTCAGGAAAACAAATAAAATTTGGAATTACAAGCAAGCTTATCATGCAAACCAAATCTAAAAGGGGATCACCCGGAGTTAAAAACTCCATTTTAAAATACACAACAACTTTACATCCAGAAAGTGCGCCCAACCAAATTTTAAAATGAATGCGTTACGTAGAACAATATTGCAGGCCTAGAGTTTCAATTTTCATAAGCAACAAATATTTTACAACTCAATTTCATATCTCGAGTCTCAAAACTTTGCAAATCAATTTCTCAAAATATCATGTCCAAAATTACACTTAATTAAATTCTGTCATCACTAATTCTTAAATTACTTAAAACTAACCTAAGAAAAAGGCTAGATAAATACTCCCAAATTATTTTAATACAATCTCAAAAAGAAATTGTGTTTTTAAAATGCCAACATTACTCACATCCACCAGTATTCATCACCTTACATACAGCTCATTCATAAAGGTCCTGCAGGAAGAAAATTTGATCTCACACTCCCAGGTACATCCATCCTGTTCAGTCATCAGCACACATACTGACTACCAACCAAGGGGGTGACACTAAATTCACGGTTGTTCTATTAGCAACGCAAAATCTATGAAAAATTCAGCTGGTTTACTAGCTAGAAAGTGAGGCCAGTTATCGATCCGTTATAGCTCGTTATGAATAATTCATGTTCGACCCCTTGGATCATGTTAATTGAGTTTGGCAAATAACAACGTTGTTAGTTTTGCGAACTTTGCCTGTTCAATGAGAGTATAGCGCCCCTCAATACATCTGGGCGCAAAACAGGCGAAAACGATCCAGTTTAATGAAATGGCGGACGGGTATTCCCATCAGGCACCAGCGATATGTTTTTTCAAAGAAAGTCTACTAATTTGATATGAAATGACATTTTGCAATAGCAAAGTCAAAATTAGGACTTGCTGTCAATAATATGAAGGAAACATGTGACAGAGGCAAGGTGGGAAATACAAGTAGTATTTAAGTTATGAATAACCTTTGATACCCGACCTGACCTTCCATCATGGCGCCTTATTCGCTTTTATGTATTTCTATTATGCTCTCAAGTAAAATAAAATACCAATCTGCTCTGAGCAGACAATGTTACTTGGCTCCCAGCATGAATTATTGATTTTATACGGAAGTAAAGAAATGCACAGTGTATGTGCATGATGTGCAAGCATACTCCAAATATTTACGGTAAATCTGAATAGTGGTCACATGTTAACATATCATGTGTTCGGGAAATCACATGGCAACATTTTAAGATTTCAGGCTTGTTTACTAGTTAATTGCCATTTGTACTCTTTATTATTTATCTTTGTTAATTAACATATATTTTAAATGTTGATAAATCGTGGTTGGCTACCCACGATATCTGTTAAATTCAATATTTTATGAATATAATTCTACCACGCAGAGGGGTCACGCAGCAGAATTTCACATCACCTGACTTAGCTACATTTCAAGCTCTGCTCTTCAAATTCATGTAAATTTCAAAGTTTATACATTTAATATATTTAATATGATACTAATTTTTTTGTTATAACCAACTGGTACACGAAATATACTAGCTTATTACCTATACAGAAAGGTAATTATCAGCCTTCACTCAGCAAATTGACATGCCCGCATATGCAGCCATTCTCCGTCTGGATAACATGACTGTCGCCCTCAATACGCTCTGGGCGCAAATTTAAATAACAATACGCTATTTACATATCAATGCGGCCTCATGCTAATTAAAGCTGCCCCATCCAGGAGTTCATCTATGTACCAACTTAAAAAAACATGCATGAATAAACTTTCAAATCTTTTCAAACAAAACTCACACAGCAAACAAAAGAGACACACTACAGAGAATGCAAGATGCACCAATGGCAAAGAAGAGAAGCAGTGAAGTGAATCAAGAGTGAATACAATGTAAAACAGGTGTTAAACGAAAAGATGAAATTAAAAGGTGAAAGGGTCAAAACGTTTATATGAAGACAGAGGGCAGCAGATCAGATCAGAAGAAACAAACCCAGAGGGTGATGGAGCATTCAATATAAAAAAATCTACATTTTATAAAATAATAAAAATTCCCACATTGTGACAAAAGTTACATCTCTGTATATAACTTCCTGTGACAGTCAAAATTGAGTTCCTTTTTGAGGTGGTTATTTACCTTAGACAGTGTAATAATTGTAGTCCTGGTGGCGATTCATGATACATGAGGTCCATATGAAATCCAAGTGGCGTTGTTGAGTAGGCTACATTGATTGGTTCATATTTACCTTAGATAGTGTAATAATTGTAGTCCTGGTGGTGATTCATAATACATGAGGTCCATATGAAATCCAAGTGGTGCTGTTGAGTAGGCTACATTGATTGGTTCATATTTACCTTAGACAGTGTAATAATTGTAGTCCTGGTGGCGATTCATAATACATAAGGTCCATATGAAATCCAAGTGGTGCTGTTGAGTAGGCTACATTGATTGGTTCATATTTACCTTAGACAGTGTAATAATTGTAGTCCTGGTGGCGATTCGTAATACATAAGGTCCATATGAAAACCAAGTGGTGCTGTTGAGTAGGCTACATTGATTGGTTCATATTTACCTTAGACAGTGTAATAATTGTAGTCCTGGTGGCGATTCATAATACATAAGGTCCATATGAAATCCAAGTGGTGCTGTTGAGTAGGCTACATTGATTGGTTCATATTTACCTTAGACAGTGTAATAATTGTAGTCCTGGTGGCGATTCATAATACATAAGGTCCATATGAAATCCAAGTGGAGCTGTTGAGTAGGCTACATTGATTGGTTCATATTTACCTTAGACAGTGTAATAATTGTAGTCCTGGTGGCGATTCATAATACATGAGGTCCATATGAAATCCAAGTGGTGCTGTTGAGTAGGCTACATTGATTGGTTCATATTTACCTTAGACAGTGTAATAATTGTAGTCCTGGTGGTGATTCATAATACATAAGGTCCATATGATATCCAAGTGGTGCTGTTGAGTAGGCTACATTGATTGGTTCATCTGTCGCCACAACATCAAATATCTCCTCATAAATAACAACAACATAAAGCACTATTTGAAACATTTTTAAAAACTATAACTAACAATAATTCTTCAAATTCATATTTAATTGCACTTTGGTTATGATATTGAAATAAATTGAATGATTTTAATAGCAAAGTAATTGGCCTTTTCTTGCATTACAGATGCATTCACATACTCCTCCCCCCATCCACCCAACTGGTTTGTGTGTCACATGCAGACAGTGTGTTATCTGCATTTTTAATTGTGCAAGTGGGAACAAAATGACCATGTCTCACATAAACTTACACAAACATTATGGACCAAATGAGGTCGTCCACTGTTTAATAGATGCATTTTTTAAGTTATGTAGGCCTAGAAGATTTAAGGGTTCATATAATGCTGCCAATCAGGCATATCCCAGGAAGGGCATCCCAGTTATAAGGTGCTGTTCAATGATAAAAATGCACTTATAGTTCCCAGAAATGGGCGATTATTTATCTAGATATATATAGGCCTATATATTCACCTCCCCATAGAGTGTGTTCTGGACTGGTGCTATGAGTTCTGCCACCTAGATGATAAAATAGAAAACCAAAAAGTAAATTAAGACTAAATGATACCATATACCACTGACATACAAGAATTCTCGCCATTCACAATATGGTGCCCCTGCCAGTCCAATTTTTGACCTCCCAAGTTTGACACCGCCATTCCAGCCAACCAACACTGGATTTTTACGCGAGTTTGATAATAATGAAGTTGAAAACAGCTTCACTAAAAATTCTGTGTGATCAACAATAGAAAATGGATATTGTTACATCATTGTATCAACATAGACTTATGTTCCTGTGTTGAATGAATTTGTATTTGTATTACGCAGGCTTTGGATGTCAAAATTTTTCCGATCAGAAGATTTGACAACTAAAAATGTGAGTAAATATTTAGACCTGTAAAACAAATTAAAATTTACAAATAAAAAGATATCTAACAGTCCTGATGAAGCTTTAAAAATACATTACAAAAACAAATATTATATTGCCAAGAGAAACAAAATGCATTTTGTTTTCTACTGGAGAACACACAACAATCCTTTTTGGGCAAACCATTTACAACAAATACAGTCTTATTTTTTTCTACTATGATATTTGTGTACAATTACCTTGGCAACTTGTCTTAGTTCAGTTGGTACATTCATCACAAGAGCAATACCATAGACATCCAAACATTGCAACCATCTGCAAACCAATAAAGACAAGAAAATGTTGTCTGCTTTTTACAATTAATATTCATCCAACACAAAAGTAAAAGGGGATGAACCTGTTTTCACAGGTCGAAGTACCAATCTCTCTTTCGAAGCAACTTGTG
Source organism: Amphiura filiformis (assembly GCF_039555335.1). Lineage (NCBI taxonomy): Eukaryota > Metazoa > Echinodermata > Ophiuroidea > Amphilepidida > Amphiuridae > Amphiura > Amphiura filiformis. The sequence goes on along the minus strand of NC_092632.1, from coordinate 2,150,366 downwards.
CCAGACTCCTCCACATAATGTTGCTGCGGGGGATCGCTACACCTCCTCCAAAGCGAGTCTATCCCCTTCCCGGCATTGAATAACGCCAGACCCATTTGTACACCTGGGTGGGGAGAGGGAATAGGGATGAAGAGCCATACTTTGGTGCACAACAGGTTGATGCTGTGAGGATTCAAACCCACAACCTTGGACAACCTTGCATTATGGGTAGTTTTTTATTGTAAACCTCTGATGAGAGCATAAATAAACAAGAGCACCAATGGTGCTGTAGCTCATTTGTTATGGGTTATGGTCAGGAATTGAAATTCATTGTGTTGGTGGTTGTGTGCAGGTTTTATTTGTTATGTTGTTTGTAATTGCAGTTGTTAATTTTTATTAGTTTGTTGACAGGACTGTGATGAAGAGAGTAGTTAAGTTTAGTTTATTACTTTCATTGCACATAAAAATATCAAAAGGGCAACCCCGAACAGGCACGCAAGCCCACTTGATGGGGTCAGTTATACACACAACAAATAAAAGAACTAAAATTACACAGTACATAATTATAGACACATTTAAAAAACACTATAAACTACATTAGAAATACAATATTATACTAAAATTGAGTTGCCAAATTACTTCATAATTCAAATAAGCACTAGTGAAATTGCACAAAGTAGGTATACTGACAAGTTAATTTGAGATGTAGTGGTTAGTAGTGTACCTGTCTTATTGATTGTAGATATTTGTTAGTGTACTTAAGTTGGTGCTGTTGACAGCTTTTTGGCTGGTTGCATTGGGCAGGCAATGTAGATTTGGTATAATAGAATTGTTTCATGTTTGCTGGTTTGTAGTTTATAGTTGAAGGTATTTTATAGGGATGCGTTGTGTAGAGTTGGTTGCTGGGAATGTTAGAACTTTTGTTGTGTGAGTGCGTATTTTTGAAAAGAAAAAAGAAAGAGGAGAAGAACATGCAAAGAAAGAACCAATATAAATATTTATAACATTTCAATAAATAGACATTCCACAGTTCACACAAGAAATTGATAGTTGGGTTGGAAATGGGTGAGGTCATTAAATAATGCCTAAATATTAGATGTAATTTTGCTATGTAATGTTTTATACACTATGTATGTGGGAAGTGAACCTGTGTACTTTGTTTGCTGCTAAATATGGGTGGTGTTATTCAATCAAGTATAACTTGGGTCTGCTGTGAGCAGTTACATCAATTCTTTTTTTTATGGAAACATGTAGAATTTGCTCTTTTTAATGCTATTTTCATTTACAGCCTATTATAGATCTGTAGTTACAGCCCTTTAAACATGAGTTTACTTTTTTTAATCAGATTGTATGATCATCTACTGTTTGGAATTCAGGCCAAAAAAAATAATTGTTTGTTTGCTTTGAAAGAGGACGTGCGGGCGGGCAGATTTTTTTTCTTCGGATTTGACGTATTCCTGGACCTTGCTAGAGCTAAATGCTACAATCATTCATGGTGACTTATAAAAAACCCAATAATTTGTGTTCATGACATGGAGTTATAACTTTGCATATTGAAGACACAAAATGTTTTTGGAGGGGCTTTTTTTAATTTTAAACCATGAAAGATCTTAGCATTTAGCTCTAGCTTGGTCCAGAGAAACTCCAAATCGAAAAAAAAATTGAATTTTACATATTTAAAAAAAATATAAAAAAAATATTGGTCAGGCCTTAATCAGAAGAGCGGGCGGTGGAGGACAAACAAACAACTTTTTTTTTTTGGCCTAAGGGTATTTGCTCCACACATAATTCCATTATCTGTGTTTGCTCAGTCATTTTATTGATATTGATACAACAACTTGACCTTAGAACAAGTAGGTGTTAATATGTTAAAAACACACAGAGTCTGGGCATTAATTTCTTTCATGCTAATAGTCAATTGATTTTCCTTGCATTTCTGGGTTTATATTTACAGTGTACATGATCTGTGCAAGACCAATAAACCATTAAATGTTGTAGCATTAAATGAGTTAATTGAAAAACTAGAACCATTGTGGTGGATATATTATGCTATATTATGCTAGCCAGAGAATTTATCTTACACTTCCCATAATGCATTTCTTCCATTTCAATATTCTGTACTGATTTGCTATGTTGTGCCACGGTCGACAAAATATAGCTCAGTAAACAGAGCACATCCAGATCTTGCAAAATATGTTTAATTCTTGACTAGCGACCCTTGTTCAGCCAGTCTATTCTCAAAATGAAAAAAAATGAAACCTGTACAAAGTAATGGGAGCATTTGTTGGAATGAGGGGATGTATTATGTTGCAAAGGATTCTGGGAAGGGTAAGATATTTTCTCTGTATGCTTGCTATCCCTATGGGTTTTCTTGCCCTAAACCTCTAATGTGTACTTTATCTCTTATACTCAAAATTGTAAAAACACATATCTAGGGTTTATGCAATAGCTGCCAGGTGCTTTATTTTAAGATTATGTACAATATAAAATGCAGAAATTGTCAAATGTCTATAGGGTAGCTATTGAAGATATTGGCCTTCTCAATATTGTTACAACTTTTGCAACATGTTTGCCTGTCCTAATTAGTGTATTAGCTCTCATTTTATTTACTCAGTAGTTCCGAATATGCACAAATTGGGAGAATTTGAGACACTAATTGCTCATGGCTCCGCACAGAAGTAGGGGCCTATAGACAGCACGAGCCCAACTGGTGCTTTATCTATTGACTTACCGAATGTAAGGCAAAGCAACACTGAAAAGCAAACATTGTAGCCGCACTGAAGCAGTAAAGTTCAACATCTCTTTTACAAAATCGCCAGATCAAGGAGTTTGTACAGTGTTTGTAATATGAAAAGCATCACAAACAGTCTGCATAGGAGACTATTCCATGAAATTTGGTAAAAAATTTTGTAACAAAATGCTCCAAAAATGACACTTTCCGTCCGAATTTTCCTAGCTAAATAAGTAACAATCATGAACGATCATGCAAAGATCGCCGCCTCAAATTACCAGATCCATTGCTCAAACGATGTAGCAAGAGAAAGAAAAAAACATACAGAAATCAGGACCATGCCTATAGTTCATTGCATTACGCAATGAGCTAATAAATAAATAAATAAATTTCGGTGTTTTATATAGCGCCTTTTCCGGATCTTAGGGGATCAAAGCGATGTAATTTCGCTGCCATGGTGAATTATCACAATCAGATCGCATCAACTACATGTAGGCTGGTTGCAGCCGAACTTGGCGCAAACCTATCCGCATTTAGATTGTAACATCCACCAATTATCTATGCAGCTCCCCAAATTCCATTGGGTGAAGGAAGTTTTTGATAGCCAAACAACTAATCACCGATATTTTGAAAGCAGGAGGAAACTGGAGATCCCGGAGAAAAACTGCGAGAGCGAGCATGGAATCGGGATAAACCAAGTGCACATGAGTCCTTGGGCCGCGCCGGGGCTTGAACCCGGGACCTCAGTGGTGCAAAGCGAGGGAACTACCGCTGCGCTAACTCGCCCGCCCTAGCATACATCCACAATGTTGACAATGCACCTATGACACGTAGTATGTGTACTTTTAAGTGTCTTACGTATTGTTAATTCAGTCATATATGCGTCGTACATATTGTGAGGTCTGCCATGTTAACATCTGGCATGGAAGTAACCTCTCATCAAAGGTTTACACCAATTTACTATAATATCTTCTCTTCAGCTTTTTAATCTCTGACAATTAGTACTTTAAGCAACTTTAAAAAATAAAAACAATTTTGGGTGGAAATTAAATAAACACAGCCAAAAAAGAAAGTCTCTAGTAGTTCCATCCCCATTTAATCAGAGTCTGATGAGTTTATGGCAAAATAATTTATATAATAGTTTTCTATACACTTTCCTTCAAACGTTGATACCAAATTTGATATAAAAACTTTAATCATCATGAGCATAGGAGCCGTTGTTTGGAAATTCGTGCAATTTAAAAATGACAAATTACAATTGACCACGCAAAATCCAATGCATGGTATCAGCTTATTATGTGGCCTGAAGCAACCCGTACAGCAGGGGCTATTTTAACATGCCTCCTGGCACGTTCGTGCAGTGAGAATAAAAATCCATGCAGTGAGAATTAAAAATCCATGCAGTGAGAATTAAAAATCCGTGCTTAAAATTATTTCTATACTATTCAAGTTTTAAGCACAATAATGACCAGGAAATTAAAGCAGTTCCATCATACACAAAACGCTTTACAGAAAACGCTTAAATGTCGGGTCATATAGAGGGTATAAAACGTATTGCAGGTCCTTTATATAACCCGACATTTAAATGTTTTTAAACATTTTGACAAAAACTAAATCGCGTTTATAAATTATAACGTTTTAAAAACATTTGTGTATTTGCTGGTTCCTCCTTAAAGCAAAACTGGTCGAGTCAAAAATTCTCTCCAAAAAGTTTAATTTGTGCATGCAGTCAAACGAGAGAAAAAATCAAGCAAATATTGCCTTATGCCTCTGGTAATGCCTTTTCTCCCCAATTTTTCTATCACTCAGGACTTTGGAAAAACGGGGCAAAATGGCAAAAGGTGTGTTTTATGCTTTGTATGAGTTTGTATGCGTTTTTTGCATTCTTATTAACATTAAACCATAATACCATTTAACTCGGTATCAGTAAACCAGCTACAGTGTACTTTCATCCCGATGCAGCTGATACAAAACTTACAATTCAATTAAATGGATTGAAATTTTAAATGAAAATCTATCTTTCTAAATAAAACCAAAGATTTTATTTTCTTATCAACATTTTACAGAGATTGAAATTTCATGAAATTGTAGGCGATGTGTGCATTTTATGCAACTTTGCACAGTTTTCATTCGTTTTTGCATTATGATTAACATACTTTAATCGTTAATCAGTGATTTTCTCATCCGGTGGATCGTAAAAATCCTCAAAATTCATATTTTTGCACCTTTGTTATAGTGTCACAGATGTTTTAATATAGGCTGCTAGAATCTGTAATATTTCACCACCTAAGGGCTGGGTCACCCACCTTTGCACAGTATTTTTCATGGAACCTGAGAGCACATCAGACGTATTGAATTGCATTTCCAATACGAGGTATGTCCTTCTGATATCATATAGTTTTGATTTTTTGAAATTCGCGATATAATACAAATTTTATGGCAAATGATTAAAAATTGGTATTTTTGAAATATAAGAGTCCTTGTAGTAAATTGTATAAATCTAATGATATGTACTTAAAGTGTATGTAGCTGGGATGAAAAGCCATCCATCATATGAACATTTTGACCTTTCGTATTGAAGATATAGATTTTTCCCCAAAACACTTAAAAAATTGAGTCCTTTTGGGGAAAAATGTATATCTTCAATATGAAAGATTAACATTTTTAATTGATGGTCGACTTTTCATCCCAGCTACATACACTTTAAGTACATATCATTATATTTATATATTTGGACTGTTAAATGTCAAATATTTCAAAAATATCAATTGTTGATAATTTGCCCTAAATTTTTTCATTGTATTGCAAATTTCAGACAATCAAAATTATTTGGTATCAGAAGACATTCATCATATTCAAAATGCAATTCGATATTTCTGATGTACTCTCAGGTTTTTTTTTTTTTTTATTAATACACAATTATAATTTTTGGTTTTATACTACTAATGTGCCGTAAAGTCTGCAAATTGTATTCTGATTTACAGTGTAAAATGTGCGTGAAGGTCGTATTCATAAGTACCTCAATTTGGTGCGACATGTATCTCATTTGATAGGGCCAGTCAAACACCATATAAACCAACCAATAATCCTATTGCTGAAGAGGATACACAAGCTTCTAACTATTTCTATAGAATCCTTAAATAGCTCTAGACTTTGGCTAAATCCTGTTCAAGTGGTGGGTTACAAAGCATTTTGTCCAATTAACAATAAGAGGACATTCGTGAACCTCGTTGACTTGGGGATGATTTGAAATAACCGCCAATTATGACTATTTGATATTTATTACCAGCAATGTGGAAAAGGAGACACATGTAGAACCGAAAAACATGTACATTTTGTTGAAGAAACAGAGTTCAACAAACCATAACCACGCTTCTGGATATGGTTTGAAGTCAAATAATATACAATTTTTAAAGCCTGTGATATATATTTTCTAAACACGAAATAAAACAAAATTGACCGGGTCAACATTACGGCTGATTCGTTGTGTACGGTCACATTTGTTAAAACTCTCACTGAGATCACTGAATTGGAGTTTAACCCTGCCTTTGTGAACCAGGTGTGTACTTTCATCAAGCTGTGGCTAATAAAAATAATGACATGTAAATGTAATTGATTTCCATTTAAAGAAAACCCACCCTTGTAAATAGTAAATAAATTGTAGGCACCTGTGTGCATTTTGTGTAACTTTGCAGAGTTTTTATCTGTTTTTGCATTCTGATTAACATTTTTTAATCGTTAACTTCGCATTTAGCGAACCAGGTGTGTACTTTCATCGTGTTCTATCGATAAGTTTCAAAAAAAATGACAACAAGAATCGGGTGATAAGTATGCACTTTCAAAGAGTATACGTTTTATGTAGCTATTTAGTTATGGCAGAAAAAAAGTCACATCACAAAATAGTGAGAATGTTGGTCAAACGACGAACAGTTGGTTAACATGTTTATCATTTGAAATAATCTTAATCGTGCAACCAATCATGGAAAATATTCTTAGAAACAACAACAAGTTGTCCTTACGACGATATTACGTAATTGGTAACATCGTAAATTTAATTTTTAAGCTTTAATTTTAGAATATAAATTGTGGTGTACCCAATGACGTAGAAAAACATAGATCGCTGAGCTCGAACTGGTACGTTGCCGTTTCATTGACAATCACACACTGAATACGCCATTATGAAATGAAGGGACCTAACAAAATCAGCATCAAATGCAACTAAAATGGGAACTGAATTTACTCTAGCATGTATGGATTAATAGAATTAAATAAATTACTTGTTTTAGCATATTCAACTTTATGTGTACCATTTTTTTATCAAAAATTGCTGAATAATAAAGGCAGGCACGCTCCTAAATCTAATTCATTCGCCCACAGTTGCCATGCGGACGCTAAACAACTCTACCACCATGACCACTGAAGGCGAAATCTTGTAAAGTGGTAGAGTTGTTCTAGCGTGGCAACACTGGTGATATACCAGATTCAGGCGTGCTTGCCTTTATAATTCAGCAATTTTTGGATAAAAACAATGGTATACTGGGAAATTTAATGCGTTTTAATACATGATTTGTTCAACTTTGTGTATTTATTCAGCACCCAAACCGGGACCCAAACCTGCTTCACAGATTCGGCGAGCAGGGCACTCTATCCTTTCTACCTCATAGGTGTACCCCAACGGACGGTAAAACTCTTTTATTGTATATGAACTATAATAAATGCATGAAGGATGTTCCAATTTATTCTCTTTGCTGATTACATAACAATATTATACTTAATAAGAATATCATTAGAAAAGTATTTTTTAAATAAGAAATGTAACGTGAACCAGATACAAACACAATGGGGATCAATTTTTGATACCTAAGGATACGGAATATAAACATTAACAAGATAAAAGTACAGTATGGCAGGCAAGGATTGGGACAGATTGATAAATACGGTATGAGCCTCCCCACCAAGCACTTGGTTGATGAATTGTTAAACGACCTCGAGGCGATGGCCATCCCCCCACAACATGTCATGAGGTGGAATACACCCCTCGAGCCCCCCTCCCTCTTGCACATGCACAACTTGCTTGGGCATCGAGGCAGAAGTAACCAACAAATCAACGTGCAGTGTCTTTCCCCCCGTAAAATAGCCCTTGCCGTACAGGAATCATTGCACACTTGCCTGCGCACAATTGAAATAGCGGGGTATTTGATTTGCATTTTGACATGGGCCTATTCTACGTAATTCTTGGCACTCACGCTAGCTCTGCTACGTGATACAATTCCCTATGTCATTTTTTAAATTGCGCGAATTTCCAAACAACGGTTTCTATGCTCACGATGATTAAACTTTTGATATCAAATTTGGTATCAACCTTTGAAGGAAAGTGTATAGAAAACTATTATATAAATTATTTTGCCATAAACTCATCAGACTCTGAGTAAATGGGGATGGAACTACTGGAGACCTTTTTTGGCTGTGTTTATATAGGATACTTACTGGATTTTTTAATGATATTAAATCAGTGAATAAATGAAATAAAACAAATCTGCTTTCCAGCTGTTTCATAAGCCTTGCTGAAAAAAATTCTCTTAATTTGAAAAATAGTCCATAAATATTACCAAAAACACATAAATGTAAATTTCTAGCAAATCATAAAATACACTAACATGCATGTGGCCTTGGCATTACCAAACACCATTTTAAAGTACACAGTATTCTAGTACATATGTGAAAGCCTGACAAAAAGTGGTGATATAAAAATGCTTGTTTCATATAATTTTGTAACTTTTTAGTGAAACATATAACTTTTATGACATATTTAAAACTAGAATTATGCGATTCGTAATTAAGATAGCCCCACAACAAAGGTTGGTAAATGTAAAGAATATTGACCTTGATAAATCTGCTAATAAAATGTTAGTCAAAATATGGGAATAAGGTTGCAAATATTTGTACATATACACATTTTGTAACACAAACTGATACAATACCAGAGTTCATCATACTCTGTGACACTATCAATTTGGAAGTCCATTAGCCGATAGCTGTCCCAAATAACATGACACAAAACTAATCACCACATGAGGCCACCATATACTATCACAATACCAAATTTGAAGTTGATTGGTGATTGCGTCTAAGCTGGAGAGTGGATTAATGGAAATGTAGGCAAAATATGCAAATGAGCTCATTAATATTCATAAATGTGCAAATAAAATGACACAAAACTATTCAGCACATCAGGCCACCATATCCTATCACCGTTCCAGGTTTGAAGTTAATCGGTGATTGCATAATGACACTGTAGGCAAAATATGCAAATGAGCTCATTAATATTCATAAATATGCAAACAATGTGACACAAAAGTATACAGCACATAAGGCCACCATATACTATTACTGTACCAAGTTTGAAATTGATAGGTGATTGCGTTTGAGCTGCAGAGTGGATTAACGGAAATGTAGGCAAAATATGCAAATGCGCTCATTAATATTCATAAATATGCAAATAATGTGACACAAAACTATACAGTACATGAGGCCACCATACCCTATCGCCGTACCAAGTTTGAAGTTGAACGGCCATTGCATTGGAGCTGCAAAGTGGATTAATGAATTTGCTTCCGTCCCCGGACAGCCAAACAAACAAACAAACAAACAAGCAAACAACCATTTGTGCAATAACATAAGCCCCACATATATGTGGGGGCCAAAAATCACAAATTTAGTTTCATAAAGTTTTTCATTAAAAACCATTTACATAACTTTTGTAACGTTCTTTTTTTAGAAATAGAAAATGTTGACTGGGTAGTTTACATTAAGATTATCACCAGTTGTGCTTTATTTTGTTGAGTATGACTGTTCTCAAAAAATCAGAGGGTGCAGATTACAAACATCTGCATTTTACAATCAATATTCAACCAACAATAAATACTTCCTCATTAAATTTTAACCTTTGATTTAATCATAAATTAACACTTAACCAGGTGGTAATAATTAACAAGCTATCATTTTGAAGTACTCAGGTACACCTGTTTCACAGTGACATAATATAAAGAGCTTCAGTTTCATAGAGTTGTGTAATCTTTTACAGCCACAATAACTTTTGTAGCATTTTTTCTTACCTGAAAAATGATTTCTTGCAGGATGAGATATCTTTATAATCAAATTCTTCTATGGGTCCCTGAAAAGGTCAGAGGTCAGAGGTTAACTGTGATAAGCACAAGCCTATATTATTTTTTACTACATGTTTTGAAAAATTGCACCCACACATACAAAATGGGGTGATGTGGATTGATAGACTGCCACTAACTTATATCAAATGCAGATGACAACCTTATGCACAATGCTTGTGTCGACTGTTAAATGCTGTCAGTGTTCACAGCCAGCCATGTCGCTAGAAAGTTGCCTTGAAGACAACCGGTAGCGATTTGACGCTGGTGAATGCTATCAATTTCTGTTCGATATACAAGTAATTGCTTTTCAAATTTAGTGACCGATATAGATGCAATAATGGCCTCACAGTAGCCACAATTTTTGTAATTTGTGAAAGATTTTGTGAAAGTTATAAAAACTCCACCAATTTTTGTTCAATTTGGCCAAAACTTTTGGTTTAGCGATGGGTCAGTTTTTCTTGGACAAATGGTACAGCCATGGGTCCCCATGCAACTTCTCAGCACATCCCTACCCAAACCAAACTTGAGTTACCCCCTCCCTCCCAGGTTCTTCCTTGTAACCAATTGTATGAAAAATATGACAACTCAAATGGGTTAAATAATGCGAGGCATTTATATTTCATTTGGATGAAAATGTTTTAGCAACTTGGGCATCTAATTGATATACAACATGCTGGGGCTGATTTTGAACAAGTGGACTTTATAGGACATTTTCCCCAAATGTTTTGACCAAGAAAGCATAAAGAACCTAATTTAAATTTTGACTGAAAAAGCATAAAAAACCTGGGTTTTTTGCACTTGCAAAAAGTGTACCTTTTTGGCAACATATTATGATTACCTTAAAGAATACATTGTCTCGTAGACCGGCTGCTGCATCTATTGCATCATTCCCATAACTATTTTCTCTTAAGAATTCCAGTGATATCAGTCCTTCATGAGCTGTTTCTTTCCAACTGATTTGTAAATGAGTTCCATCTACAGAAAAACACACAAGGATGAATAGTATTAAATGTTTGCGTATCCAAACAATAATAGACAAAATCAAAGCCAAACAACTGTTCTACTTTGGACATATCGTACGGATGCCAAAGGACAGATACCCTAAACATGCCCTTGAAGGTAGAATACCTGGACACAGGCCTAGAGGTAGACCCCCAAAGCGCTGGCTTGACAACATAAAAAGTAGCTGCCAAGAACTTGGGATTACATCAATCTACAATGCAAGGAGTATGGTCACAAACAGAGGCATATGGACTTCCAGGGTGAAACGGCTGCTAGCTCCAAGGTTCCCAGGATCCGAGGGAGGAAAGCAATAAGTCCAAAT